>NC_137625.1:36113654-36181289 GCF_963280865.1 Gymnoscopelus braueri | reverse complement strand
CTACTGTCCTGAAGCAGTCCAAAAGAGAATGGACCCATGAATTAAATTACAGAGGTGACATGACTTGCGACTAGCTGTTGAGAGTGTGTGTGTGTGTGTGTGTGTGTGTGTGTGTGTGTGTGTGTGTGTGTGTGTGTGTGTGTGTGTGTGTGTGTGCGTGCGTGCGTGCGTGCGTGCGTGCGTGCGTGCGTGCGTGCGTGCGTGCGTGCGTGCGTGCGTGCGTGCGTGCGTGCGTGCGTGCGTGCGAGGGTGCGTGCGTGCGTGCGAGGGTGCGTGCGTGCGTGCGTGTGAGGGTGCGTGCGCACGCTCACTTGCTACAGTTGACACGGAACTAGTAGATCATTAACACAGTAGTATGGTGCTAGTAAAGGCTGGGAGAGTGTGTTGTTACTGTTGTATTATAGTTGTTTGAATTATAGTTTATATTTGGGAATCAACAGACCGCCGTGACATCCCAACACCTGTCAATCTCAAAGACGACTTAATATTTTGAGGAAATTGAAGGCAAAAATAAGAATGAAATAATTCATTAATTTAAAAAAATGGTGCGCTCGCATGTGGCCCGCACAGCATCGACCAGGCCCAGTCAAAATTGCATTCCAGCCCACGCGGCTGCTCCCAACACGTCCAGGTTGAAAGTTTTTAGTCTGAAGGTTTTATAAATACTATAGGGCAATGCCTGTTTCGTTCTCCACGAGCCCTCAGCGTTTCCAGTCATCTCCATTCTCCATACATCTGGCCAGCTCCTCTGTGCTTTCCGCACCAGCGTCTTTCTTTAGCACATCCACGTGCAGTAAGTGGGACATCCTTTTGATCGATGTGTTGGCCCCCACATCGCAAGCTTTTTGGCAGGGAATTCCTGGTGTCGTTGGCAGTGACCGGCTAGTCTCATTCCCAGTGGTGTAAAGTAAGTAAGTACATTTACTCAAGTACTGTACTTAAGTACAATTTTGAGGTACTTTTACTTTACCGGAGTATTTCCAATTGTCTATATTTTTTACTTCTACTCCACTAACATCTCAGAGGCAAATATTGTACTTTTACTCATTATTTGAATACTTTAGTTACTAGTTACTTTGAAGATATAAATATATTACATTATAAAACATACATTAACCACTTTAGCCCTATTTTATACCTATGCTATCTAAAAATAGCCGGTCTACAAGCTCACAACGCGCCGCGGCGCGTTGTGAGCTTGTAGATCTGCTATTCTCAAACATTCTAGCTCTTTTACTTTTGGTACTTTAAGTACATTTTGATACCAATACTTTTGTACTTATACTCAAGTACATTTTTAATTCCAGACTTTTAAAGTAACTGTTTTGGACATATGAGGTTTCCACCCGAAAGACCATAGGCTATATAGCACACATAATTATCGTTTCCATTTTTTGGTTTTTCAGAAAACGTAGGTATAGGATTTAGAAGGCGTTTTTTAGAATCGGCCTCAGGGCTAAATGGGTTAAGGTCCTTCTGTGTGGAGTTGACCAATGTGCCCATGTATTTAAAGTCACTGACCTTCTTTAGCGCAACGCCTCTTATAGGGGTGGATGTTCTTAATCTTTGGGACATAGGTTATGACCTCGGTTTTCTTTGAGACCAAACCTGGCACACTACCCCGTTGGAAGACCCCTGCTCTATAAGCGCAAGGTTGAAAGTGTAGGATGAGCGTAAAGGGAAGGTGAGGATGGCGCTCGTGAGGACGTTAAAGGAAAGGAGCTGGTGATTTGTGATGGCGAGGGTAATGGGAGGCCAGGGAGGGTCACACACGGGTCACCACGGAGCAGAATGGATAGGAGGAGACGGGAGGAGAGGAGACCAACATTAGGGGAGCGGCACAGAGCGGGAGGAGAGGAGAGAGAAAATGGGGAGGGAGGAGGAGAAGAAGACCTGAGTATTTCTATCAGCACTGCAGTCATGGGGTGTAAAGTAACTAAGTACATTTACTCAAGTATGAGGTATCAATTCTGAGGTACTTTTACTTTACCGGATTTCCAATTGTCTTTACTTTTACCTCCACTACAATTATTTGAAAACTTTAGTTACTTTGCAGATATAAATATAATACATAAAACATACATTAACCCCTTTAGCCCTATTTTATACCTACAAGCTTTATATCTACAAGCTCACAACACGTCGCATTGCGGCACGCTGTCAGCTTGTAGATCTACTAATTTTAAACATTTTAGTTATTTTACTTATGGTACTTTAAGTACATTTTGATACCAAAACTTTTGTACTTTTACTCAAGTAAATTTTGAATTCCGGACTTTTACCTGTAACAGAGTACTTCTACATTGCAGTATTGATACTTTTACTTAAGTAAAACATTTGAGTACTTTTTCCACCACTGACTGCAGTCATGGGGGTCATGCTGGATGTTGGTTCAGAGGTTACCGGGGTGGAAGAGCTCAGGGAATCGATGCCACCATGAAACTAGAGATGGAGGAAGGGGTGGGGGTGGGGGGGGGGGGGTGGAGATGAGTGAGGAGGAGTGATCAGGGTTAGATTTCCCACTAGCAGGTCATACGTGCATTTATATTTGTGAAATAGTCCAGACGGTTCTCAAATGTTTTAATTTCAAGGAACCCTCTGAGAGCGTACAAATGGACCCTTACTGGTCCCTTTGGTTCTATTTGCTCTCAGAGTTACGGCCCTGTAAGGGACCATTCGTCTGAGGAAGAGCCTCTTAGTTACGTACTGTATGTATGGTGGTAATTCTTTATTTATTTTTTTATTTTTTATGATTCACTCTATTTTTACTCCATTTGGAACCCCCTCAAGGAACCCTGAGGGTCTCTGGACCCCAGTTTGAGAACCACTGAAAACTGTTATTAATAATAAACTTTATTTGTAAAAAGCCCCTTTCATGACATGACATGCAGCTCAAAGTGCTTTACAGAGCAAGAAGAAAGCACAAGTGCTTTACGGAAAAAGTACAACAACATTAAAACATAGCAAAAACAATATGTATGTTTTTAAAAACAGAATAAAGGCTGCTAGCCAGTCTCTCATCCTAGCTAGTCGATCTGTGTTTTTTTTTTTGTTTTGTTTGTCTCATCCCTTTCTTTCCTGCAACTTCCGCCTCTCACATTGCTTGGTATCTCTCCTCCTCCTCCTCCTCGCTCTTACAAATACTTTGCTAGGGTCTCCCACATCTAATCCCTCCGTTTAGCCTTTCCCACCCATGCTCTCCTCTCCTGTCACCTTCCCACACTCATTACTCCTCTCCCCTAACCCCATCACCCTCTCCTCCTCCTCCTCCTCCTCCTCCTCTTCCTCCTCTCTACTCCCTTCATAACCTCGATCCTCTCTCTCTATCGTCTCCTCCTTTTATTTCTGTCTTCTCTTTACAACCATGCCCTGTCCTGCTGTTCTACCTCTTCTACACTAAGGGGTGGACACTAATGTAGTACTTTAGTACATTTTTGAGTATCTGTACCTGCACTTGAGTATTTGTTGTGGTTTTTTATACTTTTTTTTGTGGAAAAACACTCTACAGCCATGATTACTATCAGAATGTAGTGCTTTAACCTTTTAACAACATTTTTTGTTGGTTTAACCAAAACGATCACTTACCCTACCTTCAAGTATACTGGAAGGAAGAGAGAGAGAGATAGAAGAGATCAAGAAGGATGACGATGATAGGACAGACAGACAGACAGACAGACAGACAGACAGACAGACAGACAGACAGACAGACAGACAGACAGACAGATGGAGATGCACTTTTTTCAGCATCTCAGCTATATTGTTTACTGTCCCCTGTGCCTCCCAGGGGGTCCAGTAAATGGTAGATGGTCGCGACGGGATACAGACAATCTATACACATGTGTCACGCTCTGATTGGCTCGGGCTGCCACCGGCTGTGGGCTGTTGTTAGCCTTAGCCGTGTGGCCATGGATCATTGATGATGAACCTGTTTTCTCTCCCTACCATTCTCTCTTGTTTTTGTCCTTCCTCCTTCTGTTTCTCTCTTTGTTGCTCTCCGGACCAAGGGCTGCTGGGCAATTCATTGAAAATGTATCAAAACCCGATATTTAGAACCAATAAAACTTCATTTTGCTCATGTAGGTTAATCGAGAAGTAAGGGTATATATTTTTCCTCTCTATTTTCCCTCATATATCAACGAATCAACACCAAAAACAATCTTAGTCTGATTAACCACTTCAGCCTGTATTAAGCTAACGGTGCCGTACAAACATCTACCATTTAAAAAAAATCATTAATCCAGCCCTATCCGGACATATCTTTTGAGAGACAGACAGACAGACAGACAGACAGACAGACAGACAGACAGACAGACAGACAGACAGACAGACAGACAGACAGACAGACAGACAGACAGACAGACAGACAGACAGAAACAGACAGACAGACAGACAGACAGACAGACAGACAGCATCTGAGTTCATGGAAGTAGACAAGCAACGAGTGAGATAAAGACTTACATTATATGAGTTCACGGAAGTAGACAAGCAGCATGCACTAATTATATGAGACAGAAGCTTGTTATTCTCATTACAGTTAAGTATACTCTAGAATAGAAATAATGAGTCGTGTATCCTGCCTAGTGTCCTCTTCTAAACTTGAGATTGTATTGCGTTTACGTTTCTCACAACGTATCATAACCGTGTTATTGTCCTGAGACACACCCGCTCATAGCTGGAATAATTGAGTTTCCTGAATAATAACTGGGTATTTGTATTCATGCAAACACATAAATGAGATGAATCTGAATGAGTATGCTTCATAATTTGTTTTCTAATTTGAGTGCCTTCTGTCTGTGTCTTGACAGAACCTACCCCCCGCCCCCACCCTACCCCTAAATTGATATGTATTTGGCCGTGGGCCCCCACCTGAAAAGATGTTGTGCTAGATTTGTGTTAAAACATTTATAAAGGTTTTTCTAAACCTTGAACAAAAGTTGTAAAAATAAAAAAGCAAATCTACAAGCTCACAACACACCGGGATGTGATGCATTGTTGAGCTTGTAGATTGGCTAATTTTGAATAACCAAAGTATAAAATAGGGTTACCGTCATTAAACTGATTTTGAAGCTACTTAACAAATTTTTCTGCAGACCCTCTTGAACCCCTTCAAGGACCCCTGGGGGTCCGCGGACCCCACTTTGAGAACCATTATTCTAAAGCGCTATACTACAATTGAAAAGATGGAGATTATTACACTACGTTTTCTTTGTTTTTTTAATGCACTATTTTGAAAAGAAAATACATTTCTACTGGTAATCAGCTATTTTCAGTTTGAACCAGTGATGGACTGCAGGCTAACCTCTAGCCTTGTTCAATCGATTCATCATTCACAACACTCCTAATGACTTATTTTCCATCACTAGTACACAAATTGCTCTGACCGATCAATAGTTCTAATCAATAGTTACCAAAGCACCCGTGAGAAAAGTACTGTAAATGATTAATAATTGTATCCTGCCCAACAAATGGACATAACAAACGTAACATCCGGACTTGCAAGGCACATTGTTGCTCCAATCCGCACCAAACTTGGCACAAACATTGTTCAGTGGTCTGTTATGAGAACAGTCATACCAGGGGTCACGTTTGTATCTATATCAAAAAGTTGTGTGTACATTTATGTTTTCTTATGTCACAAAGTGGGAGTGTAGATTGCAAGCTTACAGAAAAAATGTTATCCAGGACAGGACAACAAAAAGAGAAGAAAAAAAAATACACCTGAAGAAACTAAAACTCAAAACTCTGACAACTTAAATTAATGGCGAGGCGAAGTGTCAACCTCCGCCCACGGCAGCCCACACAGTGACTGTGGTGTTCCTCTTATATACTCTGCAAACTCCACCCTTCCTTTTCTAATCAACCAACCACAGTAGCAATCCATCCAAGATGCTCCCCATGTTCTAATCAACTGCTAACAGGATCAACAGCCACCCCTCAATCAGATACTCAGGCACCAACCACCCAACTACACTGCTAGGCTTCAACAGGCCACTCCCCCATGACGGCATCTTCCAGTGCAGACAAACAAAAAGAGATTCCAGTCACAACAGAATGTGCACCTTCTGTGTGACTGGGAATATATGTTACAAACATACATTTCGATATGAAAGTGTCCTACTGAACTGGGGAAAGAGGCTGCTCTGTCACAGCTTATAAGCTAAGTTTTCTCAAAAATAAACTTGAATCAAATCAAAGATTTTGAAATTAAGTCGAAAACTTTTTTACAAAATCTGTTGTCTATGACTCTCCAAAATTAGGATCGGCATCGAACCCTGGAAATCTGGCATTGGTCGGGCTCTAATGGATTGTGCCCGCTCCACCGCCACCACTCATTAGACCTGTCAATGAGGAGAACGGCAAAGTGGTGCAATTTCACAGATTTTTGTCTTGCATCGGCAGAGTTCTCCAACGGCACGAGAACAGCTGTCATTACACGCTGGTTGGCACAAACATTGCACACGGCTCTGAATATTCATAGCTCCCGTGCCATTAATTCATCACATGCACATCACGCTGAGTGTAGACTTGGAAACGCTTCTGAATATCTAATATTTTGCAATTGTACCTGTCGTGTTGTAATTCCATGAGTGACACACGCAGAAAGCCATGGGTGTTTTCATAGCATTTTGGTAACACGTTTGTTATAGGTTGAGCAATTATAATGTATTAAGGCATATAAGGCTTATTAGCCAGGGATCCTTTTAAACCCTATATACTTAGTTGACCGGAGTCCCCCAAGACCAGGCCCCCCCTACTAAATATTTTCTTTCATCCTCCCCTTCTCTCAGCCTCCCTTCCCTTTTATTTCTAAACCACCTGCGGTCTGTTCTCTTCCCTCTCTCTCTCTGTCTCCCTCATTCCCTGCTTGTCTCTCTCCCTCCTCCAAGCAGAGGTAGAAGAAGTACTCAGATTTAGTTTTAGTACTTAGTTACTTTCCACCATTGGTGTAAAGTAACTAAGTACATGTACTTAAGTACAATTTTGAGGTAATTTTACTTTACTGGAGTATTTCAAATGTTCAGTACTTTTACATCTACTCCACTACATCTCAGAGGCAAACATTGTACTTTTACTCTACTACAATTATTTGAAAACTTTAGTTCCTTTGTAGATTCAAATTATTATAAATTACTATAAAACATACATTGTTGAAATCTTGAAAATATCCGCTCTAGCAGATAAGATATACAAGCTCACAACGCGTCGCATCGCGACGTGTTGTGAGCTTGTATATCTGCTATTTTCAAACATTTTAGTACTTTCACTTTTGGTACTTTAAGTATATTTTCATGCCAATACTGTTGTACTCTTACTCAAGTAACATTTTGAGCATGGGCCTTTTACTTGCAACAGAGTATGTCTACATTGCAGTATTGATACTTTTACTTAAGTAGAAAATGTGAGTACTTTTTCCACCACTGCTCTTGTCGTCCCTCTCCCTCCTCCAAGCATGTGTCTCATCTGTAGGCCTAACATCAGTAAGTGAACATCATGCTGTTCCCCACCGGAGAGTCACTGCATGTTTAATCAGATGCACTGCCGCTGCGCGCGTGCGTGCGCGCGCGCAGTGCGTGCGTGTGTGTGTGCACATTAGCATTCACTTTGCCTGGGGGCAGGGCCGGATACAGACATTTTTAACTGGGGGGGCATTAATAAATGCTGGGGGGGGCGGCTTCCTCGGCGAATTTTTTTTTGGGGGGGCCCAAAACCATTTGGGGGGTTTTCGGGGGCCCCAAACCCCCCAAATGCGTAGGAAAATATGCATAGGAAAATATGCATTTTGGCACAGTTAGACCTATAAAAAAATGTATTGCCTTTTGTCTGCCCCCACCCCCCCGCTTTGGAGAGACACTAAGCGGTGCGTGTTCAGGTGGGTCTAAAATGCTGCACACAGTGCCCACTTACAGTCTATGGTGCCCACCCAATCAAAATAAATAAATGTTACATAAATATTTTATGATAAAAAAAAAAATTGGCAAAAAAAAAAAAAAAAAAAAATATATATATATATATATTTTTTTTTACCCCAATTTTGATTGGGTGGGCAGGATGCACGTTTGGGTGGGCACTGCCCACCCCTGCCCCCCCCTAGAACCGGCCCTGCCTGGGGGGAGTGTTGGCGAAGCAAAAGTTCCTTTTTTAGGTATATTAGTTTAGTTGACACACTTTACCAGACAGGTTGGAATGAGTAAATGGGTCTTCCTGCCTGGTCTTAATTTAGTTCATGTATGTGTCCACCACTGACTACCTGCCTACGTTTAACAACAGTACATAGATCTTACCTACTCTAAAGAAACACATTAACAAACTAGTAACAGAAAAAGAAAGGCCACCCACCCCCACATTACCAAGGCTGAACACTAAACCACAGTGGGTCATATCTAAAACACCAGCATACAAGAAGCCACAAAATAACATGTGTGGTTGGAGACTGACTAGGAGGAAAATGTCAAATCCACCGGAAACAGGCAGCTTTATAGTGAAGCCCATGAAGACAGGAGCCAATCACCTGTGAGATTTCCACCCACTAGTTAGCCACTCACATTCATACACCACTCACACCAGCTGGTAAACCACTCACTCAATCACTACTCAATCACACACAAAACAATGAGGGGGGGAAGACATTCGCAGGGCAGAACACCACCACACAGGGAAATACACATACAGTATGACCCTAGGGTCATAACACTGTTGCAGTTGTACAGATACATAGCCTAACAAATATGTTTACTTTGGGCTCTATTATCAAAAAGACAATTATCTTTATGCGCCCACCTTGTGTGTGTGATCGACACCTTGACACTGACCGGTCCTGAGGGGGCTTTAGAAGAAGGATGGCTTTGTAATTGAAGGGTAAGTGATATGTTTTGGTTAAAACAACTCCTTGTCTCTCCTACTAATAAACAGAAACAAAATGTTCAGGTACAGTAGGTGACAAAATCTCAGCCAATCAGGGGAGAGTACCCATTTATCAGCTTCATTTTTATAGTGTTCCAGTTCCAATTGTTCAGCTCATTTCTTTGTGTCATCACTTCCAATTTCACTTGTTTAATCTGTATCCTGTCTGAGTCCTCTATCCTGATCACTTACACTACCTTTAATGTGAGGCCATTTAATTCAGTAGGCCTGGGTTCAGTAGTCTCAAGTATCAAGCGCAGTCATTTATAGGAAGAACTGTGTGTGTGTGTGTGTGTGTGTGTGTGTGTGTGTGTGTGTGTGTGTGTGTGTGTGTGTGTGTGTGTGTGTGTGTGTGTGTGTGTGTGCGTGCGTGCGTGCGTGCGTGCGTGCGTGCGTGCGTGCGTGCGTGCGTGCGTGCGTGCGTGCGTGCGTGCGTGCGTGTGTGTACAGTAGCATCCCTCTCTTTGTATTCGACACATCATCAGTACGACAAACGTTCTTTAGAGTGCAAACGTCACTGACAAAATATCCTTCATCATCATTGTCAACATTTTGCTGTCCATCTGTCAAATGCTCAGTTTTTAAAGGATGTGTGTGTGTGCATGTAGGTGTGCATGTGCGTGTGTGTATGACAGAGAGAGTCTGGAGGTCATTGGATGTGTTGCGGTCATGAATACCCAGTTGGCTGCTTCCTGACAGGAGAGGAGGTGTGTGTGTGTGAGTGTGTGTGTGTGTGTGTGTGTGTGTGTGTGTGTGTGTGTGTGTGTGTGTGTGTGTGTGTGTGTGTGTGTGTGTGTGTGTGTGTGTGTGTGTGTGTGTGTGTGTGTGTGTGTGTGTGTGTGTGTGTGTGTGTGCGCGTGTGTGCGCGTGTGAAGGTCAGATGACGTGTTACAGTCATGATAGTTGTGTGTCTGAGTGTGTGGGAGATGACAGGACTACCTAGTGGCCATGAGTAATGGTGGAGGGCAGGGATGGACACACACACACAAACACACACACGCACACGCACACGCACACACACAGTTAGCAGGTAAGGGGGTTGGGAACAGTGACCTGTATTAAGTTGCAGATATTCCCCTGAGGGACCAGATGATCTGTGGGAAGAAGGATGGATGAGAGAGAGCGAGAGAGAGCGAGAGATGAATTCTGGGATTTGAGAGGGAAGAAGACAGTAGGGGAACAGAGGGAGATAATAATAGAAAAAAAGGTAACCACTTGAACCCCAGCATCCATATTCTAGGGGGAACATTAACCAAAAATAGGTCGATCTAAAGCTCACAACGCGGCACAATGCAGCGTGTTGCTAGTAGATCAGCTTTTTTTGGCAAAGATATTTGGTGTAGAGCGGCATGTGAAGAGAAGTGTGTTTATTCACCAACACAAATAATAACTAAAAAGACAAAAAAATTACTCTGCAGCACCCATAGCATGGTGGTGGACAACTGGCTGCCTTTTATACGCAGCTGAGCTAATAAGCCTGGACTCCACCATGTGAAGAGGTGTATTCTAGATCTAGAATATAAAATACATAAATACCTTTCACCCGTAAACAATATTGAATTACAAATCTCCATGAACTACACACAGGTAAGTAATGATTCCTTCTTAACACTATAACATAAACAAACAATATCCTCCTCAATTCCAAAAGCACATCAAAACTCCCTACTGCCATCCTAACTATGGTCCATCCCGATTACACTGGAAGACACAGGACAGCAACAGGTAAATGTTGAGCATTCAATCAAGCTTTTCATTGTTGCATTTAATCTCTATATTGCACTGAAACATATTAGTATTGCACTTGCTCTTACATGTAGCTATTGCACTTAAATGTATTGCACTTTCCCATCATGATTTCAACACCAAACACGTCCACAATGGGAACTCGTCACGGCTGAGTGGCCAATTCAGCTAAAGGAAACAAACTTAAGATGTCCAGCAAAATTCCTATAATACTAATCATGATAAAGAAAGGAACTACACTAAGGTGGAAATGGCAGCACAAAATAAGGGACGCAAGACAGAGGCTCAGTTATGCATTAGGCTAACTTTTTAAATCTGCTCTGAGGAAGAAAGGCTGGGGCCGAAACATGTTAGCCTAATAAAAAGAATGCATAACTGAGCCTCTGTCTTGCATCCCTTATTTTGGAGTGCCACCATTTCCACTTCTTTTAATTTCTGTGGCTGAGCACCCACTGCTTAGGAAAGCGTCCAGAGGAAGTGCACCTGCTTATTTGCCACTTAAAATCCATACTTCAATCAATCACTCAGGTTACAATATGCATGTGCAGACGTGCAAAGGATAGGTAACAGAAGACCTCTCAGAAAGGTACAGAAAGTGATATTTTTGGGGGTAAAACAAGATGTTTTAGTCAAAATGTAAAAGCTTTAGCTAGCTCTAATCACCAATCATCAGTTCTACATTGTTTACACATTTTTGGTTTGTTTCATCACTTTCAATTTCCCTTGTTTATTGTGTCTATAAAAATCTATTACATAAGGCACTCCTTACATTTTGTTGGGTGCTCAAAAAATAATTCTGGTGCTCCTAAATTTGTACTTGGGAGCACCAGGGCTCCCAAATGAAAAAGTGAATTTCGAGCCAACCTCCAGGAGGTACAAACACCTCTTTAAGTCCCTCTCTGAGCGACCAAACACACAACATGTCTGTCGCAAAGAAATGGCAAATCCTCTGACAAATAATGTCGTGGCAGCCAAATGGCTGCTGTGTTAAGTGGTCAGGATGGGTGGGCCACAAAGCATTTGAGATTTTCAAGTGGGCCCTGACACTGGTTGATATCCTCTAAAAAAATGTGGTTTATCCTCTGAAAAAAACCTCTCTCTCTCTCTCTCTCTCTCTCTCTCTCTCTCTCTCTCTCTCTCTCTCTCTCTCTCTCTCTCTCTCTCTCTCTCTCTCTCTCTCTCTCTCTCTCTCTCTCTCTCTCTCTCATCAGTAGCCTACTGTCTGTTTGTGAGCCTCATGCCCTTCAAATGTTTGACACACACGCACACGCACACACACACGCGCGGGCACACACACACGCACACGCGCGGGCACACACACACACACACACACACACACACACACACACACACACACACACACACACACACACACACACACACACACACACACGTGTTCCAGTGAAATGTCAAGGGGAAGGCCAGCCTAATGCCAAAATCTAACCAACATGTCAGGTTTGTGTGTGTGTGTGTGTGTGTGTGTGTGTGTGTGTGTGTGTGTGTGTGTGTGTGTGTGTGTGTGTGTGTGTGTGTGTGTGTGTGTGTGTGTGTGTGTGTGTGTGTGTGTGTGTGTGTGTGTGTGTGTGTGTGTAAAGTTGTGTGCGTGTGTCTCAGGACATGATTTTGAATATAGGAATGGCACGGGTGAGTCTGTGTCTTTCTCTTCCCTCCTTCTCGCTCTCCCTCCTCCTCTCTCTCTGTCCCTCTCGCCCTCTCCTCTCTCCACCCGCCCCCTCTCTCTCTCCCCTTCCCTCTCTATACAATCAGCACACACAGTCAGGAGCCAATCAATTACTCCCCTGTCTGGACAGGAAATAACGGCAGCCAATCACAGGCTATACAGTGTGGGATATTAATTGATTGAGCTTGTGACAGGCCGTGTATGATGGATTATGTTATTGATCATCCTGAACGTTGAAGATTACGTCCCAGTCACACTCAATGTCAAATCACGTCTAATTCCGAAACGGCAAGGCTGCCTAGTAGGCTAGTGGACATTTTACTGATTTAATACCTGCTGCTGTACTATGGTTTGACGTTTACTGCAAAAGTCATGAAATGTACCTTTGAAGTGACTCTCGATAGGCAAAGAAGTGTACCTGCAGTTTAATTATTATATATTTTTTTACATCCTACTTGCACAGATGGTGCACATGTTGTCCCTACATCCAAAGCAACCAGGATGCCAATATTTGTGTTTTATTGTGAATCAGCAGCCTTTTATATAAGACCTTATAGATGGAATTGGCAAAAAGTTACATTTTCTGAGGAATATTCACTTTCAATCCTGGTCCCACTCTTCTATCAGGGGTAGAACAAAACCTTACCTAGTTTGTTCATAACTTTGACTTGTCCTCTTCATGAAATGGATGGTTGGAAGTTTTAGTTTTACAGCAAAAGTCAGGAAATTCTTCAATAAAGTGATTCAAAGAAGACATTTGCAAAAAAGTGCGAAAAAGTCCCTATTATATGCTGATACCAGAATGGTGATGCATGCAATCCACAAGAAAAGTGATTATGCAGATGCCTTGTGTTGCTCGTTTACTATGTCAGTCGACGACTCCTTGGAACAGCTTCCATATTCATGCAGGGAATGGCGTGTGTGTGTGTGTGTGTGTGTGTGTGTGTGTGTGTGTGTGTGTGTGTGTGTGTGTGTGTGTGTGTGTGTGTGTGTGTGTGTGTGTGTGTGTGTGTGTGTGTGTGTGTGTGTGTGTGTGTGTGTGTGTGTGTGTGTGTGTGTGTGTGCGTGCGTGTGTGCGTGCGCCCACATTGTTAATGAGAGCGAGGTCCAGCTTTAATGACTGAATTGTAATGCAGCTCACACACACACACACACACACACACACACACACACACACACACACACACACACACACACACACACACACACACACACACAGAGGGCACTACAGTCATGACACACACGCACACACAGAGTTACACATGCAGAGAACGTTTTGTGGCTTTCGTCCACAGGTGTGCATGTCTCTGTGCTAGTTAAAAAATACACTTATCTCTGTGTGTGCACATATTTTTCAGTGTTATCATATGAAAGTGTGTGTGTAGTGTATGTGCGAATCTGCTTGCGGTGTGTGTGTGTGTGTGTGTGTGTGTGTGTGTGTGTGTGTGTGTGTGTGTGTGTGTGTGTGTGTGTGTGTGTGTGTGTGTTTGAATGCATGCCGTCTCCCATGTGTGCACTCACTCCTTTGTACACATTTTGGGGTGTGTGTTTGTGTGTATAAGTGCATATGCACGTGTGTGTGTGTGTGTGTGTGTGTGTGTGTGTGTGTGTGTGTGTGTGTGTGTGTGTGTGTGTGTGTGTGTGTGTGTGTGTGTGTGTGTGTGTGTGTGTGTGCATCCATGCATTGTGTGCAGTGACCTCCCCCCTCTGCCTGTGAGCTTTGAGGTCATCAGGGCACAGCTTCTGTTGCTTCACAGTTCAATTTGGCTTTGCATAATCCTGCCCTTAATTTGTCACCCCAGGTGACAGGGGTTACACACAGCTATCCTGTGCTCCTGCTCCACCAGTGGGCCACAGCGAACGGCAGCAGAAGAAGGATAATGCCCCTGACACAAGGTTATATTGTCGTTTTGAATTTTGTTTTTATTTCGTTTAGACTTTTTGTTTTCAATTTCAGTTTAGCTTGATTCGTTTTTGAAGTGGGCTTGCTAGTTTATTTTCTTTCTTTTATTATTGAAAAAGCTTAGTTTTAATGTTGTTTTTATTGGTTCAATGTTAGTTTTAGTGTTTTATTGTAATACGGCCTATTTGTCATGGCCGAGATTCAGACTTCAACAAAGTAGATAACATGAGACATTCTATATACATAGGATCTTTAATAATAACTTTTATATAGTACTTTTGCTAAACTAAATTTCAAAGACAATTTGGCAGGAGTAAAACATACCGGAATGTGTGTGTGTGTGTGTGTGTGTGTGTGTGTGTGTGTGTGTGTGTGTGTGTGTGTGTGTGTGTGTGTGTGTGTGTGTGTGTGTGTGTGTGTGTGTGTGTGTGTGTGTGTGTGTGTGTGTGTGTGTGTGTGTGTGTGTGTGTTTACTTCTAAATAAACTGCCTCCACCAGATAAATCTCCTGAGTGAAGATATGAGGATAAAATGAAGCGCTAAGCGGCAGACATTTTTCAATGTAAACAACTTAATGAGACCACAGGAGCAGATATCACACAGACATACTGCTGCTGGTTGACTCTAGTGGCGGATACATCAAGCAGCCTCGTTGTTTTGATACACGGCAACGTTGTTGACAACTCCTTGACTTCAGATAACTAGGTCCATTGGATTGTACTTAAATGAGCACTTATTTCGGTCAACGTATTCATTTTTGTAGTCTTTTTGGCGACACCATGCAGTGGTAGTTGTCTGGTCATTAAAGCAATCCTCCTATAACTAAGGAAACCTCTGTCCTCAAAATGTCTCTGTCCTAAAAATGTCTCTGTCCTCAAAATCTCTCTATTCTGCCCCGTTCTCCTCAGTGGCTGGAGCAATTGATCTGAATTTGCACACGGGCATTGACCATTAGCATATGCACCAAATAAAGACGACCGTTTTTCACTTTCCCAAAATGTAAGATGTTTATTGGCGTTTTTGTGTAAACACCGGAGATTCGGAATTCGGGCTATGGGAGCTATATCGTTGCCATGGTTACAGCCGTCGCCCCGCAAGCTATGGGATGATCATGAAACTGCGCATGCGTGGAATCCTCGAACCCACGGAGACTGCCCATAAGTCCGACATCCCATTACTCCGACTACGTGGCTTCCGCGTGCGGTTAGGGTTAGGGATAGGGATAGGGTTAGAAATGGGGCAAGTCGGACCAACGCGCCGCCGGAACAATGACATGGCACCTTACACACTCCGTTATACTGTTGGCACACACAGAGAGTGCTTAAACATATAAGGACTTTCATTTACGGACCGTGTACACTCAGCCTGCGTGTGTGTGTGTGTGTTGTAACTGACATCGACTCATAGGAACACGTAACTAAAAGTCTGCCCAATATTTTGAGTGCGCACTTCCCCCGGTATGGACTATAATAATAACAATAATGCTGATATCTATATACATTAGACACAATGTCACGGAGTAAACAAGCTAATGAAATGAGCTAACCTGGCCTTAAGGTAGACCAGTAATTCTACACAGAACTAATGTGACACCAACTCATAGCCCCTGTCTCCAGTGGTGTGTTCTAGGTTTTTTTCAGAGGGCATACTATAATTATTCCCTCTCACACACACACACACGGCACGTGCACATGCGCGCGTATATACGGACTTTTACTTTACAGTATTGATAGAACATTTAGCATTACAGTATTGATACTTTTACTTAAGTAAAACATTTGAGTACTTTTTCCACCACTGGCTGGCGGTCATCCTGCTCCACCAGATCAGAGACATCTAACAGTAGGAGCTGTTTATTATAAAAAAATATATATGACAGTCATATAAACTGCTGCGTGCGTTCACTAATTTACTGCTGAAGCCTAATTTATTCTCCCTGGTACAACGTGCGTGTGTGCAAGTGAGTCCATGTGTGCAGTGAACAAGTGGACACAAAACTAGATTAAGTAGACCTACTTAAAAAAGAGCATTGCAGGCGGCCATAGCTTTGTTTCACTCGTTTCAACTGAAACGGGCCATGACCTCAGGGGACCCCCGACTGACCGTCAGTTGGGCCCCCCCACAGTTACGGACGCCCCGGAACCCCCACATGCGCATCCGCACACGTGCATTATTGCGCGCAGCAGAGAGCAGAACTGTTCACACTCGCAGAAAGCAATCATATCGTATTTAAATCATATCATTCACTAAAATAATTTCTCTATTATCTCAAAGCCTGTATCAACATAATATGTCGTAGACAAGGGGAAGGGGAAGTAATATGGTGATGATAATTTTCCGTTCTACAATTCATGTTGGAACGGCAACATGAATAAAACTGCTTGTTTATTTGTGTCAGAAACAGACTGTCGTGTGGAGTAAACAGGATGTAAATCAGATGTTTTAATCACGGCTCATCTAAATTCATCATTGGATAAATGCTGGACAGATAGTGCCTCAAATAATCACAGACTGGAGTCAAAAGCGCACCGTGCCAACTTGGATAGCTGTAAACGTGTAAACGTGCTTGAGAACGCACAATGCCATTGACAGCATAATGCAAAGAAAATGCTGCAGTCTGTCATCTTCCAGAATGAAGCCTTGGTCATAATTCCACCCTACATCCCCTACGATGTTCTTGTTCTGGCAGAGCTGCATGCTTAGTTCAACCCAATGATGAGCGAACAGTTGAGCCTAGGAAAAAAAGGGATCGCTGGGCGACCATGGGCAATATAATATTACTTTTGTTGTTAATTTAAATGCGGGTGAATTGTTTAAGCTGTTTAATAGTTAGCTGCCCATGTACATGCTCAGAGCCTAATGATTTGTAGTTTGAAAATACATCACTATGGAAGCAAAACTGACTTTTTTGGAAGGGGTCCTTGGGGGGGGGGGGGGGACTCTTGAAACGGGCTCCCAGATCCTTAAGGCCGCCCTATAGCCAGCACTGCCCACAGCCCGGCAAGATAACATTTGACGCGTCTATGCTCTTGTGTTGGCTATACAACGTGTATCCAGTGCATGATGTGACTGGGCCCTCAGTCCTTCTCCTGTACCTCACCATTTCTGTCTCTTTTCTGGAGTGGACCACCCACTCCTCTTAAAAAAAAGACGAGTGCTTGTTTTAGCAACACCAACAGTTAATGTAATCAACACTATAACGGTGTTACAGCGGCCATCTTGACTCTGGGTTAATGGAGGTGACAGTCGTCTTGGTGAAACCAAGATGGCTTCCGTCTTCAGCTTGACCCGCTGACCCAGTTCCTGTTCCATCTGTCTGTGGGACACAGAGGCTCGTCACCACGCTCCCTCTGGAGTTGTGTGTGTGTGTGTATGTATGTGTGTGTGTGTGTGTGTGAGAGAGAGAGAGAGAGAGAGAGAGAGAGAGAGAGAGAGAGAGAGAGAGAGACTAAATTTATGCATGAATGTGTGGGTTTAATCGTGTCTATATCTTTGTGTGTGTGTGTGTGTGTGTGTTAAGTAATGTGCGCACACGCATGTGAGGATGCATCTCTTAACCCTATTTAATGTTTGTTTAGTGAGTTCCAGCCTGTCACTGAATAATTCAGTCTCATTCTGTCTCTCAAGCACGCACACACGCTTGCTTGCTTGCTCGTTCGCTCCCCTGCTCTCTTGCTCTTTTCACCCGGGAAGTGTTGTCAGTTCAGAGGAAAGAATAGGAGAAGTCAACACTCTTCTCTGCTGTCTTGGAGAGAACCCCTACACACACACACACACACACACACACACACACACGCGCGCACGCGCGCGCGCGCGCACACACACACACACACACACACACACACACACACACACACACACACACACACACACACACACACACACACACACACACACACACACACACACACACACACACACACACACACACACACACACACACACACACACACACACACACACACACTTTTTTCTCTCTTCCACCCATCCACCCACCCACTCATGTTCTCTCTCTGTTCTTTCTGTGGCGGTAATGCTCTGTCTCTTCTCTTTGTTCACTCACTCTCTTTTCCTTTGTCTCTTCTTCCCTCCTCTCTGCTGCCCAGCCTCATTCTCACACATTATCTCTCTCCTTCTGTTGTCCTCCCTATCTCAAATGCTGTACCTCTTTCCTTAAGGGCATGATTATGTAACGTTGCCCTGTGTTTACATTACAAAACAGTAAATACGTGTTTTACCCATCATCAGTGTGGTTGCCCGAAAGGGCAACACACACTATAGTACTTCGGCGACTTTATTTATTATTGTGGTTGCCCAAAAGGGCAACAAATAATACAAAAAATGTTTTACACCACTCGGCCTCATGGTGGCGCTATACACTTTAGTACTAGGGTGACTTTATTTTTGTATATTTATTTCTAGAGCAACCCCAAAAGTTTGCCATGCTACTCCTTCCAGTTTTGGCGGCATACACTCGAACCATATGTGAAATCGACCGGCTTCATCGGGAATCGTGTGCTTCCATTTTGCTAAGAGATATTAGTCTAGATGGAAAGGGGGGTCCACGCGCATAGGGTGGACTTTCTGACGCCACTTGTTTTTTCATAATCCTTGAAGGGTGTATTTTAAGATTCTGCCAGGTAACAGGCTGAAAAAATGTCCCATGGGGTTCATTTTTAACCCTTTCTTACACAACTCCTACCCAAATTCGAAAATGTAAAAAAGGACAAAACAGCATAGCTATTCAAATAAACAACCTACAGGGACAAATGAACACATGTTTCCATACAATTAGGACCCAAGGAATTCATAAAAAAATGTTATTATTAAGATTCAAGCACATCTTGACTGCACAAAAATAGCTGAAAATGGTCGTATCACATCTATTACTTCTCTTTTTTACTAAATTCTTAGATGGATTTTTCCTTGACAACAGTTTTTTTCTTAATCCTTGAAGGGTGTATTTTAAGATTCTGCCAGGTAACAGGCTGAAAAAATTTCCCATGGGGTTCATTTTTAACCACAGCACATCTTGACTCTGTTTCGTGTTTTTTTCTTAATCCTTGAAGGGTGTATTTTAAGATTATGCCAGTAGTAGAGGCCCTAGGAGGGGTCCACGCACGACTGTTTATTATTTTTGGGCGGTGTAGCGGCCCCTATAAGTGGGGTTGGGACTCCTCATTAGCTGTATTGTGATTGGCTCATTAGTACACCCCTAGCTGTACTGTGATTGGCTGACTCTATTCAGCACTGTGATTGGCTAGCGAGACACATGATGACATTAATAACCTATAAATACGATTATGCACTTCAAAATTTTTTTTTTTTTTAAGTGAGCTTCCATCACTATGATGACCACTGTGATGACCACACCGCCCACTTCACACTGGGTGTTATTTTAGATTTTTCTAGTTTAGATTTTTGGCATCCATAGGACCTCTAATATAGGGATCTTGATGATCCCAAGAAAAAAAGTGGTCCAAAGTGTTTTTTTTTTTAATGTTTTATTACCCCTATGAGACCTGCGGGATGGCTGGCTGGAACGCCGGCGAGACTGTCTTTCGGACACTGTGGAACGCTCAAATTTTGACGCAGCCCAAAGATAGAGATACCATTTGATTCCAGACAACCTCAGGTTTCCAATGAGACCTTGTCATGCTACCTTGTCGGGAAGGGGGCTAAATACCTAATGATTCAAAGTAAAGACAACATTTTGGCAAGGAAGAAACGGCCATCACCATTTTCCAAATGGTCCCTTGAGCTGTCACCTCAATATATGTGAATGGAAATGGGTTACATGGATACCTACAAGCCTCCCCTGTACAGACATGTCACATTTATGCCAATCTCATGCAGTTTTAGGCAAGAACCATGATGTTTTTTGCATGCAGTACAAATATGTAATTTCCGCCTATTCTAAAAAGGAGACCACTTTACTGTATCTATAGCTGTATGAGACCACAGTACTTTATCTATTGCTATATGAGACCACTGTACTGTATCTATAGCTGTATGAGACCACTGTACTTTATCTATTGCTATATGAGACCACTGTACTGTATCTATAGCTGTATGAGACCACTGTACTGTATCTATAGCTGTATGAGACCACTGTACTGTATCTATAGCTGTATGAGACCACTGCACTATATCTATAGACCACTGTACTGTATCTATAGCTGTATGAGACCACTGTACTGTATCTATAGCTGTATGAGACCACTGTACTGTATCTATAGCTGTATGAGACCACTGTACTGTATCTATAGCTGTATGAGACCACTGTACTGTATCTATAGCTGTATGAGACCACTGTATTGCATCTAGACCACTGTGCTGCATCTATAGTTGTATGAGACCACTGTATTGCATCTAGACCACTGTGCTGCATCTATATCCCACTGTACTGAATCTATAAACCACTGTACTGCATCTATAGACCATTGTACTGTAGTGCACCTGTAGACCACTGTGGTGCATCTGTACACCACTGTAGTGCATGTGTAGACCACTGTAGTGCATCTGTAGACCACTCTAGTGCATCCGTAGACCACTGTGGTGCATCTGTAGACCCCTATACTGCATCTGTTGACCACTGTAGTGCATCTGTAGACCACTGTGGTGCATCTGTAGACCACTGTGGTGCATATGTAGACCCCTATACTGCACCTGTTGACCACTGTAGTGCATCTGTAGACCACTGTGGTGCATCTGTAGACCACTGTGGTGCATCTGTAGACCCCTATACTGCATCTGTAGACCACTGTAGTGCATCTGTAGACCCCTATACTGCATCTGTAGACCCCTATACTGCATCTGTAGACCACTCTAGTGCATCTGTAGACCCCTATACTGCATCTGTAGACCACTCTAGTGCATCTGTAGACCACTCTAGTGCATCTGCAGACCACTCTAGTGCATCTGCAGACCACTCTAGTGCATCTGCAGACCACTCTAGTGCATCTGCAGACCACTCTAGTGCATCTGTAGACAACTGTACTGCATCTGTAGACCACTGTACTGCATCTGTAGACCCCTATACTGCATCTGCAGACCACTGTAGTGCATCTGTAGACCACTGTAGTATATCTGTAGACCACTGTAGTGCATCTGTAGACCACTCTAGTGCATCTGTAGACCACTCTAGTGCATCTGTAGACCACTCTAGTGCATCTGTAGACCACTCTAGTGCATCTGTAGACCACTCTAGTGCATCTGTAGACAACTGTACTGCATCTGTAGACCACTGTACTGCATCTGTAGACCCCTATACTGCATCTGCAGACCACTGTAGTGCATCTGTAGACCACTGTAGTGCATCTGTAGACCACTGTAGTGCATCTGTAGACCACTGTAGTGCATCTGTAGACCCCTATACTGTAGGTATCCATGTAACCCATTTCCATTCACATATATTGAGGTGACAGCTCAAGGGACCATTTGGAAAATGGTGATGGCCGTTTTTTCCTTGCCAAAATGTTGTCTTAACTTTGAATCATTAGGTATTTAGCCCCCTATCCGCAGGTCTCATAGGGGTAATAAAACATTGAAAAAAACACACTTTGGACCACTTTTTTTCTTGGGATCATCAAAATCCCTATATTAGAGGTCCTATGGATGCCAAAAATCAAGACTAGAAAAAAGAAAAAATAAACAGTCGCACGTCGACCCCTCCTAGGGCCTCTACTACTGGCATAATCTTAAAATACACCCTTCAAGGATTAAGAAAAAAAAACGAAACAGAGTCAAGATGTGCTTGAATCTTAATAATATTTTTTTAATGAATTCCTTGGGTCCTAATTGTATGGAAACATGTGTTCATTTGTTCCTGTAGGTTTATTTGAATAGCTATGCTGTTTTGTCTTTTTTTACATTTTCGAATTTGGGTAGGAGTTGTGTAAGAAAGGGTTAAAAATGAACCCCATGGGACATTTTTTCAGCCTGTTACCTGGCAGAATCTTAAAATACACCCTTCAAGGATTAAGAAAAAACAGTTGTCAAGGAAAAATCCATCTAAGAATTTAGTAAAAAAGAGAAGTAATAGATGTGATACAATCATTTTCAGCTATTTTTGTGCAGTTTTTGCCCCGAAACAGAGTCAAGATGTGCTTGAATCTTAATAATAACGTTTTTTATGAATTCCTTGGGTCCTAATTGTATGGAAACATGTGTTCATTTGTCCCTGTAGGTTGTTTATTTGAATAGTTTACAATGTTTTGTCTTTTTTTACATTCTCGAATTTGGGTAGGAGTTGTGTAAGAAAGGGTTCAAAATGAACCCCATGGGACATTTTTTCAGCCTGTTACCTGGCAGAATCTTAAAATACACCCTTCAAGGATTACGAAAAAACAGGTGGCGTCAAAAAGTCCACCCTATGCACGTGGACCCCCCTTTCCATCTAGACTATATGTTGTATAGTTTAATTTATATTAATGCATTAGTGAATTAACTTTCCCCATTGACATGAATGGGAAAATGCGAAAACTCCCATTCAAGTATTTTTCTCTCGGAAACCGTAAGGCCTACAGTTACAACACTTGGAGGGGAGGTTCAGTGGTCTAGTGGCCTACATACAAAAAAATAATTACAGTTCACTTTACGTTTCGGCCTACAACTCTTGAACCGTAGGTCGTAGAATCAAAATGTTTCTTGGGTCATGACACAACTCCCCATATAGGCCACGTCAATTTGCGTCTGTATACATTTTCTTCAAAACACAATTCTTGCTCCTCCTCCTGCAGATTTTGATAGTCCATACCGTTCGACCGTAATTGGCTTCCAAAGGTAGTGGGAGAAGCGTATTTGACAAAAAATGCAAAAGATCCTTATTGCAACATCCAATCAACCCCAACTTTGAATCACATGTCGAGGGTAGTGTACTCAACGAATCACCGAAAGCATTTCCACTTTGACCCATGGGCGCCACAAAGTTTGATGAAAAAACATGATTTTTGGGAGGATGAGTCCTTGTGACGTGACAATGTAAGTGACGTGACGTGACACGAGTGACGTGACAATGTAATTGGCTTGCAATATTTTTGGGATGAGCCTATTACTTAAAAACAAAACGCCATATATAACGAACACAGGATCAAATTTGAATCGCTTGTCACATGGCCTCCAATGCTATTCCTCCCAGTGTATTCCTCAGGTCCCAGCGGCCGCAACCACACTTGCAATTTCCTCAAATTGCACCTTTCTAGTTTCCCTCTGTACCAGCAGTTGTCAGCCACTGGAGCAGTGTGGTGGTGTTTACCTACAGAAACACATTGACCTGTTTTGGTAAGCCAAAAACTTTGCTGTCTACCAAAACAATACAGCGAGAGGACAATGTGTTTCTGCAGGTTAACACCACCACACTATTCCAGTGGCCGATATCTGGCTGGTATAGAGGGACTGCGGATGAAAACTAGCATCTTTGCTAATTCCGGTGTATTTACGTCTTGACGTTCATTAATATGCATTGTCCTGTCCAAATAAACAAATGAATGAATGAAATTATTGATACTATGCCTTTAACCACTATAGGTTTGGATGTCTCCCCAACCCATGCTTAACGTTTTATCATTTTTAATCTAGCATTTATTGTTTTCGTTTTTTCTCATTAAAGTTGGTTCCTTCCTTTCCTTATGTAAAGCGACTTTGGGTACGTAGAAAAGTGCTATGTAAATCTGAGCTATTATTATTATTATTATTATTATTATTATTATTATTATAATACTGTATTACGATGCGTTGTGAACCTTTGATCTGGTATTTTCTCCCAATGTTCACCTATTTTTGCCAAATGTTCATACATTTAAGCTGAATGTTTGTGCCTATTTTTGCTGAATGTTTGTTTATTTTAGCTAAATATTCTCTCTCTCTGTCTCTGTCCGTCTCTCTCTCATGCATTAGTAAATGAAACATTGTAGAACTCTGCTCATGGCTGCCACAGTGGTGCCTCAGAGCTTTTTAAGGATACATAATTGAGGAGAAAATGTGAAAAGTAAGAAAATAACTGACTTAAAACGTCAGATTTACTTTCGCTGTCGTTACGGATGGCTGTTCTGTTCTGAGAGTGGAGGGAAAATGAGTTAAAACAGTGAAATATTATTATAGCCTATACAGGCTGGTAACTTAAAGATGAGGGAACATGACTTTTCTTAAGATATATTAAGATATTTTCCAGATAATTCCTGTTGCGACAGCTTGACCATCAGGGGAGCTACTGCTCGATGGAGCTGGAACCAATAGAACACTGGGGTTGGACTGGCAAATTCCCATTGATTTCTAGTAGGTCATCAATGGGTCATCAGTATCAATGTATTTGGTTAAAAACATATTGTGATATTTGATTTTGTCCATATCGACCATCCCTAATGGATAGTGTACTGTACCTCTGGATAAGGATAGTGCCTCTCCTCTCCTCTCTTATCCCGCTCCATCCCCACCTCTCTGTTCTGCCCTGCAACAGAGGAGCAGTTCATTCATAATCACGTTCATATTATCCACTGTCTGCTTCATAGCTCGAGTGTGTGTAAGGATATGGGTGCTCATGCGTGTGCTTTTCATTTATGTGTGTGTGTGTGTGTGTGTGTGTGTGTGTGTGTGTGTGTGTGTGTGTGTGTGTGTGTGTGTGTGTGTGTGTGTGTGTGTGTGTGTGTGTGTGTGTGTGTGTGTGTGTGTGTGTGTGTGTGTGTGTGTATGTGTGTGTGTGTGTGTGTGTGCGCGCGTGCGTGTATGTGTGATTAGACTTACAAGAATGTGAGCATTCATGCATATATGTATATTTAACTGTGTGGGTGGGTGGGTTGGTCTGTGTGTGTGTGTGTGTGTGCGTTCATTGTGTATGTGCGCGTACGTGTGTGCGTGTGTGTGTGCGTGTGTGTGCTTTTACGTGTAGGAATTGAGCATGGTACAGTAGGTCAAAATCGGTAAACAGTATTTAATTGTACATGTGTGGGTGTATATACGAGAGCATCAGTAGCCTATATACTGTACACATACTACAGTGTATATAATACAGTATATCATGTGTACACTTTACACAAGCAGTTATGCATGCACGCGTTTCAGACCAGGCCAGTGTGTAATAAGTCAAATCTGCGTGCATGTGCACGCGCATTTGTGTATAATAGACATCCTGTGGTGCGTGCGTGTGTGTGTGTGTGTGTGTGCTGTCCCACTGCGATGGACCATAATTGATTCATCAGTTATGCTAATATAACACATTACAATAATTTCCAGTGGGGGTTAGTATATGTCTGCGTGTGTGTCTGTGTGGGTATGAGGGTACATGCACGTTTTTCCAGCATTTGTCCAGTTTGTGTGGGTGTGTGCATGAGCAGGGCTAAAGCCGTGTTTATACCTTCGTTGTTTATACCGAAAATAGCTGATCTGCAAGCTCACAGTGCGTCGCAGCTCGATACATTGTGAGCCTGTAGATCTGCTATTTTCGGTGCGCGACACCCGCTCGCAACTAAAGTATAACTCTGGCTTAATGCGTTTCTGTCCAATTAGCCAGTGACCCAATTCTTTAGTCTCTCTCTCTCTCTCTCTCTCTCTCTTCTCGTCTATCGGTTTCTCTCCTATACCCCCCCCCCCCCCCCACACACTCTGTCTCTCCATCCCAGACTCATTCTCTGCTCATAATAGATTCTCTCTATCATCGTGTCAAATCCTCCCGTCTACCTTACAGCAGCAATATCACTCCATTTAATCCTCTGCCTGGCGCGTCTCTGGCAGATGAATCAATATCTGCGTACACACACCTGACCGACGACGCTCTCCAAAAGACAGACGAGAAAACACACATTTGAAATGTTGTTGTTTGTGTCTGTATCTATGGTCTATGTCTTGTCTATTTTTTATAAAACAGTAACATTCGAATCAATCAATTGTTTTCCCGCCAAGCTTTGTGGTAGGTCTCTGAAACTGTGTGTGTGTGTGTGTGTGTGTGTGTGTGTGTGTGTGTGTGTGTGTGTGTGTGTGTGTGTGTGTGTGTGTGTGTGTGTGTGCATCTCTTAACCCTATTTAATGTTTGTTCAGTGAGTTCCAGCCTGTCTGAAAATAATTCACACACACACACACACACACACACACACACACACACACACACACACACACACACACACACACACACACACACACACACACACACACACACACACACACACACATTTTGTACCGAAATGGTCGGTACAACCAGTTTGCATAAAATTAAACTAAAATCTTGTACATCATACTAGACCGGTAAAATCATAAACCGACCAAACCCTATTGTCTAGAGACAATTATAGGCCATGCATTGTATATTTTTCCTTGCATGTGTCCTGTGTCAGTACTGCATATCGTCGCTGTCGGGCAAAAACCTCATTTCTCCATATTTAATATTTTAATTTTTTTTCCCGTAAATTGTCATAATACAGTATCACACAAAAGTATAGCAAAAACAGCTCACATATATTTGCTTGTTATTAACCATTAACCAAGTGTGTCTATGGGTTTTCTAAATATTGAACCAATGAAAAGTATTGTTTTGGACATACAAGGTTTCCACCCGACATAGCGACGATACGATGTTATACTGTAGTTCTGTAGCGTTAAGCCCCTGTTGATGCATCATTCTGCGCCGCATTAGTACCGCTGACAGTTCATTTTTAAA
Source organism: Gymnoscopelus braueri (assembly GCF_963280865.1). Classification (NCBI taxonomy): domain Eukaryota; kingdom Metazoa; phylum Chordata; class Actinopteri; order Myctophiformes; family Myctophidae; genus Gymnoscopelus; species Gymnoscopelus braueri. The sequence continues at coordinate 36,154,413 of NC_137625.1, read as the reverse complement.
TGTCATGGTATCAACAGCGAGGTACTTCTGTAACTAATGCCAAGTGAAAGGACAGCAAAACCCCCTTTCCCCCTAAATAATTCCCTTTGAGCATGCAGCCTCAGCGCGGCTGGCGTTTCAGCAATGAGTGCAGCGTATCCAGCGAGATAGCTGGGGTACAACTTGAAAGAATGACTTCAATGTGTGAGACCCGGGTACTTAGGAAGGGGAAAGCTATTACTAGGGATAGAACGCACCCGCTATACCGTCAAAACCACCTTTTGCCATCAGGACGACGGTATACAGTACCTAAGTTGCTAGCTCGGGCTCAGATATTATAGAGATTTTGCTGTTACCTTTCAGGAAATGGAAAAAATAACCTGTGTATAGCAGATCTACAAGCTCACAACGCGTCGCGATGCGAGCTCGTAGATCGGCTATTTTCAAATAGCCTAGGTATAAACTAAGACTAAAGTGGTTAATGTATGTTTTATAATGTAATGATTTATACCTGCAAAGTAACTAGTAACTAAAGTTTTCAAATAATTGTATTGGAGTAAAAGTACAATATTTGCCTCCAAGATGTAGTGGAGTAGAAGTAAAAGTATAGACAATTGGAAATACTCCAGTGAAATAAAAGTACCTCAAAATTGTACTTGAGTAAATGTACTTAGTTACTTTACACCACTGAGTGGTACAGTATGTCTACTATGAAAACTGTGCCTAGTAGTTCGTACATCAACAAGGTTGAACTTTGACACTGCCACACGTGTGCTTTCCTCGACGCTGGGGAAAACCGTGGCAGAGGAGAAGTAATTAGAAATAATGGGTTTCAGAGTGCATTGTTCAGACTAGCTGCTCTCATGCTTATTTCATACTGTATCAGACAGTTTGAGGGCGGCGAGAGAACGCCTGCGGAGCTCAGAACCTGCCCTCGCTGTGACAGCGCAATAACTCAGTCATAGTGAGTGTCAGAAGAGCAGGACATGAATATAACATATGTATTGAAAAGAGGAAACGGGTGATAATCACAGACCACGTGAAAAGGGAACAGATGAAATATTAAAGAGGGGGAGGGATAAGTGATAGCGGCAAGAGAAAAGAGGAGATGAAGCAGAAATAACAGAGGAGAGGAGACTAGAGAGAAAAGGGGAGATGAGAGGGAAGAGAGTAGACAACAATTTAGCCCTTATTGTATCTCTTATTCTGTATCCATAATGTGTTTCATAACTACAGAACTGCTATGACAACTGAATTACCCCCTGTGGGATCAATAACTACAGATATGTGTGTGTGTGTGTGTGTGTGTGTGTGTGTGTGTGTGTGTGTGTGTGTGTGTGTGTGTGTGTGTGTGTGTGTGTGTGTGTGTGTGTGTGTGTGTGTGTGTGTGTGTGTGTGTGTGTGTGTGTGTGTGTGTGTGTGTGTGTCTGTCAGTCTAACCATATCCATGAATATTTTCCTAAGCCTAACTCCAAAAATCTAACGATAACAATTTCCAGGAATATTGTCTGGTTTCTCATAATTCCACTTAACTTGGAACACACACACACACACACACACACACACACACACACACACACACACACACACACACACACACACGCGATGGAAATGGTGACAGTCACGTACAAACTCATGCACATGCATGATGAAACACGTTTTCGGTCACAGGGACTTCACCATGGCAACGGGGGGGGGGTGGGGGGCTAGGATGTGATGTCTGACTCACACAGGTGTGGGGAGAGATAACATGCACACACACACACACACACGGAAACAAGCGGCCGAAATGACTTTTCTCAGACGGGTGGGTGGCCGGCCTCTCCCTCAGAGATAGGGTGAGAAGTTCAGTCATCCGTGAGAGACTCGGAGTAGAACCGCTGCTCCTTGACTAGGAAAGAAGCCAGCTTAGGTGGTTTGGGCATCTAGTATGGATGCCTCCCGGGCGTCTCCCTAGGGAGGTCCTCGCTGCACGTCCCACTGGGAAGAGACCCCGGGGCAGACCAAGAACCAGATGGGGGGATTATATCTCCACACTGGCCTGGGAACGCCTCGGGATCCCCCAGGAGGAATTTGCTAATGTTCTTCTGGAAAGGGAAGACTGGAAATCTCTGTTGGAACAGTTACCCCGACCCGGATAAGCGGATGAAGATGGATGCATGGTTGTCACACACACAGATGTGAGAAAGATCGTACTGTCCCAAAATATTAGCCGACCTTCTGTATGCCCTATGTCGAAAACAGGGCTGCAACTTTTGATTATTGCTATTGATTCCCAAGATTAATTTTCCGTACCCACAAAAAGCAAGGCCTGTTGAGTAAGGATGAATAAACAACAGAAAAAAATCAGCATAACACGATGTATTCAAAATTAAATAAAGAACCTTAGAGTATCACAACATCACATTTAACAATAATTTGTCATTTAGGCCTTTTGGGGCTAGGGTGTTGAGGGTGAAAATCCAAAATGCTTCCCTTCTCTTTAAAAGAAGGTCATGGTCATCTCCTCTAGGTGGCAGTGAGACAGACCGCCTCAATGCCAACAAAACATGTCTACGGATAGTATTTTATGTTCGCTGATCCATTGTTCAAGTTTCCTGGTGGTTTTGTCTATATAGGCAAGACCACAGGGACAACGTAGCATGTAAACCACGTGAGTGGAGGCGAATGCAATGACGTTTTTTATAGTAGTATTTCTGCCCAATGAACGGATGATAAAAGACTTGTGTCTTATTGGTGTTGTGACATTGGACACAGCTACCAGATGGATAATTGCCATCGGGGATAGGGCTGAGCAGAGTTTGAGTGAGTTGCGCTTGTTTGTGGCTTGAGAAGTTTGCGTTAAACAATGAATCTCTTAGATTTTGTCCCCGCTTGTTGAAAAAAAGGGGGGTATTCTGGAAAGTGTGTGAAAGTTCAGGGTCAGACTGTAAAAGGTGCCAATGTTTCTTAAAAACTGCCCTTATTTGATACGAATATGTTTAGTGATACATGTTACTGAAAATTTCTTATCCTGTTTTAAACTCTTTTTGAGTAAATCAGATCGGGACTTATGCAAGGCAGAGGTGAAAGCCTGCTCCACCCATTCCACCGGATAGCCCCTTGAAAAAAACGTTGCTGTATTTCCACAGACTTATTTGTATACTCATCTGTTATGTGGCATATTCTGCGCTAGTAGCCAACAGCATAGTATTTCTATCGGTTTCTTTTCGATATAAGGTGGTTGTCAGGCCACCATTATCAATACTAACCCACATGTCGAGAAAATGTACCTTTTCCAGGCTAAAGTCACAGGTAAAGGTCAAATGAATATTAAAACCATTTAGTAACTCTACAAACTTATGCAGTTCATCTAAAGTACCCTGGAAATACAGAAAATGTCGTCTATGTATCTGTAGTACTTTACAATTTTTGGAAGGAACACATTTTTCTTGCGGTTGAAAACAAAATTCTTCTCAAAATAACCCATGAAAAGATTTGCGTAATTTGGTTCCCATGCTCACCTCAGAGGTCTGTAGGTAAAAATCACCATGAAAACAGAAATGGTGATACTCCATTACAAAGGTAGCTAAATTGAGAATTAATTTATTTGGGGGTTTGGGGTAGATTCCAATTAAAAAAGAATAACATTCAGAGCCTCTAAACCCACTAAAAATATTAGTGTAAAAGGCTGGTGATATCTGAAGTTAATAAAAACGTATTTATGAAATCAGTACAATCCTTAATATAAGCTGGCAAGGCTTGAACAAAGGGCTTAATAAAGAAATCAACTAATTCTAAAGGAGAATTGGTTTGTGCCACTATGGGGCCACTATTCCCCGCCCTCCAAAATCTATTTATTTGTATTAAAATGATTAGCGATTATATTTTCTAATTGATTAACTGTTGCACCCTTAGTAGAAAATATGAAAACTATACAACATCCATAATTTGATGATGACAATCTGTGTTTATATGCCAGTGTGGGTAAGTGTGGGATGTGTGCATGTGAGAGTCTTTCTCTGTGCACACACGGTATATTAGAACCATCTCTGCTGTACTCCACCTAGCAACATAATTTCAACAACCCACAGGGAGAGATCTCTCTCTCTCTCTCTCTCTCTCTCTCTCTCTCTCTCTCTCTCTCTCTCTCTCTCTCTCGCTCTCTCGCTCTCTCTCTCTCTCTCTCTCTTGCTGTGATGGGGGGAATAATGAAGATGGATTCACATGGTCACACACACACACACACACACACACACACACACACACACACACACACATACACACACACACACACACACACACACACACACACACACACACACACATGTGCACGCACACACACACACACACAAGTATGCACGCACGCCCTCACACAGAGAAGTCCAGCTGCTCCAGGTCCTAGCGACCGCACAGAATGATGCACAAAACACACACACACACACACACACACACACACACACACACACACACACACACACACACACACACACACACACACACACACACACACACACACACACACACACACACAGCAGAGTTGTCTGAAGATAAGTCTTTCTCTCTCTGTGCAAGGAGACATATTTAGAGCGAGACCTTTGTGTTTCTATGGCGATGTGTGAGTTATGGGATGTACAGTATGTCCTGAGATTGAAGATGCGTATGCTGTAATTACTCAATACGCGTGCACGCACACGCACACACACACACACACACACACACACACACACACACACACACACACACACACACACAGGCCATCAGCAAATAAAGTATAGATGCAGCCTGAGGTTTGTTATTTTATGACAGACATCCGTGTAACTAACTGATAATTATGAGATGAATGACATCTCTTTCTTTATCATCATTCTTCTGCAACTGTGCATGCGTGCGTACTTGTAAGGGCCAAATGCCCCCACAAGTGTAGTATTTCAGAAATAGACATTGTGAGGACGATTTTCCTGGCCCCTCTCCCTTCTCCCTTTTTCTTCCATATTCAGCATTCATACTCCGACACACCTCCGACGCAAAACTGGTCCTCACAAGAGAAATGGTTGTTTTGTGGTTAAAACAATATAAATATATATTTTTATAGTTAGGAGAACAATTAGGTGCTGGGTTGGCACAGTGGTGAAGTGGCTGCCAACCAACGCGGAGGTTGTGGGTTCGAAATTAATCCGCCGTGGTGCTTCCGGCTTTGTCGAGCGTCTATATGAACACCAGTTGCCCGTGTTCGGGGGAGGGTAGCCGGGTGGGGAGGGTGATAATTGTCACTGCATCCTACTCCAACGGGCTGGGGTAGCACCTGTCAGCATGGAGTGTGGGCGGGAGGAGTAGGACAAAGGCTCTTTGTCCTCCTGGTGGGGGCTCCTCACTGGTAGGTGAGTCAGAGCAGAGGTGGAAAAAGTACTCACATTTTTTACTTAAGTAAAATTATCAATACTGCAATGTAGAAGTACTCTGTTACAAGTAAAAGTCCGGTAGTCAAATGTACTTACAAGTACAAAAGTATGGGAATCAAAATGTACTTATCTAAAAGCTCACAACGTGTCACTTAGCGACGCGTTGTGAGCTTGTAGATTGTCTATTTTCAAATAGCCAAAATTTAAATAGGTCTGAAGTGGTTAATGTATGCTTTGTAATAATAGTCAAAATCTGCAAAGTAACTACTAACTAAGTTTTCAAATAATTGTCTCTGAGATGTAGTGGAGTAGAAAAGTACTGGAAATGTAAAATACTCCAGTAAAATAAAAAATCCTCAAAAGTGTACTTAAGTACAGTACTTGAGTATATGTACTTAGTTACTTTGCACCACTGGTTAGAAGGATACAACAGCAGTGACAAAACAGAAATGTGTGTGGGGAGGAATCAATTGGCATAACGACTAAATTGAGGAGAAAAACTGGGTAAAAAACAAAAAAAAACGAAATTAGTAAATGTTTCAGGTATGGGTTAGGCAATTAGAAGTTAGATTTAGATGCGGTGCAGCACAACACATTGTGAGCTTGAAGATCGGCTATTTTTGGTCCTAAACAGCGACGCACAACTAGTTATAACTCTGGCTTTAGGGATTGCGTTACAAATGGCAACGGCATGTATAGCGTGTGTGTGTGTGTGTGTGTGTGTGTGTGTGTGTGTGTGTGTGTGTGTGTGTGTGTGCTTGTGTGTATGTGTGTACTGTAAGACTGTAATAATGGCTCAAATCAATTTTCCTTTCACCTTTTAACCTTGAGTTGTGCTGAGCAGCAACCTGAGACCACCATGTGCTCTGCTGGGTCAAACAGTCTACTTCAGTGGTTCTCAAACTTACACTCCGAGAGTGTACAAATGGAACCAAATGGCTAGAGGGTCCATTTGGTTCCATTTGTACATTCTCAGAGTTACCAATCATTATTTAGCTGGGGAAAATAGCCGATCTACAAGCTCACAACGTGTCACGTTGTGAGCTTGTAGATCTGCTATTTTCAAACATTTTTGTACTTTTACTTTTGGTACTTTAAGTATATTTTGATGCCAATACTTTTGTACTTTTACTCAAGTAACAGTTTGAAAAGGGGCCTTTTACTTGTAACAACGTATTTCTAAATTGCAGTCTTGATACTTTTACTTAAGTAGAAAATGTGAGTACTTTTTCCACCACTGCTGGGGTCCATCATTGCGAGTCAGCGGGACACCATTGTATGATGAAGTATAAAATATAGGCTTCACCACATGAATCCTATCGGCCCTATTCTGGACATTCTAGGCAAACAGTCGGAAAAGGCGAACACTCTGCGAAAACAGGCAAACATTCTGTGAAAAGTGCTGATCTACTAGCTCATAACGCTTGTAGATCTGCTGTTTTTGCTATTTGACAACAGAGGATACTGTATACTCTGCTCTATATGTAAAGTGCCTTGAGACAAATTGAGATTTGGCACCATAATAAAATTGAACTGAACCGAAACGAACAGAACAGAACAGAACAGAACAGAACAGAACAGAACAGAACAGAACAGAACAGAACAGAACAGAACAGAACAGAACAGTGTAGCTCCTTCCAAACCTTGGCCTTTCTGAATTCTACTGCAGTCTTTGTGAATTATTCTTCAGCACACAAGAGAAATGTCTTGAAAAGAACGAGAATGTCTTAGAACGGCCCGGTATGTAGCTGCATGAATATCTGTTAACATCCAAGAAAGAATGCAGGCAGGGAATACTAGTGAAAGATCAATGCAGAATCGATACATGGAGGGAGACATGTACTGTATCATAGCTCCTATACTTAGATCAACACAATGCACTGGGACCAGTTAGGAAGGGAATAAGAGACAATGTACTGCACAGTGGTGGAAAAAGTACTAATACTAAAAGTACTAATAAGTAAAAGTATCAATACTAAAATGTAGAAATACTCTGTTACAAGTAAAAGTCTTTTTTATTTATTTTTTAATAGATGATCTACAAGCTCACAATAGCATTGTGGCCGAAATGTACTATAGGGCTGAAGTGGTTAATGTATATTCTGTAATAATAACCAAAATCTACCAAGTAACTAGCAACTAAAGTTTTCAAATAATTGTAGTGGAGTAAAAGTACAATATTTGCCTCTGAGATGTAGTGGAGTAGAAGGAAAAGTACAGAAAATTGGAAATACTGCAGTAAAGTAAAAAATACCTCAAAATTCAGTACAGTACTTGAGTAAATGTACGTAGTTACTGTACACCACTGGTACTGCAGAGAAATCCAAAGTCCAAAGTCCGGTCCTTCCTACAATATATTATTTATAGGCCGCCAGTCATGTGAAATTCATACATTGAAGAGTTTTATTTTTGTATTAACCAGGGCATATAGGTTATTTCTCAGTGCAATTCAGAAGGATTCTCAATTCCTTGTGTTGTTTCATTCTCAAGATGTGAATGAAAGGCTTTTTCCCCCCAATGTAATAGAGACCTTTTCACTCCTGGTTACATTTGGCTACACTGCCATTTGAACAAAAGACCAACACAACAATAGTAAGGCAGTGCATGCATGTGGAAAACAAAGGTTGAATAGTTTTTGTTTTGTTCACAGCACAGATGAGTTTGTATACACTGGCAAACAACAAAATACTATTGACATTGCACTGTATCAGGGGTCATCAATATATCCTTACACGGACAGAGGTGTCCGTGGCAAGACTTGTCGTTGTCCGTGACAATTACTAGATTAGCTTTTTAACGTAACATTATAATGTTCTTATTTTAATCACAAGACACAATTTCTGAACGTCAGTCTCCATGTTTTCTTCAGAATATGTATGACACTGATTGACTATGACACTATGGCACATTAGGAGTCCACAGTGCATGGTTCTTTATTTTTTAGGGTTGTAGTACTCGAGACCGGTCTCGGTCTCGAGACCGGTCTCGAGACCGCTTTTTGATTTACTCGGTCTTGTCTCGGTCTCGCCCATAATTTGACTCGGTCTTGTCTCGGTCTCGCCCATAATTTCACTCGGTCTTGACTCGGACTCGGACTAAGGGACTCGGGACTCTGCCCCCACCGAGTCCACTCGAGTCCAAGACCAAGTCACTACAATGCAATGAAATAATTTTATTATAGCCATATTATGAGGAGCCTATTCACATTAACATTCTAAGAGAGCTGTCTGGCGCTTATGGACAGCTGTCTTGGAGCGCATCATCTCGTGGTTGACAGCAGCAGCAGAACACACTCTGCCATGTCCCTCTAGTTTATATTATTTTTAAATTATTTCCATTAACAGCGCAAGCTTTCCAGGTGTTTATTTATCTATTTATTGTGTGTTCACTGTGTAGCCTGTGGTTGTTTTAATAAACGAGATTCTCTAAAGATGATTAGAGACGGCTTTCAGTAAGGTTTCCTTGCGCACATTATTGATTGCCAGTGGCTGACAGCACGTGTGCGCATCTAATCACAAAACCCGAGGCTTGATCAACAGAAAAATATAGATTAATACATTTGACAAAATACAGCGAAATCCCAAAATTATTAGTCTTAATATCCAGTAAGCAATAGAAATGAACTGCAAATAAATGCAAAGTTATAGGCTATCAATATCACACAAAAGTAGAGAGAAGCTGTGATCTCACCTCACAAACAAATGGACAAGAAATAAATAATCCTTTTGCAAACAACATCCATGTTCTGTTTGTTTGTCAACAATGATCTAAATGGAAAGTTTATTTCAGCTATGTGACAGTTTGACATAGTTTGAGCAATTTTTGCTGTGCAGTACAGTCCTTGTTTAAGTTCATTGCCTTCACCTGTTGTTCTGCTGTGCGCAACAGGGCATATCTCCGCCAGGCCAGGTTTACCTACCCAGGCCATGAAATTCATAGGCAGTCATCGTAGCCAATTAGAATGAAATATGCTAAAACTGACTCATGTACTGATACAGAACCGTCGCTGTTGGGTGGAAACCTTGTATGTTCCTTTTTTGTATTATTATTTAAAAACTGGTGAAAATAGCCAATCTACAAGCTTCAATTATTAATAATTAACTATGTCTACACCCAGCTAATCCTCTCATTCCCCCCCTCTGATACCCAGGTGGAGACACGCATTGCTGCTTGTCTGGCTGACATCTCGGAGTGGATGTCGACAAACCACCTGAAGCTCAACCTGGACAAGACCGAACTGATGTTCCTCCCGGGGAAGGGCTGTCCGCACCGAGACATGGCCATCACCATTGATAATGCTGTGGTGACCTCAACTCGGACTGCGAAGAATCTGGGTGTGACCCTGGACGATCAACTGACGTTCTCGGCAAACATCGCATCAGTGACGAGGTCCTGCAGATTCCTGCTCTACAACATCAGGAGGATTCGCCCCTTCCTCACGGAGAAGGCAGCCCAGGTGCTCATCCAGGCTCTCGTCATCTCCCGCCTGGACTACTGCAACTCCCTCCTTGCTGGTGCTCCGGCATCTGCCATCAAACCTCTGGAGCTTGTTCAGAAAGCTGCGGCTCGCCTGGTGTTCAACCGCCCCAAGTTCTCCCACACAACCATCCTTCTCCGCTCTCTACACTGGCTCCCCGTAGCGGCTCGCATCCAGTTCAAAACCCTGGTGCTAGCCTATAGGGCAGTGAAAGGAACAGCTCCTTCCTACCTCCGGGCTATGGTCGATGCCTACACCCCTGCCTGACCACTTCGGTCTGCCACCTCGGGGCGACTGATTGCCTCGTCACTCAAGGGTCCTTCTGGCCGAGGTGCTGGTAACCAGAATCATTTGTTCTTGTATAAAAAGAGGTCATTTCCTGTTCTTGTTTATACTTGAAAAAGACCAAAAGGGTCGAAACGTCGTATCAGCTGTTTGTTGTGAAATAAAACCTGGACCATCAAAGTGAGTTGCGAGCCATATCTTTGTTTCCTTCTGGCCGATCCACACGGTCACGACTCTTTTCTGTTCTGGCCCCACAGTGGTGGAATGAACTTCCCACTGATGTTAGGACAGCAGAGTCACTGCCCATATTTCGCCGCAGGCTGAAAACTCACCTCTTCAGGAAACACTACCCTTCCTCTCTGCCTGACCTACTTGTTGTTAACTAGTTGTACGAACGCTTGTTTTCTATTGCTGTATTGTTTATTGGATTATTGGATTGTTTATTGGATCTTGTTTAGTCGATACACTTATTTGTTTTAGCTCATGCTCATTTGATTTAGCTATTTTGTCTCATCTGTTTAAGGAAATAGGTAACTGATATATTGCACTTTTACCTTAGCGCTAGGTATACTCTTGGTTGCTTGTTTTTGCAGAAAATGCACTAAAGACTTCTGGTGATTAGTAGTTTTCGTTCCCTACCTATGTTGAATACACTTATTGTAAGTCGCTTTGGATAAAAGCGTCTGCTAAATGACTGTAATGTAATGTAATGTAATGTAATGTAATTAAGAAATATTATATTTTAAATAGTGCAAAATCAACTAAAGTCATTGTTAGTGCAAGTTCAATCACATTTAATTTGAATGAAAATAATTTGTGGGGAAAATACATAAAATCTGTGAATCTAATGTGATTCATATGACCCCTACTTCAGTCAGTGAAGTCCAGGGCTGAATGTGACAAATATTGAGACCAATATAACTTAGTACAAGTATTGGTCATTTGCCAATATGGGTTATATTACACAGATAGTTATACTATTCTTTTACTATATTAAAATAAAATCATCCTTAACCTTCAAATTAAATTCATTATGTCCGTGGACTTTAAAAAAAATGCCCTGGCATTTGGCCATTGTGCCCTAGAAAATGACAAAAGGCCAAGTGGCCTTGCCCCTGGCCTAAAATGATGAAATTCCAGGCCTGGTCACAATGCGTCATTGGACGCATTGTGAGCTTGTAGATCTGCTTTAAAAAATATATATATATAACTACTGTAGCCTGTTATTATGACGTTTACATATTTTAAAACTGAAGATGCAAACGCATATTGAATGACAGTGCGTTTAAATCGAATGTCTCACCAGTGTTTGAAACACTGATTCATTGCTGGGGTGTGAGACTTCGTTGGTCAATAACTTTACCATTCACATGTAATTCAGTCATTAAAGTAGCACATATCGATGTGCTATGTAATGATGGCTCCTTGTCATTAAAGGGGAGTAGTTTTCATTGTTCTGTCTGTAAGGAACATTAATGTGTAATGATGATAATGGCTCATTGGTCAATTTGGTCATTGTTGTTTGGTCTAGGTTTACCATTGAGATGTAATTAATTCAGTAAAAATAACTAAATAGCTAATTGCTCTGCCATTCATTAAAAGATGCAAAGAATTTTTTAAATGTCAAAATAAAAACAAAACAAAACTAGAAAAAGTGCTCCTCGGAGCACAGGTCTCCGCCAGGTCAGGTAGGTTATTGTTGCTTCCTGGTGGCACTATAACAGGCCAATGTGAAAAGGGCGGCATTTCTTCCTCTCTAGTGGGAATGTGTGTGGAAAATGTCACGGAAATCGCATGCTGCGTTCATGATTTGAGGCATTTTGTTCCAAACTGATCTATCCTGCAAACTTTGGAAGCTAATGTTAGCAAATTAGGATGCAATATGAAATATCGGACACATCCGTCTTGATCACATGACTATAGAGATACTGTGTACTGATTTGCGTGATTTTTGGATAGAATCTGAAGGAGTAATAGCAACAAATTTGTTTTACAAAAGTCAGCCTCCTGGTGGCGCTCTAACAGGCAGATGTGAAAAATGCAGGGCAAGGGTTTTTCCTTGGCCTCTAGGGAGTGTGCAAAGTTTCCTGTGGCCTGTCATAGCGCCACCATGAGGCTGATTTGAACATTTTCTATTAAAAAAATAAAATAAAATCTGGTCTCGCTCTCGACTCGGTCTCGCCTCCGGTCGGTCTCGGCCTCGACTCGGTCTCGCCTCCCGTCGGACTCGGTCTTGACTCGGACTCGACACCCTCCCTGGCCTCTCGGACTCGGTCTTGACTCGGACTCGCCCCCCCTCGGACTTGGTACTGACTTGGACTCGCTTTAGGTGGTCTCGACTACAACCCTATTATTTTTATTTTATTTTCAATGACCCCCATTACTCTGAGAGTGTACAAATGGAACCAAATGGACCCAATTGTACACTGACATGACGCCAGGTGGAAAGTGGTTAATTATTCACACAAACACACACTGGGCAGCGCGCGCACACACACACATAGTGTACCTCACGTCCAAACAGGAAGGAAGTGGAGGCAGTTGGCTCACGTCGTTAATGTTGAGCCAACTGCCCTCTGTATTGTCCTGCTTCTATGTGCTGCTTTGTGACCGCTCTGTGTGTGTGTGTGTGTGTGTGTGTGTGTGTGTGTGTGTGTGTGTGTGTGTGTGTGTGTGTGTGTGTGTGTGTGTGTGTGTGTGTGTGTGTGTGTGTGTGTGTGTGTGTGTGGCACAATGACTTGAATTTACATAACGTGGGCTTTTAGAAATGTTCGGTGTGTGTTGCATTTTGTCGCTGTCAGGCAGAAACCTTGTATCTCCACAAAAGTAGTGAAGATAGCAGCTACAAGCTTGAGATCTACTACTTTCCATGTTTTTGATACATACAAGTTTTGATTATTTTTCTGACCATATACCCAAAACGGCAGGTTGAAAGTGGTTTGTTTGTGTCTGTAGGTTTTATGAATATTGAACCAATGCAAAGTATTAACAAGAACTCGTGACTAAATAATTGAGGTTCCTACTTTTTCCATTTCCAGAAAAGCAAAGGTTTTAGACATACAAGGTTTCCTCCCGGCAGCGATGGTTTGTACAACGTGCGTATGTTTGTGGCTGTGCATGCGTATGTGTGTTGGTGGAGACACGGTGTGTTGTGACACTGTGACAAACTGTTACTCTCTCTCAGTGCTGTGATGGTATGCTGTGTGTGTGTGTGTGGGGTCTTGGTGGTGTGATGTGTGTGGGAGAAGTCCAGCCGCTCCAGGTCCTAGCGACCGCACAGAATGATGCACAAAACACACACGCGCACGCACACACGCAGGCACGCACGCACACGCACACACACGCACACGCACACACACACACACGCACACGCACACACACTCACACTCACACACACACACACACACACACACACACACACACACACACACACACACACAGCGGCCATTGTTCCCCGCTGTCCATGTGACTTAGTGACGTAAATCAAAGCCTTTGTCTGAGGGACAGAGTGAGTCCAAACTCACATGTAAAGACACTGATTATCATCACGTCACATCTGAATGAAGCACTATTGTTCTCTTCTCTTTTCGTCATAATTTCCCTCAGACGTTCTCTTGTTTCTCTGTCTGTCTGTCTGTCTGTCTGTCTGTCTGTCTGTCTGTCTGTCTGTCTGTCTGTCTGTCTGTCTGTCTGTCTGTCTGTCTGTCTGTCTGTCTGTCTGTCTGTCTGTCTGTCTGTCTGTCCCTCTCTCTTTCTGTCTCTTGCTCTCTATGTTGTCTGTCTCACTCCTGGATGAAATTAGTTTTTGTGCAAGCTCCATCGTTTTGTTATTTCCAGAAAGAGAAAGAAAAAGAAAAGGGGGGACGGGGAGCAAGGAGAAGAAAGAAAAGTCGAAAAAAAAAAAATATATATATATATATGCTACAGTATGATTGTAAAACTAGTCGGATTGACAAAGGTGCACTCGTTTTCACCGACGGAGGCGTGCCGTCTGAAGGGGACTTGAGCCACGAGAGGCACCGCCGACGGCACCGACCGAGCCTAGGCGAGCGAGTCGCCGTGCTGAACGTTTCGAAGTCACCATCAGACGACTCAGCGGTGTCCGAGTTATGTCATCACCCCTAGTGTGTGTGTGTGTGTGTGTGTGTGTGTGTGTGTGTGTGTGTGTGTGTGTGTGTGTGTGTGTGTGTGTGCATATATATATATATATATATATATATATATATATATATATATATATGTATATATATATATATACAGTATGTACGCATGTACATGATATTTAGACGTTAAGGTGCAAAAGAGAATATCAGCACGTTGCACATGAGACTAAGGTGCAAAGAGTATCAGCACGTTGTCACGTTTAACCACATGAGTCCACAAAAGGTCACTTTCACTGGTACAATCCATATGGTAAACATGGAAGGTCCACGAGGAAGTGTAAAAGTCCAAGGCCAGGCTGATGACCCACGTGGTCGTGCCCCTTCATAGGTCTCTCCTCATCATAGTTATGACCAGTGGGTTTGTTCTCTTGTTTCTTCAGTTATAATAGTTATGATCAGTTGCAGTGGTGAAAAACATACTAAAATGTTTTACTTAAGTAAAAGTATTAATACTGCAATGTAAACATACTCTGTTACGTTAAGTAAAAGTTTGGAATAAAACATTTACTTGAATAAAAGTACAAAAGTGTTGGTATCAAAATGTACGTAAAGTACCAAAAGTAAAAGTACTCATTATGCAGAATGTCCCATTTGATGTATAGAACCTTTTGAAAATCAGATCTACAAGCTCACAACACGGCGCATCGCGATGCATTGTAAGCTTGTTTAAATGTAATGGGGCTTTAGTGGTCATGTATGTTTTGTAATAATAATCCAAATCTACAAAGAAACTAGTAACTAAAGTGTTCATATTATTGTAGTGGAGTAAAAGTACAATATTTTCCTCTGAGATGCAGTGGAGTAGAAGTAAAAGTATAGCAAATTGGAAATACTCCAGTAAAATAAAAGTACCTCAGAATTGTACATACAGTACTTACCGTACTTGAGTACTTAGTACTTAGTTACTTTACACCACTGATCAGTTATAACTTTTCTTAAGACTGACGTTTGAACGTGTGGCATATATGAGTCAGGATCAGAATGTTCTGATCAGTCTTTTAATATTCCAACGTCTGCTGTCGTCTCTCTGCCAGCCTCTTATCTCTCTTCTCCTCCGTCTGTCGCTTAATTCTTTTTTGCCATCGAGCCGAGCGGCACACAATGAGCTTCAATTGGAATTCTGTTCAAGGACAAACTTTATGTTGATCCCCGAGTGAGAGAAGTGGATCATGATAACACCAAAAAAGTAATAAGACCTGAGGCCGATTCTACAAATGCCAAATGTTCTCACAAGTTCTTTCAAGATTTAAAAAAAAAATCAAAAATAGCAGATGTATCTATACAAGCTCACGATCACAGCGAGTCACCTTAGTGCCGCGCTGTGATCGTGACCCCACACACACACCCTCACGCCCCACAACCCCCATACACCCCCCAAGAACCAGCATATTGTACTGTGCAGTATAAGTATCCAGGGGCTTAGCCATGGGTGGGCATAGGTAGGCCTAGGCCGACCCATTAGGGTTTTGTGCCCACCAAAATAAAATAAAATACAATAAATATATGTATGTATATATATATATTTTCTTTTAATATCATATTAAGCCATTTTGATAACAGTATTTATATGTTTTATTTTCTCAAATTAATTTTTAAGCTAAAATAACATAACATAATGTGGAGTATCCCATAATAACTGTCACCCCATGTCCTTAGTTCCGACCTCAGTAAGGCTCCGTTAGTCTTTGAGGACAAACACTTCACACACACTGAGACGCACAATGACTCCTCTGTGTGTGTGTGTGTGTGTGTGTGTGTGTGTGTGTGTGTGTGTGTGTGTGTGTGTGTGTGTGTGTGTGTGTGTGTGTGTGTGTGTGTGTGTGTGTGTGTGTGTGTGTGTGTGTGTGTGTGTGTGTGTGTGTGTGTGAGTGGTTGTCTCTCCATAGATCCAGTACTTCACACACAGATGAGGAGGTTGAGGAGAGGCACTTCAACTTGGTCGTGCGGCAGAGCAGACAGACAGACTCACACACGCTTTTGTGAGCTTGTAGATCAGCTGTTCTCGGGGCGCGACACCGCCCCCCGACAAAGCACCAATCACGCTATCAGAATCAAAGACTTCTCTGCCAACAAATACAGAACCAAACAATAGATGAGAGACGAGAGAGAGAGAGAGAGAGAGAGAGAGAAGATGTGCGGATACAAGTTAACCACTTGAACCACAGCATTCAAATTCTGACCGGGGGGGGGGGGGTCATTAGCCAAAACTGGCAGATCTACAAGCTCACAACGTGTCTCAACGACAGCTTGTAGATCGGATATTTTTGGTGTAGACATTTGGTGTAGAAGGGGGAAAAGCGGTGCAAGTACAGTTGTAACTGCGGATGATTCAATTCATCCGCACGCACGCACGCACACACATGTACGCAGACTAATCTCTCTCTCTCTCTCTCTCTCTCTCTCTCTCTCTCTCTCTCTCTCTGTGTTATCAGTATTGACATCAGGAGTTGACAGTGTTCCAGTATTGTATCCGTCTGTTATCCAGGCCACTCAGGGACATTCAGTGTCCTGAAGAACCCTCATGTCCTTATTTCACACACACACACACACACACACACACACACACACACACACACACACACACACACACACACACACACACACACACACACACACACACACACACACACACACACACACACACACACAAATGTCAAATGCTGCTAGAATATGTTGTAATAACACCATGTAGTTCTGTTATATTGGTTAAAAATGGCTGACATCTTTTTTTGATATTTTATCTAAATTCCTCACCTCAAAATGTTATTGGAAGTAAATTGAAAACTCAGACGAATGAAAATTGGACTCACCATCATTTTATATGGCTTTTTGACAATAATTGGTTGCCATTTTGGATTGATGCCAATTAAACATGTTTCCGCAAGTAGGATTTCTTAGGACTTTTAGTATGTTGTTCTGGTGAATTCAAAGAAATGGTCTGTGAAGAAAAGAATCTGTTACCATAATTGTATGACTTTTTGACAATAATTGGCAGCCATTTTGGATTGATACTAATTAAACATATTTACACAACTAGGATTTCTTAGGACTTTTATGTTGTTCTGGTGACTTAATAGAAATGGTCTGTGAAGAAAAAGATTATGTTGCAATTACTTCCATGTGAAATCCATGTTTGCCTGGACTAAATATCGGCTGACCGATCTGTCGATGAGCTCTGTACTTTTGTGTTATTTTCTTTGCAGCATTGAGCCAATTAAATGTGAAACTGCAGACATGTATTCCAGCTGGATGCTGTTAACGTTGGAGAAAGTCTTTCTCTGACACGTCCCTGTCTTATTAGCGTCCGTTTTCATACAATGCTCTGGACAGGGATTTGACCAAAACTGCCTCGTCTGCAGTGATTTCTGAAGAAGAAATACAGACTTTTAAATATGTATTCATATGTGTGTGCGACACATAGAGAGAGAGAGAGAGAGAGAGAGAGAGAGATTATTGAGCTTGTAGCTATTTTCGCTATTTTAAAAGAATACAAAACGCAAACTGTAGAATGTTATCCCAAAAATGTACAATTATTAAAATAAGCTATTGAATCAATTAGTTAAATTAACTGTTGCCCCCTTACTGTTTTGTAAGCTGTCCCAGACAGGGTCCCACCTTCAATCTCTTTCCTTCCATCTCTCTCTCTCTCTCTCTCTCTCTCTCTCTCTCTCTCTCTCTCTCTCTCTCTCTCTCTCTCTCTCTCTCTCTCTCTCTCTCTCTCTCTCTCTCTTAGAAGGAGGTGAACAGCAGATGGATGAGACAAGCTAAGGTCAGGGACAGGGAGAGAAAAAGAGAGAGAGAGAGATAATACATTGTCAGTATGGTAGGAACAGAAGGAGACAGACGTTTCGTCTACAGAGACAAACTTTGTGCTCCTTCCTCCATATTTTATACTCTTCACACACAGATGAGGAGGTTGAGGAGAGGCACTTCAACTTGGTCGTGCGGCAGAGCAGACAGACAGACTCACACACGCTTTTGTGAGCTTGTAGATCAGCTGTTCTCGGGGCGCGACACCGCCCCCCGACAAAGCACCAATCACGCTATCAGAATCAAAGACTTCTCTGCCAACAAATACAGAACCAAACAATAGATGAGAGACGAGAGAGAGAGAGAGAGAGAGAGAGAGAAGATGTGCGGATACAAGTTAACCACTTGAACCACAGCATTCAAATTCTGACCGGGGGGGGGGGGGGTCATTAGCCAAAACTGGCAGATCTACAAGCTCACAACGTGTCTCAACGACAGCTTACTCTCTTCCCTATTTTCACTCTTCCTTTAGCTGCAATATTGACAGTATGCACAATTTGACCCACTTTTTCCACTTGTAACTGTGATGTGACAAAGTGATTGATTGTTCGACTGACAGCAGAGAACAGAAGACAGAAAGCTTCAACCCATAAAGACCTGAAGCCAATTCTACAAATGCAGTTCTCACACTTTCAAGATTGTTCTAAAATGTAAAACAAATAGCAGATGTACAAGCTGCCAGCTTGTACATCTTAGCTTGTATATCTGCTTAATATCCAATGCAACAAAATCTAAAATGACACAGATGCTTTCCCGGTTTTAATGGGTTAAAAAGAACATTGTACATAAGAGTGCCATGCAAAAATAGCTAAAATAGCTACTCTATAGTACAAGCTCACAACGTGTCACATCGCGACACATTTTGAGCTTGTAGATCAGCTATTTTAGCTATTTTTAATTATTGTTAATTAATCAGTGGTTAAAGCTGTAACTGTCCTCTTCTACCCCGGATTTGAACCCGATTTCCTGTGCAAGTGCTGACATTTTTACCATTGAGCTAATAGAGCCTGCCTGCTTGCTCAAGGGATAAATTGAATCTTGAACATCAGGTAAAAATTTGTGTCAGATCCTGTGTCTATGTGAGACATGACCTTTGACACAATTTAAATGTCTCAATAGAAGAACAGTGAGACAAAATGCAACCGCCCCAATTGTATACGTTATGTTGTAATAACATTCTCATATTATAGGACAAATTTACATTTTATTCATTAAAAAAGGTACATACAGTAGTGCCCCTTTAAGTGTGTCTTGTGAATATTGAACTATCTATACATAGGATCCATTGGAACACAAGTTATTTTTTCCATTTCCCGAAAAGTAACGGTTTTGCACATACAAAGGTATCCAGGATTTGGAAGATAACACACACACACACACACACACACACACACACACACACGCACATGCACACAGCACACAGAGCCCTGCAATAGACACACAAATACCTGCAGATCTCTAATGGAGACTTCTAAGGAAGCCTTCTAATATATCTAAAATGAAGCAAGCAAGCATGTGTACACACACACACACACACACACACACACACGCACACACACACACACGCACACACGCACACACGCACACACGCACACACACACACACACACACACACACACACACACACACACACACACACAGAGCCCTGCAATAGTAGGTCAAGCTGTCTGCACCTCATTAAAAATAAATAAGATATAAGATAAGCCTTTATTGATCCCCAAAGGGAAATTCAGAACGTCATAGCAGTCAGCGCTGTGAGGATAATGAAACGCAGGAGTGCTACGAGGTGAGAACTGAGAACCAAACAAACAATAGATAAGAATACAATTAGATCAAACACAATAGTGAGATGGCTGGCCCTAGAATATCTGCACTGAATCTGTAAATGAGTGAACATAGTGTACAGTACAGTACAATGCAGTGGTTCTAAAACCTTTTCATCTTGGGTGTTGGGGGGCTTTCAGGTACTGTAGGAATTGCTTGGTATGGAAGATGGTAGGGTGTATGAGGTCGGGGGTTGTGGGGGGGGGGCTTAAATGTCATACATATATACATATATACATATATATATACATATATACATATATACATATATACATATATACATACATACATACATACATACATACTGTTGGAGCTGAATTTCACCTTATGACCCACACAAAGTACAGATACTTGTAGCACGGAGACAATAAGGAAAGACCAGACTCAGACAGGCAGCGAAGGGTATAAGGAAACATGTTTGTATTCAGATCAGAGAGACAATAGAAGGTTTACAGTATATCACAGGTCCGCAACATCGGCCGTCCGTCTCTCCGTAGTGTAACAGAGGAAGCACGAGCTTTTAACATTGTCCAGTAACATAAACATATGACATCATAGGATGTGACATCGATGAGGTTCCGTGCGAAGGTGGACTTCTCGGATTGGATGAGAGCGATGGTTACGTCGTCGTCTGATGATGGTAGATGATGGTAGATGATGATTGTGTGACAGTTTATCTCTGGACAACAGCGTCCCCATGTCTGGGTCAACAGGTTTGACATCTTGCTCTGACCCACTGGTCAGTGGAGATTTGGTGACATGGGTGCAAGACAGCTGTAAGAAAGGATTAGTGTGGAAAAGAACACCGATATGGTGTTCTCATAACATAGATTGTCACAGAAAGGGCTGTAGCATGTCTTTGACCTTGGCTTGCAGACAGAGAGACTGCTAGTAGAGAGTACTTTTACCATGACAAAGTACAGGCCCATAATGAGACCATAATTAATATGACATTTTAACCAGGTTAAGGACCCTAGACACATTATGATAATTAAGATAAGAGATCAAATGAAATGACTCTATCAAGCCTACATCTTATCATGATTTGGATAGGGTCAAAGGTCAAGTTGATTGTACCTTGTGACATTATTCAAAATCAAATCAGACAGGCAAAGATTTAAATGACTTAAGGCCAAAAATAAATGGTGTTAGATAACATACACATTTATACTTCTTCAAAAGGACTGTATAATTTATTTATTCAAATAGGAAGCAAAACAGGGTTAGTTCATGAATTTCCAAGACACTCCACACGTGTCCAAGTTTTCCCTTTGCAACTTTGCAAATAACTTTATTATAATTCAAAAAAAAATCTCAGCTAATGTCACCGTCCCAAGCAAATCTTTTCAACATGTTTGGTTTAACTAAGACAGACAATTTTAGCACAGTTTAATGGCATGGCAGCAGAGAGATTGTAGGGAGGGACAACTCACCAGTCTGTAAGTTTTCATATTGAAATCTGACAAGAGACCTACGTCTCGGGTCATTGATTGTTTCTGTACACGTTCAGAAATAGAAAAGTTACCTTCCTCCTTGTGGAGCTGCAGTCCTTGTGCTTTATCAAGATACAAGTATTTAAAATGGAACGGGACACTTCTGTACTATGTAAATTTGTACATCACTTTACACTTTATTTTGGGAAAAAACTTACGTGATATCATCTTAAAACTCAAGAAATACTTCCTGATTGCATGTAGGCATGTGGCATCAAACATCTGTCTATCCAAGACATAAGTTGAAATCTTATAGTTGTCCAGGAATTGGATTTATGGGGTGGTTTACATTCTCGTTCTAAAATGAAACACAAAATGAAAAAGAAACACAAAACACAGCAATTAAACATTTAAATCAAATATTTAAATCAGATATTCATCAAACTCCCCTCTATTTGACACCCATATATCTATAATATAGTGTGTGTCAGATGATTTGTTGATGAGAAAGGGGATGAGAAAAAAATTATGAAAAAATTAAAATTAAAAAGTTATAATTAAAACTTTTAAAATTAAAATATAACAATGAAAAATAAGGAATAAACATCTTTGTTCTGAAGAGTATATTGAAATGAGATGAGTACAGAAAAATAGCTTTTGAAAATTAGCAAATCTACAAGCTCATAAAAAAATCTTAAGTTAAAATGATAAAATACCTTCAAAACTTTTAAAAATAAATCAAAATTACTTTATAATAAACTTAATATTATAGTTAATGTTTCCCAATATTGATATGGAACAAATTGTATCTTATTAGGGTAAATTTAACGGATCTATGTTTTGAATGGAATTCAATAGAGACTGTAACCGGTAGGATCACGTTGTCATGGAAACGTGTCTAACGTACCACAAAGCTAACACTTCCTGCTGAAGGAATTATGGGAAATGGAGTCTCAGACCAGAAGGAATTATGGGAAATGGAGTTTTAAGAGACCAGAGTGACTTTGTTCTAACTGACTGGAGAATGACTAAAATTTTGACTAAAATGGTTAGAACTAGCGAGACAGACACACGCATTCATTCACGCATGCCTTGCATAGCTGAAATCGTTCATACATAGATAGTAGAAGGGACAAAGATAAACAGATAGACTTTCACTCCTTAGCTCGCTCGCTCGGACACTCACACACCGTAGACGACAGCTGGCGGACCCATAGAGAGAGAGAGAGATAGAGAGAGAAATCGTTCATTAATACACACAGACATACGAACATACCGAACATAGATATCTTCCAGCAACAAACTAATTTTGGAATGAAAAAGATTTTTTTGACCTGATTGGTTTACTTATTATTTTAATTATATTCAAAATATTTTAAATAAATTAAAATTTATTAATTTTTGAAGGCAAATATAATTATACTGATGGTTCAATGAATTTAAAACAGTGTTAATATATATATATATATTTTAAACTTTTAAAACAAGCCTTCATAGTTATAGTGTGATTATTATTCTTGTCTGTGGGCATAGCCTTGTTATGATACCAGCTCTGAACAAGAGAATGTAAACAGATAAGACATGGGAGAAGTGAGAGGCTGTATGGAAGAGGGGTTTAAAACCTATTGTTAAAGCTTAATATATTAAATGGATGGATGATTTAACTCCAGTGGTCAAAATAAAACAAACATATAAGACAAAACAAAAAAATGTACTGACACAATGTACTGAAGTTTCAAGGGTGACAACCGGGCAATTGTCGTCTGGGTCGAACATGTTAGTAATGTTCGGTATGCAGCTGGCTGGTAATGTTTCGTACTAAGAGGGATGGTAAGGGTGGTACTGACATTGAAAACACAGATCTGCATACATGGTGTTACCTGTAGCGAGCAGGTAAATGTAGCCAGGATCTTGGAGAGCAACACTGGAACACTCTCTTATGGGTTGATATGAGACCCGATGTGTAACATTAACCCACATATAGCAAATAGGCAGTGTAAAAGGGTGGCTATATCACAGGGGTTAATCTTAGGTCAAATATCAGTATAGAATCAGAAAATCAGTACATTATGACAATTGTAAGGATATATTCATGCAGGCACACAGACAAACCCCCTACATCTGATAGTCAAACATCAGTGTACGGGGTGTCTCCGGTGGTCTCATAAACATATACAGAGACAAAGACAAACTATATAATGACCCAGGTAGATAAGAGAATTTATGAGACATTCAGGAATGTTCTCCCAGGGATAAAAGGTGATAAAACATTTTTACTTCACTCACTCCCTAGCGGAGTTGTGTTAAACAGTAATTTACAAACAGGCAGATAATTATGAGACACATGGTTCGGTAAAGACAATACAATAAAATAAAGAAAAAGGTACAGTATACTCATCAGATCAAGGTTCACAGGGAGAAGTTACATGGAGATCCCAATCACTGGATCATGGTACAATAAAAATAAAAATATATACTCATCAAATCTGATGTTGGTTCAGGGATCCCGACCCCGATGGCTGGACCATGTGGAATTTGAGACATGTCGAGGGTCCAGTCCAAAGGTCCAGCGATCGCGTCCAGGTCCAAAACAAAATAAATTGTGATACTGTTCAAAGTTAACCTTCATCTGAATAGCAGTGATAACTCGTTACACCCAAGGCCGGTTCGTTTGATACGTATTAAAATATGGTCTGCCGGGGAAAGAGAGTCTGATAATAGCTCAGTTCCCCCCCCGTCCACCATATTTCAAACATATCCGGGCTCGATAAAGACCAATTGTTGGAGCTGAATTTCACCTTATGACCCACACAAAGTACAGATACTTGTAGCACGGAGACAATAAGGAAAGACCAGACTCAGACAGGCAGCGAAGGGTATAAGGAAACATGTTTGTATTCAGATCAGAGAGACAATAGAAGGTTTACAGTATATCACAGGTCCGCAACATCGGCCGTCCGTCTCTCCGTAGTGTAACAGAGGAAGCACGAGCTTTTAACATTGTCCAGTAACATAAACATATGACATCATAGGATGTGACATCGATGAGGTTCCGTGCGAAGGTGGACTTCTCGGATTGGATGAGAGCGATGGTTACGTCGTCGTCTGATGATGGTAGATGATGGTAGATGATGATTGTGTGACAGTTTATCTCTGGACAACAGCGTCCCCATGTCTGGGTCAACAGGTTTGACATCTTGCTCTGACCCACTGGTCAGTGGAGATTTGGTGACATGGGTGCAAGACAGCTGTAAGAAAGGATTAGTGTGGAAAAGAACACCGATATGGTGTTCTCATAACATAGATTGTCACAGAAAGGGCTGTAGCATGTCTTTGACCTTGGCTTGCAGACAGAGAGACTGCTAGTAGAGAGTACTTTTACCATGACAAAGTACAGGCCCATAATGAGACCATAATTAATATGACATTTTAACCAGGTTAAGGACCCTAGACACATTATGATAATTAAGATAAGAGATCAAATGAAATGACTCTATCACATACATATATACATATACATATAAAATAGCCCTGAAATCATAAAGTATGGATGATTCAGAACAGCTAGAAGCAACTGATGAGTGTGTGTGTGTGTGTGTGTGTGTGTGTGTGTGTGTGTGTGTGTGTGTGTGTGCGTGTGCGTGCGTGCGTGCGTGCGTGCGTGCGTGCGTGCGTGCGTGCGTGCGTGCGTGCGTGCGTGCGTGCGTGCGTACAGTAAATAAATACATCTACTGATGCACAAACTTGGACACATCATCAGTGTTGTTTCCTGGAATCACTGGGTGTTTCGAGTCTCGCAACAGACACCCTCCTCCAGGCGACCCGACCGAGGCTGATCAGACCCCGGTCTGTGTCCAAGTGGCATGCTACAGCCCCTACTGTCTCTTGAGGGGAGTAAGAGACAGTGCTAATGAGGGGGTTAGGGTTTAGGGTGGCAGGTGAGATGTTAACAGCAAGTTTTGGTGACACTAGGAGGCTCTAGGCACTGTGGGTTGACTCCGGGCCTGGCTCCTCCTTCGTCTGACCAGAAGTGGGCATTCTTCTGTGCGTTGCATCGTCATCATTGCTGCTAGGCAAAAACGTCTCATTCTACCTTGATGGATTTTTAAACCCTCCTTGCAGGTTTTACTGTAGTCTGTAGCTTTTGGGTTCTTCCTCTCAGAAGAAATGGTTTGGGCTGCCAACCCACTCCACCCCGGGTCGCCGTCTCTCCGGCCGTCCTCTGTCTCTCCAGACTGATACATACAGTATATTATATACATAACTGTATATAATATACTGTATGTAGCAGTCAATACAGCGTACCGTGCACCTCAAATGCAGTAGCACAAACTGTGACCCCAGTGAGTCGGCATGTTCCCAGCATGAGGCAGGTTTCTGAACTGCTGAGTTCAGACATGATGCAACACCATGCAACACCTGCAGCCCAGGAAACACCTGCACGTTTCCACGACTCGCCAGAGATATTTAATGTACAAAAGATAAGCCGACCCCATGCTTCGCAGCTACTGTAGTACGAAATGGGAAACAATGGTCTCCTACTGTAAGTGGGGGGCGGTCACTGCACTTCTCCATTGGAATTAGAAACTCTCATCCTAAACTTCTAGTCTCCTAAACCCCCTTGAGACAGATACATGACATAAATTGAAGTTTCTCCGTCCTTCTGTCCCTCCCAACCTTGTGAACACGATATCTCAGGAATGCCTTGCAGAAATGTCATGACATTTGGCAAAAATGTCCACTTGGACTCAGGGATAAACTGATTAGAAGTGGGTGGTCAAAGGTCAAGGTCACTGTGACATCACAGAACAGTTACACGTTCATTAAATTCCTTCAAAGTCTTCTTCATTCACTATGCATACAGTGTACTATAATATATGAGTGAATGAAACTGGTGATGGAGGCTTACAGTAGCCATGCGGTATTTCCAGTTAAAAATGGAATGAGCCCAAAGCATGACTTTAAATCCAACATGAAAGTACTTTACATGCAGCTTGATCCTTTGTGCTTCACATACTACACATCACATTACAATGATTGTATCGTTTTATATTTTTTTTGTTGGATTTTTAAACGTATCTAGAGACAAGAAGGAGGAAGTGACGGCGGGATTCAAGCCTATGGCCTCACCTGGGTAGGTATGTATAATACCAACTCTATGTGGCATGTGTAGTCTTTTACTGTTCAATTCGGTGTTACTCATTGTCATTTTTCATTATTTATATTCATATTCTGATACTCTGAATAACGTCGCTGTCTGGCAGAAACCTTGTATCTCCATATTTCAACTTTTTAGGATGTTCCTAAAAACGAAAGCCCGACTTTTCATACCACAGTGTCACACAAAAGTAGTAGAAATAGCTGATCTACAAGCTCACAACACGGCATGTTGCAACAATTCAATGTGCTGAGAGCTTGCAGATCGGCAATTTTTGCAATATTTGCAAATGTTTTGTTATGTGAAAGGGAAAGTGTGTGTCTGTGGGTTTTATAAATATTGAACCAACGAAAAGCCTTAACAAGAGCTGGTGACTACTGTAAATAACTACATTGAATCCAGTGGAACAGATTCTTTCTTACATTTCCTGAAAAGTAACAGTTTTGAACATACAATGTTTAAAAAGCATGTCCTCCACCATGTCAGCTGTTGGCAGTGTGTTTGCCAGTAACCTGCATTAACCTAGTTGCGTGTCGGCCGGCTCGTAGCTGAGTGGGTAGAGAGGCCGTCTGGGAATCAGAAGGTCACCAGTTGGACCCCCCCAGCTCGCCCAACGTGGCCTGAGCAAGACACGCACATCAAAGCAATCTGGGCAGCCATCAGCTGGATAAAGGTGGAAAGGCAATTTTCCCTTCCCCCGCAGACCAGAAAATTACTCCCTTTTATGCGATGAAGAGTGAATCAGAGTGAATGAGCACTGAGAGGTCAGTGTGTTGCTCATTCACCTCGCCCACTGCTGGTCAAAGTGATGGGAACCACTGCCTGTTGTGGAGATAAGAGCGTCTGCTAAACAGAGGCCCAGTGGTGGAAAAATTACTCCACGTTTTTGCTTAAGTAAAAGTATCCATATTGCAATGCAGAAATACTCTGTTACAAGTAACAAGTCTAAGACAATCAAACATTTACTTGAGTAAAAGTACAAAAGTATTGGTATCAAAATGTACTTAAAGTACCAAAAGTAAAAGTACTCATTATGCCGAATGTCCCGTTTCACAAGTTTTCAAATGTATAAAACGTTTTGAAAATAGGTACAAATACCTACAATACAAATAAAATTGTACTTAGTAAAGTACTTAAGTAAATGTACTAGTTACTTTACACCACTGCAGAGGCCTGACTGATGCCAGGTTTTGGGGACAATCCTAGAGCAGTGGTTCTCAAACATTTCAATCTCAAGGACCCCCATTACTCTGAGAGCACACAAATGGAACCAAATGGAACCAAATGGACCCACAAGGGTCCATTTGCTTCGATTTGTACTCTCAGAGTTACAGCCCTTTAAGGGTCCATTTGGTTTCATTTGTGTGCACTCTGAGTTACAGGCCTGTAAGGGCCCATTTGGTTCCATTTGTACACTCTCAGAGTTACAGACCTGTAAGAGTCATTAAGAACCCCCTTCAAGGAAGTCTGAGGGTCCCTGGACGCCACTTTGAGAACCACTGTTCTAATCTAGACCAATTGACCCATGTTTTGACTGATATTGTGAAACACACTTAGATTTTATTAAAGTTTTTATGTGAGAACATTTAACTTATACGCAAACACATAACAATAAACACAAATAACTTTTTGATAGATTATTATAATGTTTTTACACCTAAACTTTGTATTATTTAACCACAAACAAAAATAGCCAATCTACAAGCCCACAAGGCATCGCAGCGGGAAGCGATGTGAGCTTGGAGAAATATTTCGGAACTTTTCCTTTTAACTTTTTAAACTTTTTAAACAAGAAGATTTTGTCCCATAATGACATAGGGACACCAGGTTGAAATTGGATAAAAATCGTGACATGTCCGCTGCATAACTACCGATACTAATGTCGTCAAATATTGGCCGAAATATCAGGACATCTACTCTAATCGTGACACGGACAATTATTTTTGCATACACGCCATAATCGTTTCCATGTTGAAAAATGTTCATACATTTTCAAATATTAAAAAAAGCAGAAATAGCAGATCTACAAGCTTATACAACGCGTCACTCCGCGTTGAGCTTACAACGCGTTACTTCGCGACGCGTTGTAAGCTTGTAGATCAGCTATTTCTGCTTTTATCAAAA
This sequence comes from Gymnoscopelus braueri, assembly GCF_963280865.1. NCBI lineage: Eukaryota > Metazoa > Chordata > Actinopteri > Myctophiformes > Myctophidae > Gymnoscopelus > Gymnoscopelus braueri. The sequence goes on along the minus strand of NC_137625.1, from coordinate 36,125,779 downwards.
TTATCAAATATGTCAATCATTTCTTATTTATCATGCCCTGTGCAAAATTTGATTACGAAGCCTAAAAGGCAAACAGACATTTTCTTTGTATTCATATGTTCAATGCCAAACACGCAATTAAATCGTTAATCGCAATTATTTGAGTGACAATTAATCGTCAACTTAAATTTGTAATCGTGATAGCCCTACCCACGAACCATCTCTGATTATACTTCACACCCTCCAGACTAGTTCGACAGAGAGACATGAAGGTAGACAGACAGGGAGGCAGCTAGGGAGGGAGACAGACATTGAGACAGGAAGATCTGGTACAAAGCGCTGACATTTTGGGGAGGAGAATGTGAAACATAGGCTGACATTTGTGATAGAAGAGCTTCTTTGTACGTGTGTGTGTGTGTGTGTGTGTGTGTGTGTGTGTGTGTGTGTGTGTGTGTGTGTGTGTGTGTGTGTGTGTGTGTGTGTGTGTGTGTGTGTGTGTGTGTGTGTGTGCGTGCTGATTCACTGATTCTCACATTCTCGCAAATGCGTACCTCTGTATGTGTGTGTGCTTGTTTGTGTGATGTTTTTGTATGCATGCAAGCATGTATTCATATTGTGGAGCAATTCATAATAAAAATGTTTCGCTATCCGTTTCCCTGTAAAGAGAAGAGTTTTTCACTGAGAAATTAAATAGTCCCTGTAGCAGCGTTATGAGCCTGAGACACCGTCTCATCAGCACAGCTGAGCTGTCAATGCTTACGCAGTGGAATGAATTCCAGTAGGCTATATGCTCCGTCGTACGACCGTGTCACGTGGCCAAAATAACTGATCTACAAGCTGACAACGCGTCGCGATGGCGACGCGTTGTGAACTTGTAGATCGGCTATTTTCACCGTGCGATACCTGGCGACGCGTTGTGAACTTGTAGATCGGCTATTTTCGCCGTGCTGTTTGTTTTCCTACCGTGGGACAGCGTGACGTCACAGCACAGCTGTGCCATATATGGTCTAATCAGGTGCGGACTGCAGTGCGGAGTGATTTATTAATGTGATTAGGCCCGTGCTATGATGCTGGTTTGAAGCACGGCTAGAGAGCTATTTCAACCAATCAGATTGCTTGGTCGGAACTACCTGTTGTATAATATACAGTGGTGGACAGTAGGCCTACATTTACTCAGGTACTGTACTTAAATACAACTTTGAGGTACATTTACTTTCCTTAAGTATGTCCATTTTTCAATACTTTATACTTCTACTCCACTTCTTCTCTCAGCAGCAAATATTGTACTTTTTACTCCACTACAATTATTTGTTACAAGTTACTTTGTAGATTTAGAGTATTATTACATAACATACATTAACCAATTAAGCCCTATTGTATCAATGCAACATTTTTAACTTGTGAAATGGGACAGTCTGCTGAATGTCTTTTACTTGGTGGTATGGCTACTAAAAAAAGCTAAGAAATATTAGCAATTGGCCAGTTGCAACAGCTGTTTAATTTTCTCAAGAGATTTTGCATTTTGCTTGAGATGCCATCATCGGTCACCATGGAAACCAGACTAGTCAGTCCAAAGCCATGCAGATCTGTGTCGACGAAGTCTTAGACGAGTGGTTCTCAAACATTGTCATGTCAAGGACCCCCAAATTGGTACGTATTTGGTCACGGAACCCAACCTGAAAAGATTTTGTGCCAGGGTCCATGGACCCCCCATATGGGAAGATTCGTGATACAACTTTTCAAACTGGTTCAGAATGTCTCACAATGCTTCAAGATTTATCAAAATGCCTTATGCCCTTCAAAATAAAACATATTTACATGAGGCCATTGTGGCCTTAATGCCCCCAGCTGATTGTATAATTTTCTCCTTTGCCTCTTTACTCCGAGTTGTTTTTGAGAATGACTGATTAGTCACTAGTTATTTTGTGAAATATAACAGCTCATTTATTTATTTCACTTAGATTATGTCTAAGACATATTTAAAAAAAATTATAAGTTGAAACGTGGTCTTCATTACAGCCAGAAGTGCCTGCTTGACGTTTTGAGCTTCATGCTCTTCATCAGACAACAATGTCTGATTACTGTTAGTATAAGTCATTGTGTTTTGTGTTTAGCACCTGCCTAAGTTGGGTTTGGATGTGTGTGTTCCTCCTCGTCATTATACATTCACCCGCCAACACACACATTCACACACTGACGGCGTAGGCTCGTCAGGACCAGTTACTGGTTCAGTGTCTTGCTCAAGGCCATTTAAAAAATATATCTTTATTTATTTTTTACAACTCTTTATTTATAACAATCATGACATGATACAATACAAACACAAACAAAGAAGTTATTAATACAACAATATGACAACTTCAGAGCCAGGGGCATTCACTAACAGAAAACATTTAACAGCGAACACAAAAGGACAGTCCTTCTTGCCCAAGGACACTTCGACATGATGCCAGGAGTCATGCCTGTCATGACTTAATTAGTAACCAGTCAACAGTGACACGCTGTTGATTATAATTTCCCCTGGGCATCAATCATCCATTCTATGATTCAGCTGACATTGTTTTGAACGTTTTTTCCTTCAACTAGCCCGGTAAAAAGCAGGGGCCACCCCCTAGTGTTCACATTTAACCTCAAATTAAGTTATTTTACACATATTTTCCCCCAACTCTGAAAATTCTTTGCAGATTAATGTGATTCAGCTGTGTAAAGTAACTAAGTACAGTTACTCAAGTACTGTACTTAAGTACAATTTTACTTTACTGGCGTATTTCCAATTTTTGGTACTTTTACGTCTACTCCACTACATCTCAGAGGCAAATATTATACTTTTACTCCACTATAATTATTTGAAAACTTTGGTTACTAGTTACTTTGTAGATTTGGATTATTATTACAAGACATACATTACCCACTTCAGCCCTAAATAAATGTATGAAAAACAACCAGCCATAGTGATAATACCATATAGGTATGAGTATACTATACAGTGGTCGACAGTACATTTACTCAGGTACGCATTGTGAGCTTGTAGATCTGCTATTTTCAAAGGATTTTTATACATTTGAAAACTTGTGAAATGGGACATTCTGCATAATGAGTACTTTCTACTTTTGGTACTTTAAGTACATTTTCATACCAATACTTTTGTACTTTTACTCAAGAAAATTCTGAATACCAAACATTTGAGTACTTTTTCCACCACTGATGTGATTTCAGTTCAACGCTGAATGCATCCCAATTCCATGTCTGTCCATCTGTACTTTCAACCTGCCGTCCCTATTTTGGGCATGTCATTATAGGCGAACATTTCCAAACGTTTTCTCTTTTCTCCACCCAAAATAGAGCTGGTATATGCACATTAAGTGGTAACTTTCTTTCTTTCTTTTTCCTTTCAGAGAGTTCCATTGTCTAGCCTAACTTTACTGCGGTCTGGACCAGCTCCATCGGGTAATTGCATCGGCATTTTGGTGATGACTTGCACTTTGGAACTGAAGGTATTGTTATTGTTTGAGCTTTTCTTTGTTCAAGGAAGGGACGTTTTTAAGGCAGGTGGTATACGAACACAGTAATTTGAAGGAAATTGCTGTGATTAGTAGCAGGTATGAAATGGAATGATCGTTTCATCAGGTACCACAATTTGTTCAGCTTTTAAGGCGACACAGACTGCACTGATATAACAATCACAAATGGATTTACAATCACGTGTGTGTGTGTGTGTGTGTGTGTGTGTGTGTGTGTGTGTGTGTGTGTGTGTGTGTGTGTGTGTGTGTGTGTGTGTGTGTGTGCGCGCGCACTCGTGCTCGTGTGTGTGTGCGCGTGCGTGCATCATTACATGCAGCTGTTGGCCACCATAACAAACCCGATATGTAGCCAGCACTAGCAAAACATTAAAACCATTTAATACAACCTCTAAAATCACTTCTATCGTAGGACAACTATACAGTATATTGAACTTAAGAGGACAGCACCTCTGGAAGATAAATTCCCCTTTGACAGCAATAAACAGCCACACACTGTTTAATAAGTGAAGAGCCTCCGCAATCTCCCTCTTATGGAAATTAAATTGGGGCAAAGGACGGAAACTTGGAGCGACGAAACCGCTCCAGATGCAGCATCTCATATCATAGGACATTCATATTATGTTTGAGTGGATTAAAAAGCACTCATCCAAATGAAAGTGGGAAGCATAAAGCGTGGCTTACATGATGCATGACACCGCATCTAGTCTTGTGCATTGCAATGGAGTGGAGTGCAGCGAGCGGAGCAGACTGCTGTGTCGGTGCGCTGTGTCTGCAGACCTGTCATGCTATGTTTGGATTAACACACAGTGAAATCCTGTGTGCTAATTTAGCTCCGAGTTCAATTAACATTCAGGAGCAAAATCAGCCCCTCCGTCAGCAAAATGAAAATGTCACCCACCTGCTATAAAGTCCTGTCGTTGTATTTATCTGTCTATGTATCGGTCTGTCTGGACCATAAATACCTGAATAATTGAACTGCTCATTTATTGTATGAATCAATTGAATGGGTGGATGAGTAAAAGGCAGTGTAGTGATATTGTATGGTTAAAAAGTGAAAACTCTATATTCTGATAGTAATCATTGCTATAGAGTGTTTGTTCAGTGGGGAGAGAGAGACAGGGAGGGGTCTCCCTGTCTCTCTCTCTCCCCGTCTCTCTTTAATAAAGAGAACATACATTTTCAGGTGGATTGCCAATTTCAACCAATCAGGGGAGAGGACCCATTTATCAGCTTCAATTTTTATAGTGTTCCAGTTCCAATCTTTTCTAAAATTGGTATCCAGACCAGAAAATGTATTTTCTGTTTACTAAAGATCTGTGGCTATACAACCAATCCAGCAATGATTACTTAGAGAATATAGAGCTATTTAAAACTTATTTTAACAAGACTATGTGACTTACTGCACCTTTTGAATTAATAATAACAGATGTAACGATAAGAGTATGGCTTAATTGGTCATCAGAACACCCTAGTGAACGATCATAGTACGCTAAGTTAGCTAAACTAACGTTTAACTTTTCACCAACATTGTGATAAAGGAGAGATGTAGAAAATGAACACATTTCACTTCTTCCCTGGACTTGGACTTAAGCATTTTGGGTCTTGTGTGTATATTCTATGACACACGGACATATTTCAACACAACACATTATACAGTTACAACGTTTTAGCAGACAATCTTATCTAGAGCGACTTACAAGTGTTTATTGAACTCTAGTCAGTAAACCAGGTAAATAATTACATTAATAGAGTGCATAGAGAGCCGTGTATAGTGGTAGGGCCTCGACGAGACTAGGATACCAGGTAAACAATGAACCTATCCTCTGTATAAACAATGCTATCTAATCTCTGTCTATTAAGATAAAAGCTTATGCATGTTCAATACATCTGGCACAGTTCACCTGTTTTTTTTGCCATGTGTTCCACTGCACCAGACATAGGCTAACTGTGATCCCATGGCAAGATATGGTCTGTAGCTTTTTGTCGTTGTTTTTTGTCCTTACAAGTATAGCAAAGCCATTTTGTGTGAGGTTGAGACAGTCACAAAACAAGGGCTTTAACATCGGAAGAGTGAGCAATGAGAGACAGAAACTGAAAGATAGATATGAAGAGAAAGAAAAGTGTGTGCAAAGGAAATGGGGATTTGTGGGCTGAGAGAAAAAACAAGAAGAACAGAGAAGGATAGAGGGAAACAGAGAGGTAGAGAAGGAGAGTGAGAGACAGAGAGAGAAAGCTAGTACTAATGAGAGATGGAGTCATTTTGTATTTTTTTTCTCCTTTATCTTTACTGTTTATTATTGCTGCTTAAATGTGGGATGAACCAAAACAATATAAATGTACTCTTATAAATCCACTTTACTTTTAATATAAAAATCTGCAATTGAGAGAGAGAGAGAGAGAGAGAGGGGGGGGAGGGGTTTGTTGCCAAGGTGCCCTGCTGTTTTTCTCTCTCTCACCTGGAGGCACCGCTACATTTCCTGTCTCTGTGTGATGCTTTTCAACACGCATACACACACACACACACACACACACACACACACACACACACACACACACGCACGCACACGCACGCGCACAGAAAATGTACCCGTAGCTCCCTGCAGGCTAACATGCAGTATTGTTGACTGCAGAGCTCAGCAGCCAACCCAGCAGCAAAACAGTAAATTAGGACTCTGTATCCATACTGTGCTACTGTACTGTGCTAATTTATGTCAGAAGACTGCAAATGGAGCCAAGAGTTGCATGAATACTGCATATTCATTTATGTACTGCAATTCAGTGGTCCTCAAATATTTTCAGATCAAGGACCCCCAAATTAATATGTACGTGGCGGCAGACCACCATCTGAATATTTTTTGCGGCAGGTGATTTTTTTGAAAATAGCAGATCTACAAGCTCTCAACGCAAGCTTGTAGAAAATACCGTATACGGTTAAAGTGGTTGAACGAATTTTGATATTAACACATTTAGTTGGGGAACGCCTCAGGGACCCCTGGGGGTCCCCGGTTTGAAAACCACAGCTCTTCATTTAGGTGAAGAACGCACCCTATATAACATATAACCCATAACATAGTGAGTGTAGTGTGCATGTGTATAGCCATGGATGCTCCACCACACATGCAAGCCCATTCCATGCCAGTCCTCTCCCCAGTACTCAGCTTATAACAGTGGTGGAAAAAGTGCTCACATTTTTTACTCAAGTAAAAGTATCAATACTGCAATGTAGAAATAATCTGTTACAAGTAAAAGTCCGGAATTCTACATTTACTTGAGTAAAAGTACAAAAGTATTGTTATCAAAATGCACTTAAAGTACTAAAAGTAGAAAGTACTCATTATGCAGAATGTCCCATTTCAAATGCATAAAAATATTTTGAAAATAGCAGATCTACAAGCTCACAATTGTGAGCTTGTAGATCGGCTATTTTCAATGGAACTTTGGAAATACTCCAGTAAAGTAAAAATACCTCAGAGTTGTACTGGAGTACATGTACTTAGTTACTTTACACCACTGCCTCCCATCAGACCAAAATCTACCCCTACAGTGTAATCTCCCCCATCCCCTCCACTCCAACCATCCCACACTGTGTTCATGCAGCTATAGCAGATCTACAAAAGTAAAAGTACTAAAATGTTTGAAAATAGCAGATCTACAAGCTCACAACGCGTCGCGATGTGACGCGTTGTGAGCTTGTAGATCGGCTATTTTCAAATAGCCTAGGTATAAAATAGGGCTACAGTGGTTAATGCATGGTTTATGATATAATAATTGATAATTGCAAAGTAACTAGTAACAACATTTTTCAAATAATTGTAGTGTATTCTGAGATGTAGTGGAGTATAAGTAAAAGTACAGAAAATTGTCAATACTGCAGTAAAGTAAAAATACCCCAAAAGTGAGTACATGTACTTAGTTACTTTACACCACTGAGTGTGTCCCCCATCAGATCCAAATCCACCCCTACAGTGTAATCTCCCCCATCCCCTCCAATCCAACCATCCAACACTGTGTTCATGCAGCTATAGCCTCTCAACAACCAAGTCACGACCCACTCTGCAACCGAATATTTTTCCAGATACAACCCAGATTTGACCAGGTTTTGGGGTAGAGTTACTATGTCTGATATATAGTTGGATCCGTGCCCGGTGTTGCGTGTGTAAAATTGCAGATCTAAAAGCTCAGAACGTGCCACGAAGCAACATGTTGTGAGCTGGTAGATCGGCTATTTATATAGCCGATCTACCTGAAACTAAGCATAAACCAGACTTTAGGACTAGGAACGTTGATGTCCTCACAAGCATAGGAATACAAACGTGCGTGCGTGAGTGCGTGCGTGCGTGCGTGCGTGCAACTTCACTGTGCTTTATTGAGAGACAGCGGGATCCAAAATCGACGTTTGGCGGTGGCGACATCATGGCTACCGCCAAACGTCGATTTGGGATTTCGCCCCTCCTGGCTTTATTGGCATGAAAGTTGAGAACGATGACATTAAGTCACCCTGATCAAAAAATCTATGTTTCTTTTATTACATTGCTGTCGGAGAGAGTGAGCGTGTGTGTGTGTGTGTGTGTGTGTGTGTGTGTGTGTGTGTGTGTGTGTGTGTGTGTGTGTGTGTGTGTGTGTGCGCAGTAGAGCGGAACAATCACAGTCTGAACGGTCTCTTTGTTATATACTCATCTTTTTTGTTTTGGTCTGCCTTCCTTCTCTCTCTTTGTTTCATTATTGTCTCCGCCAGGCCAAAAGGCATGGCGAGAGAGTATGTTTTGCACCCCGTCTGTCCGTCCGTCCGTCTGTGAACAGCTAATCTACGGCACCGTTGGCTTGATCGCAGCAAAACTGTGCACACACACTCCCTGGATGCCAATTAAGAACCTCTGCCCCACATTTTTCACATGGGGCCTGTTATACCGCCACCAGGAGGCCACTTTTAGCACACAAAAAAATTGACCATACTCAGATGTTGTCCAAACATCAAGCAAATCGGTACACAGTATCTCTATAGTCATTAAACGAAATAGGTTTTTCCGATTTTTCATAATTCTATCCGGATTTGCTAAGAATGGCTTCCAAAGTTTGAAGGATTACTCCGTTTTGAACAAAATGCCTCAAATCATGAACACAGCGTGCAACTTCCGTGACATTTTGCACGGACATTCCCACTAGGTGGGGGAAGAAATGGCACTTATTTTTTTTAAAATCAGCCTCATGGTGGCGCTAAAACAGGCCGATTCGTGTTTTTACCTATAACTCCACCGATCTGTGTAAAACTTAGTATGTGCACTCCCTAGAGGCAAAGAAACAACCTTTGCCCTGCATTTCTCACATCTGCCTTTTATAGCGCCACCAGAAGGCCGACTTATGTAAAACACATTTTTGGATATTACTCCTTCAGATTGTATCCAAATTTCACGCAAATCGGTACACGATCTCTATAGTCATATCATCAAGACGGATCTGTTTGAATTTTCATATTCTATTGGCTAAGATTGACATCTAAAGTTTGCAGGAGTGGCCCGGGGCCGTTTTGAACAAAATGCCGCAAATGATGCACGCAGCGTCCGATTGCGGTGAAACTTCGCACGCACATTCGCACTACGTTGAGGAACAAATGCCACCCTTTCAACATTGCCCTATTATAGCGACACTAGGAGGCCGATTTTTGCACAACATTTTTTATATTACTCCTACAAATGTTGTCCAACATCACGCAAGTCGGTACACATTATCTCTTTAGTCAAGTGATCAAGACGGATCCGTCCGATCCGAGCACTTTTTCTAGTTGAAGATAAATTCATGCACACATTTTTTTATCCTGCCGTACCGTTTAGCAAATTTAATGAAGGATTGTTCATTCTGCTGAGGCAATGGGATATTATCAGCTGCTTACACCAGAACCTTTTTCATTTTTATACTGTATTGCACCTTGTGCACTATACTGTATTGGAGCCAGTAGGTGTACCACTAGTCTGGCAGCTGATGAGCATTAGTGCAAGAAGAGTATCAGTGTGAAGATTGAGGTGCAGAGTATCGGCAAGTGTCAAGTTCAAACATATAGTCCTCAAAGGTTATTTACTGATATAATCCACAGGTACCGGTACGTCCATGAGGAAAGCAAAAGTCCAAGGCCAAGTCGATGACAGGCGGTGGTGGTGTGGTGTGTTTGCGTCCCACTTGAGCTGCATCATACCCGTAAATAAAGGAAATAAGCGTTGGATTCGAGTCAATAACCTTCCACTGTTCAAAACGAAGTGGCTGATGAAGAAGCTAAGTTGACTATTTTGTAAAATTGTGAAATTCTTCTTCTTCCTATAGACGCCTTAACAGACTACGTCACACTGATAAGAATCAGTATGCGCGCGCAGGCCGGCACCAACTGAACCCCACCGCTCATAAGATACAATGTTAAAGTGGTCATAGCCTCACATGTAAAAATGCATCCCATCAAACTTTCAGATGCTGTTTTTCTCCCAGTGTGGAGAAAGAATGCTTAGGATTTTTACTGTGATCTCTCGCTCTTGAAATATATAATCCTTGGTTTCTGTTGTGTGTAAACAATAATAACAATTCAAAGCAGTTGTCTCCCAAACCCCACCTCCAGTGGCTGTCATAAGAACGGAAGGAGCGCTCTATGATCATGGCACCAGAACCTGCTTGGCTCGCGCAGCTGAGCCTAATTTATGCTCCGTCCCGCGAAGGTGTCACGGGCAGAGAACGGCAGAGAACGGCAGAGAATAGCAGACCTCCAAGCTCACAGGGGTCGCATCCGCGACGCAGTTGTGAGCTTGTATGTCAGCTGTTCTCGGCGCGCAATACCGTTGCGATGAAGTATATGTCTCGCTAGGGCGCACCCCACTACCCAACACACAAGAGGAGGTTGAATGAAGTGAAACCAGCGCACCCCAAAACAGCAGGTTTGGGGATCTGTTGGGAATTGATTACATGAAACAGTCACCTGTGCGTCCAGTCTCAATGTTTGTAAACAACTAATTGGTCTATTAAACTTTTAAATGAAAAAGTAGATTGTCTTGATGTCTTGATGAATGTAGCTGCAGTGACTAGTGTGAAAGGTCAAATGACCAAGTCCAGGCCCGGATTTACACAGTCCCCTTGACCTTTTGGTACCTACCAAAAAGTGACCTTTGAAATGACCAGGTCCAGGCCCGGATTTACAGAGGCCTATGTCTAAAAAGTATTTAATGCAAATTATCTCTGTCGCACACACACACACACGCACACGCACACACACACACACACACACACACACACACACACACACACACACACACACACACTTCCACAATTCCAGAGCCACAAACAAGCAGTCACTGAACATATTTCACTGCCACACCGGGCCCCAACAGAGCTACATCTGCATCAGCACATGACACGAACAGCATCCAACATGAACAGCATTACAACACAAACTGCAGCATCAGCAGCAGCATCCAACAAAGGAAAAGGAAAAATTAGGTATGTCAAAATTATTACATGATCGCCTAATCGCAAGTATTTTAGATAATCGCAACACTTTTTCAGAAAATTGTCATAATCATTTCCATGTCGAAAAATTTTAATATGTTTTCATATATTAAAACAAATAGTGGAAATAGCAGACTGCTATTTCCACTATTCATGTTTTTTTTAAGTATAAAGTTATTGAATTATGCAAGTTATTTGTCATATCTGCCCTGTGCACCTTTTGTTTACGAAGCCTAAAAAGCCAGACATTTTTTTATTAATAATGTTACAAGGTTCAGTGTACATTACGCATTTAAATCGTTAATCGCAATTATTTGAGCGACAATTAATCATCAAGTAAAATGTCATAATCGTGACAGTCCTAGTCTTCATCAGTCGTCTTCAGGGGAAACCCCGAGAAGGACAAGGTCTTCGGCCGTTCGACCGTGCGGCCCAAGTCTTCGGAGGAATCCCCCATGCAGACAAACCCCCCTCCCTCCCTGCTCCTCGGGAGGGGGGAGCAATAACTAACTACCTTCCAGGGCAGGGTTTCTCAAAGTGGGCAGACGGTGGCACCCGAGGCCCTAGGGTGCCGTGACACAAGTCCAGGGGTGCCACAGCAGGATACTAATATTTGGAATTCATCAATAAAACTTCAGTTTAACCACTTAGACCCTCTAGATTTAATTAGTAAAACGAACCTTGCGACATGTTGTGAGCTTGTAGATCGGTTATGTATAGCTAATATTCCCCCCAGAATAGGGATGCTGGGGTTCAAGTGGTTAAACGTCAAGTATAACGTCAATCTGTCCTAACTCCAAAAGGAATTTCAGCTCTTAAAATGTTTCAAATCAGCTTCATGGTGGCGCTATAACAGGCCGATCTGTGTAAAACTTTGTATGCACACTCTCTAGAGGCCAAGGAAAAACCTTTGCCCTGCATTTTTCACATTTGCCTTTCATAGCGCCACCAGGAGGCCGACTTATGTAAAACAATCTTTTTGATATTAAGCCTTCAGATTTTATGCAAATTTCACACAAATCGGTACACATTATCTCTATAGTCAAGGGATCAAGATGGTTCTGTCCGATTTTTCATATTCCATCCTGGTTAGCGAATTCCGAACATTGCTGGCCCACAATAACCTACCTGACCTGGCGGAGACCT
>NC_137625.1:36078654-36106154 GCF_963280865.1 Gymnoscopelus braueri | reverse complement strand
CTGTCATGTTCTGTGGAAGGAAATGAAAAAAAAAATGATTATATTTGATCCTCACATCTCCCTCACGCTTTTAAGTGGGAGTAGCTAACGTGTGTCTACCTGCGCTTTATTTTCAGTTATATGTAAATGCAACTGAAACGGATATTCTCCTGCTACGTGCTCTTACCTGATTCCCCAGACATTTTCCAGAGGTCATGTGCAAAGAGCTTATGTGCAGTGTTGTGTCATGGTATTTTTCGGTGAAATACTGCGTGTATTTTGAAGTGTGATGAGAGAGTGATGTCTATCTGTTATGAACAACCCCCTCCCTCTCTTGAGTTGATGTGGGGCGCAGTAGTCCTCCGCCTTTGTGCATTTGCCGATGCGTTATTGATACCTCCTCATAGTGGCTGCTATGCGATGGAAATAGCTGATCTATATGATCACATGAGACATGTTATGAGTAGATATTTTGCCGATGGTCATGGCTTGCCTGATGGTCACAGAAAACAAAGGTGGCTGCCTGTAGCGTTATACAGATGTATTTAAAACGTTTTTAACTCTATTCTTTGCTTCTGGGGGGTCCCTGGAACAAAACATTTTGAGATGGGGGTCGGCGGCCAAATACATATCATTTTGGGGGTCCTTGACATGAAAAGGTTTGAGCACCACTGATATAGAAACATACGTTTTTTTCTGAATACTGTTGGGATTTAGAAGACATTTGTAGAATCGGCTTCAGGTCTTAATGGGTTAAACATTGCCTACCGGACCTGTCAACTGTTGCAATACTGTTACAATACCTTCCATAAGTTTGCTCCAAACAAGCAGGATGCATGAAGCTGTTGCATCACTAGTTATAACTAGTTATGTCCTGCAGGCACCCTGGTGGTCACTTTGGAGCTGTTTTAGCTGTGCTGCTGATAAACAGACAGAGAGGAGAGATGTTATAGTTTCAGTAAATGCAGTTGTATACAACGTAAGTTCAGGAGTGGAGACCGCCCTCTGCTTAACTCGGCAACTCCCCGCTCGCCATCACCTTATCACCTACACCTGCCTTCCATTATCAGCCAGCCAATCTCACGTCACAATCACCTCAGTAGAAGAGCTTAAATTCAGCCGCGAGCCTTTGCTCCTCGTTCCTACTACTTACGTGGCGCAAAGTCTTGTTAAAACCTTATCGTACTCATACTCGTTGTACTCAGTCCTGAAAGCTTTCATTCACCGTTTAATCAGTTTGTAACCACATTTACTTTGTAAAAGCTTGCTTACCGTTTTGTCTCCTCAGTCAGCTAGAATCCACAGCCACAGGTAAAACAAAAAGCAAAAAACAACTTGCTGCCCGCCGCACCGTTTCTTTCCAGCTTTCTCTCCACCGGCGCTCCGCAGCCATGGACCAGCAGGAGCTGGTCCTCCACGCCTCGGATGAGGACCTTTTCTCCTCGCCGGGCAGCCAGGGTGTCATCCCCGACACCGGCCCGTCCGGCTCGGACTCTCGGAGCCGCCGGAGTTCGGCGCAAATCCCACCAGCCCAGCCGAGGCGGGACCAGCCTCCGCCGCCTCTTCCCGCTCGAAACAGCGGCTCGGAGCGCTCGTTCCATTCCACCTCCTCCCGCCGCTACGCACCCGACGCCGGCGGACCAGAGCTCGTCTCGCCTCAGCTCTCCTACTCTGAGATTACGGTCCCCGGCTTGCACCGGGTGCTAGCGGCGAACGGCGTTCCGTTTCGCGGCACGGACCGCAAGGCCGCGCTGTTTCATGCGTATCTCGCGCACCGCCGCTGCGTATCCAGACGCACCTCGAGCGGCCCCGCCCACCCGGGCTACACGTGCTGATCATCTCGCGCACCACCACGCTGCAGATCCTGACGCACCTCGAGCGGCCCCGCCCACCCGGGCTACACGCTCTGACGTCGCCACCCAGCTGGCGTCCTCAACCACACCTCTCCACCACACCTCTCCTGACTCACCTCGAGCGGCCCCGCCCACCCGGGCTACACGCTCCGACGCCGCCGCCCAGCTGGCGTCCTCCACTACTCCTCTCCAGCAGACACGCGCACAGTCCACTTCCATCCCCCCCGCCACTCACTTGCACGTGGACCGGCGTGCGCCTCGTCTGCCTCCAACCCCTCCTCCTCCCTCACGACCACGTGGGCGGGTGCCTAGTGCCCCAACCACCTCCAACCCCCCCCTCCTCCCTCACGAGCATGTGGGCGGGTGCCTAGTGCCCCAACCACATCCAACCCCCCCCCCTCTACCCCCCCCGGCAGGTTTCCCCCGCCTCGCCTCCCTCCAACGTCCACGTCCCCCCCCTCTCTTCTCTCCCTTCTACCTCTCGAGCACGGCGGGTGCCTAGTGCCCCGCCACCTCTGTCTCCCTCCCCCCCGCCTCCCCCCCCGGCAGGCTTCCCCCGCTTCGCCTCCCTCCAACGTCCACGTCCCCCCCCAATCTGCCTTCCCCACTCCCTCTCTAGCACGGCGGGTGCCTAGTGCCCCGTCACCTCTACTCCCCCCCCCCGCTCTACCCGCACGGCAGGCCCGTCCCACCTCGTCCTCCCTCCCTCCCCCCCGGCAGGTTTCCCCCGCCTCGCCTCCCTCCAACGCCCCCACCTCCCCCCTCCCTTCTCTTCCTTCCTCTTCCCAAGCACGGCGGGTGCCCAGTGCCCCGCCCCCCTCCCTCCCCCCCGCACGCCAACGTGCGCTCCTCTCGGCCCAACGCGCCCCTTCCGGCACAGAGCCACACGCCGCTCACCCCCGGCACCGGGCCGCCTCGCCAGCGCACGCCTCCCCCCCCCCCCCCTCATCTCCTCCCCCCGCTCGGCGGTCTCGCCGCTCCCCCGCCCCGCCCCCTCGGACCCCCCGCCAGCGCCAATGGCGTCGCACTGTGCGGTACGCCTCCCCATCCCCCTCGCCACCGGCTCGCTCAGCTCCCCTTCAGCGACGAGCACGCCACCACGACCACTACGACCACTTCGACCGTCCCGACTCCCTCTCCCCCTCGCCACCTGCTCTTGCAGCCCCTCCACCCCAGGGCCCGGCTCGCCACCGCGACCGCCACGACCACCACGACCACCACGACCACTACGACCGTCCCGACTCCCTTTCCCCCTCGCCACCTGCTCATGCAGCCCCCCCACAGCGCCCGGCACACCGCCACCCGCCCCCCGCCCAAGATCCGCTCCTTCTTGGTTACTCCCTCTCTCCCCCTCGCCGCACGGCACGCCGCCGCGCCCAGCCAGAGCCCGCGCTCGCCACTCAGGCCATGCCTCCCACCGACCCAGCCCGAGTCCTTTAATTACTCACCTCCATGTTCACCCAAGCTCCATCTCTCCCCTGCCAACCGGCTCCCACCTACACTCTGGCCAAAGTCACCCCAGTAGCCACCCCCGAGCTTTCAGCCAACCGACCATCCCCGGTCCCAGCCAGCCTCTGCCAGCACATCCTTAATGGTGCGTACATCGAGCTCATCCAGCCTTCCATCACCGACCCCCTCCGAAACAGGGAAATCCTAACCCCGTCCGGTTGTCTCGCCCAGCTCCGTCAGCCCCTCCCCTCTCGATCCTGTGACTTAATAGCGGCCGAGTTCGCGTACGCCTTCTCCCTCTATAGGGACGTGGTTTGCTCATCTTACCCCCGCCGCCGGGCCGAATTGGATAGTTACATCACGCTGGTCCTCGAATTGGCAATTCGGTTCGGCGGCACGGGGTTCTATTCCTACCACATCCTGTTTTCCACCCAAGCCGCCGCCCGCCTCCAGCAGCTCAACTTAGGCACTTACTGGGGGGCCCAGGACCAAGACATTTCGTTTTTCAGTTTTCACGTCCCGGACCGCCCAGTCCTGCGAGCTGTGCGGCGCCCCTTCCCACCCCGCCGCTGCCTGCACCACGGCCGTAGTCACGGCCGCCCCAAACCCACTTCCACTTTCACCGGCCACCCACCACCGCCACCCCCCCCCGCCCTCGTCCCACACCCCCACACCCCCGCCCTTACTTGGCAGCCCCCCCCCCCCCCCTCATTCCCAAGTCAGACACCAGCCACGCCATTTCCCAATCCAACGCCACAGACAGACACGGCCGGTCCCTTCTATACCAGTCAGGGCGCCAGGTCTGCAACAATTTTTATCAGGACGGCTGCCCCCTGGCCTTTTGCAGATTCCTGCACGTATGCTCCTTCTGCGGAGGAGCCCACTCCCGCCCCACCTGCCCACACAACCCCACCGCATGACTAGGCCGCCACCTCAGCACCCCAGTTAAGGTCCCAGCCCTCATCCATGCCCTCCGTCACCACCCCGACCGGCAGTTCGTCCATTTTCTGGTCGATGGTTTCACCAATGGCTTCCACCCCGGCATGCTAGCCACCCCCACCACTTCACACACCTGTCAACGTCAACACACCTGTCCCTCCAACGTCCACGTCCCCCCCCTCTCTTCTCTCCCTTCTACCTCTCGAGCACGGCGGGTGCCTAGTGCCCCGCCACCTCTGTCTCCCTCCCCCCCGCCTCCCCCCCCGGCAGGCTTCCCCCGCTTCGCCTCCCTCCAACGTCCACGTCCCCCCCCAATCTGCCTTCCCCACTCCCTCTCTAGCACGGCGGGTGCCTAGTGCCCCGTCACCTCTACTCCCCCCCCCGCTCTACCCGCACGGCAGGCCCGTCCCACCTCGCCACCCGCGGACGTCCTCCCTCCCTCCCCCCCGGCAGGTTTCCCCCGCCTCGCCTCCCTCCAACGCCCCCACCTCCCCCCTCCCTTCTCTTCCTTCCTCTTCCCAAGCACGGCGGGTGCCCAGTGCCCCGCCCCCCTCCCTCCCCCCCGCACGCCAACGTGCGCTCCTCTCGGCCCAACGCGCCCCTTCCGGCACAGAGCCACACGCCGCTCACCCCCGGCACCGGGCCGCCTCGCCAGCGCACGCCTCCCCCCCCCCCCTCATCTCCTCCCCCCGCTCGGCGGTCTCGCCGCTCCCCCGCCCCGCCCCCTCGGACCCCCCGCCAGCGCCAATGGCGTCGCACTGTGCGGTACGCCTCCCCATCCCCCTCGCCACCGGCTCGCTCAGCTCCCCTTCAGCGACGAGCACGCCACCACGACCACTACGACCACTTCGACCGTCCCGACTCCCTCTCCCCCTCGCCACCTGCTCTTGCAGCCCCTCCACCCCAGGGCCCGGCTCGCCACCGCGACCGCCACGACCACCACGACCACTACGACCGTCCCGACTCCCTTTCCCCCTCGCCACCTGCTCATGCAGCCCCCCCACAGCGCCCGGGGGGCGACCCTCCCCTCTCGATCCTGTGACTTAATAGCGGCCGAGTTCGCGTACGCCTTCTCCCTCTATAGGGACGTGGTTTGCTCATCTTACCCCCGCCGCCGGGCCGAATTGGATAGTTACATCACGCTGGTCCTCGAATTGGCAATTCGGTTCGGCGGCACGGGGTTCTATTCCTATCACATCCTGTTTTCCACCCAAGCCGCCGCCCGCCTCCAGCAGCTCAACTTAGGCACTTACTGGGGGGCCCAGGACCAAGACATTTAGTTTTTCAGTTTTCACGTCCCGGACCGCCCAGTCCTGCGAGCTGTGCGGCGCCCCTTCCCACCCCGCCGCTGCCTGCACCACGGCCGTAGTCACGGCCGCCCCAAGGCCCCGCCCCAAACCCACTTCCACTTTCACCGGCCACCCACCACCGCCACCCCCCCCGCCCTCGTCCCACACCCCCACACCCCCGCCCTTACTTGGCAGCCCCCCCCCCCCCCCTCATTCCCAAGTCAGACACCAGCCACGCCATTTCCCAATCCAACGCCACAGACAGACACGGCCGGTCCCTTCTATACCAGTCAGGGCGCCAGGTCTGCAACAATTTTTATCAGGACGGCTGCCCCCTGGCCTTTTGCAGATTCCTGCACGTATGCTCCTTCTGCGGAGGAGCCCACTCCCGCCCCACCTGCCCACACAACCCCACCGCATGACTAGGCCGCCACCTCAGCACCCCAGTTAAGGTCCCAGCCCTCATCCATGCCCTCCGTCACCACCCCGACCGGCAGTTCGTCCATTTTCTGGTCGATGGTTTCACCAATGGCTTCCACCCCGGCATGCTAGCCACCCCCACCACTTCACACACCTGTCACAACCTCCTTTCAGCAGTGCACGACCCCGAGGCAGTTGACACCCTCATCGCCAAGGAGGTCAAGGAGGGGTTCATGATGGGGCCCTTCAAAACACCTCCCTTCCCTGTGTTCCGCATCAGCCCCATCGGCATTGCAACCAGGAAATACTCAGGGAAGAAGCGCCTCATTGTGGACCTCTCCTCACCCCACAACACACCCACCCCCAGCATCAATAGCCTCATTCCTAGTCATGACTTCTCCATGCAGTATTCCACCGTCACTCACGCCATCAACCTCATCCACCTCACCGGCCGCGGATCTCTCTTGTCCAAAGCCGACATCACCAACGCATTTAAAGTCCTCCCCATTCACCCCGACTTCTGGCCCTTCTTCGGGGTCCAGTGGAAGGGAAACTACTTTGCCGTCCGCCTGACCTTCGGTTGTAAAAGTAGCCCCAAAATCTTCAACTCCCTGTCAGAAGCACTATGCTGGATACTCACCAACAACCACCCGATACCCCACCTCGTGCACCTTCTGGACGACTTCCTCCTAGTCGAGCCCCCCTCCCCCCCGGCACACGGCCTGTCCATCCTCCGGTCGGTCTTCTCCGATCTCGGGGTCCCTCTCTCCGAGGAGAAGACCGTCGGCCCCGCCACCTCTAAAGAGTTCCTCGGCATCACTCTCGACACCGTGGCGTTCCAAGCCTCCCTCCCCCTGGACAAACTCAACCGGATCACCCTCCTCATTCAAAATTACCTCATCACTCCCCGTTGCACCAAACGCCAGCTCCTCGCCCTCCTCGGCCACATTAATTTCGCCATGCGCATCATCCCCCAAGGCCGCCCCTTCATTTCCCACCTCCTCATCACCGCCCAAACCGCACACTCCCTGCACGAGCACGTCCTCATCGACGACTCATGCCGCACCGACCTCCGCCTCTGGTTGCATCTTCTTTCCAATTGGAATGGCATCACCTTCTTTTATGACACCCTCATCACCCACCCCGACGACCTTCAGTTATTCACGGACGCCGCCCCCTCCGTCGGCTATGGCGGGTACTACCAGGGCCGCTGGTTTGCCTCCGCCTGGCCCCCCGAATTCGCCACCCTCACCCACTCAGCCACCCACCCTTCATCCGCCCTCCACGAGCTATACCCGGTTGTCATCGCCACGCTTCTTTGGGGCCACGAATGGTCCCGAAGGAGCATCTTCATACACTCCGACAACACCGCCACGGTCGACATCATTAACCGAGGCCGATCCAACTCCCCCGACATTTCGCCCCTACTCCGCCGTCTCACCTGGTCCTCCGTCACCCACCAGTTCATCATCCGCGCAGCTCACATCCCCGGTCACCTCAACCTAATCGCAGATTCCCTCTCCCGCTTCTCTTTTCAGAAATTTCGGCAGTTAGCCCCGGACGCAGACCTGGACCCCACTCCCGTTCCTCCATTTTCGGAGACAGTATTCCACTGACCCCTCAGCTTCACCACCTCCTCGTCCAAGCCCGCCATCACGTCCTCAACGGATACTCACCCGGAACCCTCACCAGTTACCTCACCGCCTGGAACGCCTTCAAAAGGTTCCACGCCTCCGCAGGCGTCCCCTTCCCCTCCACACACGTCTCTATCATTGCCGCCTTCGTCACTCACGCTCACTCCCAACTCCAACTCCGCACCTCCACCTTGCACGTCTACCTGAGCGGCATCAATTTCTTCCTTAAATTAATACACGGTTCCCCCTGCCCATTACGCACCCCCACGTCTCCATGCTGCTCCGAGGCCTCGCGCGCAGCGAGACTCCGGTTCCTTTCCAACGCCACCCACTCACCTCCGACCTGCTCCTCAGCTGCCTGGTCACCCTCCGTTCCGGCTACCACTCCCCCCTGATCGACCTCACCCTCGAATGCATGCTCCTGCTCGCGTTCTTCGGGTTCCTACGCTGCTCCGCGTTCACGTCCTCCTCCTCCCAATTCAACCCCTCACGTCACCCTAGCCTCTCCGACCTCGCTTTTCATTCCACCGATTCCCTCACCTTCACACTCAGGCGTAGCAAAACAGACCAGCTAGGGCGGTCCACCGTCATTCACCTGTTCAAAACCGGTACTCCGCTCAGTCCCTATGAACCCCTTTCCAGGTACGTCACCCTGAGATTATCTCTCGTCGCCACACCACAAGACCCCCTGTTTACCTCCGAAACCGGTACCATAGCCACTCGCTTCTGGTTCCACCGCCACTTCCGCCAAATTCTCACCCTGTCCGGCCTTCCTTCCCAGCTCTACTCGGGCCACTCCCTCCGCATCGGCGCCGCTTCCACCGCCTCTAAACAGGGTCTCTCGGACCACCTGATCTGTGTCCTCGGCCGCTGGTCCTCCCAGGCCTACCACTCCTACATCAGGAGTAACGTCCAGGACGTTCGAAATGCCCATCTCCACCTGGGTCGAACGTAACCTGTCGCTCCGTTCCCCCCGATGGGGGTCCCCGCACTCGCTCCCCCTCCGTCCCTAGACTCCGTTCCATCTCTTTGCTCTTTTGGGGGCCGTATCCCGAGCGAAGGCGACGCTACCTGATCAAGCCCCGGTGGCCGTCCGCTCCCGAGACATACTTCCCCCCACCCTGAGTCTCGCCCTTCCCGGGTTCCACATCCACACACATCCACCCATTTTATTTCAATAAAATCCGTTGAACTTAAGCAGAAGGTGTGGTCTCTTACTAGTGAAATGCAGTTGTATACAACGTAAGTTCAGGAGTGGAGACCGCCCTCTGCTTAACTCAGCAACTCCCCGCTCGCCATCACCTTATCACCTACACCTGCCTTCCATTATCAGCCAGCCAATCTCACGTCACAATCACCTCAGTAGACGAGCTTAAATTCAGCCGCGAGCCTTTGCTCCTCGTTCCTACTACTTACGTGGTCTCGAACGCTCCCCCCATCCTCCCCGTCTACCTCCGCCGCCTCAATACTAACCTTGCTTCTTCCCTCTCTCCCAGGAACCCGGGGGGGCCGTATCCCGAGCGAAGGCGACGCTACCTGATCAAGCCCCGGTGGCCGTCCGCTCCCGAGACATACTTCCCCCCACCCTGAGTCTCGCCCTTCCCGGGTTCCACATCCACACACATCCACCCATTTTCGTTCAATAAAATCCTTTAAACTTAAGCAGAAGGTGTGGTCTCTTACTAGTGAACAAGCTGGTACGCTGTACAATCAAGAGTGTTAACTCTCGAGGATGTAAAACCTGATGCATATGGGTCCTTTATGGCACTGGCTCTCACGACCCCCTGGGGTCAGTGAGGGGGTTCCATGGGTCCTCAGCAAAATGAGGAACACACCGACAACACGCCGCAATGCGATGCTTTGCGAGCTTGTAGATCTGCTATTTTTGAAAAAATGTACTCCATCTTGACAAAATACAAAAATCAAGTAAAATCTTGACTAAATGTTGACCAATCGTCTCTTATGGGGGGCACAACATCTTTTCACATGGGTGTCCATGGCCAAACACACAACAATTTGTGAGTCCTTGAAAAAGACAATATTTGAGAATCTCTGCGTTAGGGTCCATTTGCATACATGTTTTACATTTGACATATTTTACTGTGTGCATGACAGTGCAGAATTACTTCAAGCCATCTCATTATTGTCCCCATGGCTGAGCCGGTGGGAGGACAGCAAACAGCATGTCAGGGTGTAAATTCTTCCATTAGCTCTCCTGGTGGACTGACGCTGGAAACCCAAGTAATTACTGCCAGGAGATGAATAACACCATGTAGCCTGACTCTGAGCTAATTGTAACTCCAGGGACCACGGTGTGTGTGTGTGTGTGTGTGTGTGTGTGTGTGTGTGTGTGTGTGTGTGTGTGTTAGCAGTGAATATATGGATTGTCACTTTTCTCTCTCTCTGTGTGTGTGTGTGTGTGTGTGTGTGTGTGTGTGTGTGTGTGTGTGTGTGTGTGTGTGTGTGTGTGTGTGTGTGTGTGTGTGTGTGTGTGTGTGTGTGTGTGTGTGCGTGCGTGCGTGCGTGCGTGCGTGCGTGCGTGCGTGTGTGTGTTTACTTTTGAATACTGTTGAAGTCTTTTTAAAAGCAAGTACTCCAGCACATTAACTAAAGGACAAAAATGTATAGAGCAACTTTCACTTGTAGTTGAGTAATATTCAACCTGGAGTAAGACTACACCACTGCATCAAACGGCTTCAAGTGGCATATTGTCCCAAATGTCCAGGGAGACATGTCCAGACATTATTTTGAGAAATGCATCATTCATGCAATAATGATTTGCTGGATGATTTGGGGGAAATTGCAATTAACCAAACATATATTTAAATGTAATTTACAGTAAATGTAAGGGGCAATAAGTAGCTAATTTGTACGTGATCTTTTGCAGAATTCACCACTTTAAAACACACTTGACCACTTAAATAATTATATAGGCCTACTTTGTTGACAGGGGTCCCCAGGGGTCTATATTTGGTTCCCTCCTTTTCCCCCCTCTACAACAACTTTCTTCGCAGCAATTAACCAATCTACAAGCTCACAACACGTTGCATTGCGACACGCACAATGCGTCGCATTGAGACACGTTGCGAGCTTGTATAGATTGTCAATTTTCGCCAAATGGTTTCCGGGTTTCCCCAAATGTTTGCCTATTATGACATGCCCACAATACGGATTCTAGGGTCCATTTGGTAATGCTGCTATGAAATGTTATTGGACTCAAAACACAGACCAAAAAAAGGTCACATTTATAAATGCATAATCTCTCCAAACACTCCCTGCAAATATGCCTGCAGAGTATGTGAGAGAAGTACGCACCTTCTCACAACAGGTGTCCTTTTCATAAACAAACAGTTAAAAAAAGTAGTGCGTATGTGTGGGTTAACTGCGCATGAGGGAACATGTGTGTATGGTTGACGAGGAGTGTAGTCTATTGTTGGCTCTTGTTAGTATTGTCTTGTGTTTGTTTATTTGTATTGTGTCTGCCACCCCTGAATTTCCCCCTTGGGGTTTATCTATACATACTGTGCCGATCTTTACATAGATTTGTGCTCAGCATCGTACACACAGAAAAATAAAGGTACCAACTGGAACCGAAACTGGTTCTTCAGAGTGATGCCATAGAAGAACCACTTGCGGTTCCAGAAAGAACCTTTCAGACGTTTTTTTTCTAGAATCCTTAGGTTCTATAAAGAACCCTTAACCCCTTAAACCCTATATACTTCATCAACTGATGACCTTACTTGGTCCGTTCCTTTTTTCCACCAAATATTTTTCTTGAAAACAGCTGATCTCGTAGCTCACTATACGTCGCAACGCAACACATTGTGAGCTTGTATATCTGCTATGTTCGGTGAATTTTCACCTATTAAGGAATTCCCAAATTTCGGATGCAATGGTTTCAAGTGCTTAAAGGTGCCCCAAAGAACCATCTAAAGGGTTATTTGTCAAAAAAGGTTCTTTAGAACAATATGAAGAGCATAAAGAGCCATTCACTAAATAAAATGGTTCTTTAGCAGTTGATGGTTCTTCATGGAACCATATAGCCTTTTAAAGAACCGTATAAGAACCATTAGTTTTACTGTCTCTATCCAGTGTCGAGCTGTATTTTATTGCCTGCAGTTCCAGCCGAGTGTTATTGGTACATTTTCTGCATCATTTCCTCAGATGATGGATGGAGGTAAAACAGGCCTGCAAAGTCCAACCACTATGTTATCATGTAAGATACCACCTCGTCCTCAAACCAACAATGTTTTTCCACTTTCAACCTGACGTCCCTATTTTGGACGTGTAATTATTGATGAAAACTTTAAGAAATTGTCAAGAAATTTCAAAAATAGCGATGCAATGCATTGTGAGAACACGAGGAAGAAGAAAACGCTAACCCTCCCCCCGTCTCTTATGCCTCCTCCCTCTCCGGTCCTTTTTTGCACCTTAATAAGATTGATTGTTCCTACCTAAACTGTTGTACAGTATATAGAAGTTACTGTGCTGTTGTTTATAAGATACTGTGGCAGCTGCTGATACTGTACATGCTGATGGTGTATATAATAAGCCAAGCTTATGTATACATTGAACATAACACTGATCTGTTTTTATTATCCAATTAGTTAAAAAATACTGACTCCGTTTTGTTTTGTTGCTCTTGTTTTTCTCTTTCTCTACTAGTTACCTATTGTTACAATTCTGTAGTCTAGGGGAATAAAGGATTGTCACATACGGGTTGGAAAGTGAAGTCTGGTTTTTATTGACCTTTTTTATTTATTTTTGTGTTAAATTTGCATGATTTCACAATTAAATATTTTTAAACATGACATTTACAGAGGGTTTTTAAACAAATAAACCAACCGCAACCTAACCTTGCATTTAAACACTAACTCTCCTAATATGAAATAAAAATACATGAGAAATCTAACCTAACTACTCTAACTTAACCTGAATCAAAAGTTGGCATTTACAAAAAGCTGGCGACACAGTACTACCATCTCCACCAGTGTTTGATTGAAGTCGAGTTGTGTCAAACTGCTTTAGCATTAGCAACCCAAACAGTCAGCCTAAGACTGCTCTGAAACTCTTCATTTTTAACTAGTCACCTTAGCAGATTCAACATTTCAGTACCTTCAGAATCATTTACACACAGTAAGCTTAACTGGTTACAAGTAGGGATGGCAAATTATACACATACAGGGGGAACAAAAATGCTAGGCAAGTAGAGGACTGCAAGTAGTTCAGGATTCAGTAGGTGTTTGGTGCTCTTAAGTAGGCAACCCCAACCAATCACTGGAAGGAGTGAGGATCGGGACACAGCAATCAGCGAATATGCAGCACCTGGAAGTAACCACACACACACACACTCACAGACCCACTCTCTGACACACAGATACACACTCTACTGGCACACTCTGACACTCTTCCACAGACTGACACATGTACAGTGGTGGAAAAAGTACTGAAATGTTTTCTTAAGTAAAAGTATCAATACTGCAATGTAGAAGTACTCTGTTACAAGTAAAAGTCCGGAATACAACATTTACTTGAGTAAAAGTACAAAAGTATTAGTATCAAAATGTACTTAAAGTACCAAAAGTAAAAGTACTAAAATGTTTGAAATTAGCAGATCTACAAGCTCACAACGCGTTGTGATGCGGCGCGTTGTGAGCTTGTAGATCGGCTATTTTCCACCGTCATTCACCTGTTCAAAACCGGTACTCCGCTCAGTCCCTATGAACCCCTTTCCAGGTACGTCACCCTGAGATTATCTCTCGTCGCCACACCACAAGACCCCCTGTTTACCTCCGAAACCGGTACCATAGCCACTCGCTTCTGGTTCCACCGCCACTTCCGCCAAATTCTCACCCTGTCCGGCCTTCCTTCCCAGCTCTACTCGGGCCACTCCCTCCGCATCGGCGCCGCTTCCACCGCCTCTAAACAGGGTCTCTCGGACCACCTGATCTGTGTCCTCGGCCGCTGGTCCTCCCAGGCCTACCACTCCTACATCAGGAGTAACGTCCAGGACGTTCGAAATGCCCATCTCCACCTGGGTCGAACGTAACCTGTCGCTCCGTTCCCCCCGATGGGGGTCCCCGCACTCGCTCCCCCTCCGTCCCTAGACTCCGTTCCATCTCTTTGCTCTTTTGGGGGCCGTATCCCGAGCGAAGGCGACGCTACCTGATCAAGCCCCGGTGGCCGTCCGCTCCCGAGACATACTTCCCCCCACCCTGAGTCTCGCCCTTCCCGGGTTCCACATCCACACACATCCACCCATTTTATTTCAATAAAATCCGTTGAACTTAAGCAGAAGGTGTGGTCTCTTACTAGTGAAATGCAGTTGTATACAACGTAAGTTCAGGAGTGGAGACCGCCCTCTGCTTAACTCAGCAACTCCCCGCTCGCCATCACCTTATCACCTACACCTGCCTTCCATTATCAGCCAGCCAATCTCACGTCACAATCACCTCAGTAGACGAGCTTAAATTCAGCCGCGAGCCTTTGCTCCTCGTTCCTACTACTTACGTGGTCTCGAACGCTCCCCCCATCCTCCCCGTCTACCTCCGCCGCCTCAATACTAACCTTGCTTCTTCCCTCTCTCCCAGGAACCCGGGGGGGCCGTATCCCGAGCGAAGGCGACGCTACCTGATCAAGCCCCGGTGGCCGTCCGCTCCCGAGACATACTTCCCCCCACCCTGAGTCTCGCCCTTCCCGGGTTCCACATCCACACACATCCACCCATTTTCGTTCAATAAAATCCTTTAAACTTAAGCAGAAGGTGTGGTCTCTTACTAGTGAACAAGCTGGTACGCTGTACAATCAAGAGTGTTAACTCTCGAGGATGTAAAACCTGATGCATATGGGTCCTTTATGGCACTGGCTCTCACGACCCCCTGGGGTCAGTGAGGGGGTTCCATGGGTCCTCAGCAAAATGAGGAACACACCGACAACACGCCGCAATGCGATGCTTTGCGAGCTTGTAGATCTGCTATTTTTGAAAAAATGTACTCCATCTTGACAAAATACAAAAATCAAGTAAAATCTTGACTAAATGTTGACCAATCGTCTCTTATGGGGGGCACAACATCTTTTCACATGGGTGTCCATGGCCAAACACACAACAATTTGTGAGTCCTTGAAAAAGACAATATTTGAGAATCTCTGCGTTAGGGTCCATTTGCATACATGTTTTACATTTGACATATTTTACTGTGTGCATGACAGTGCAGAATTACTTCAAGCCATCTCATTATTGTCCCCATGGCTGAGCCGGTGGGAGGACAGCAAACAGCATGTCAGGGTGTAAATTCTTCCATTAGCTCTCCTGGTGGACTGACGCTGGAAACCCAAGTAATTACTGCCAGGAGATGAATAACACCATGTAGCCTGACTCTGAGCTAATTGTAACTCCAGGGACCACGGTGTGTGTGTGTGTGTGTGTGTGTGTGTGTGTGTGTGTGTGTGTGTGTGTGTGTTAGCAGTGAATATATGGATTGTCACTTTTCTCTCTCTCTGTGTGTGTGTGTGTGTGTGTGTGTGTGTGTGTGTGTGTGTGTGTGTGTGTGTGTGTGTGTGTGTGTGTGTGTGCGTGCGTGCGTGCGTGCGTGCGTGCGTGCGTGCGTGTGTGTGTTTACTTTTGAATACTGTTGAAGTCTTTTTAAAAGCAAGTACTCCAGCACATTAACTAAAGGACAAAAATGTATAGAGCAACTTTCACTTGTAGTTGAGTAATATTCAACCTGGAGTAAGACTACACCACTGCATCAAACGGCTTCAAGTGGCATATTGTCCCAAATGTCCAGGGAGACATGTCCAGACATTATTTTGAGAAATGCATCATTCATGCAATAATGATTTGCTGGATGATTTGGGGGAAATTGCAATTAACCAAACATATATTTAAATGTAATTTACAGTAAATGTAAGGGGCAATAAGTAGCTAATTTGTACGTGATCTTTTGCAGAATTCACCACTTTAAAACACACTTGACCACTTAAATAATTATATAGGCCTACTTTGTTGACAGGGGTCCCCAGGGGTCTATATTTGGTTCCCTCCTTTTCCCCCCTCTACAACAACTTTCTTCGCAGCAATTAACCAATCTACAAGCTCACAACACGTTGCATTGCGACACGCACAATGCGTCGCATTGAGACACGTTGCGAGCTTGTATAGATTGTCAATTTTCGCCAAATGGTTTCCGGGTTTCCCCAAATGTTTGCCTATTATGACATGCCCACAATACGGATTCTAGGGTCCATTTGGTAATGCTGCTATGAAATGTTATTGGACTCAAAACACAGACCAAAAAAAGGTCACATTTATAAATGCATAATCTCTCCAAACACTCCCTGCAAATATGCCTGCAGAGTATGTGAGAGAAGTACGCACCTTCTCACAACAGGTGTCCTTTTCATAAACAAACAGTTAAAAAAAGTAGTGCGTATGTGTGGGTTAACTGCGCATGAGGGAACATGTGTGTATGGTTGACGAGGAGTGTAGTCTATTGTTGGCTCTTGTTAGTATTGTCTTGTGTTTGTTTATTTGTATTGTGTCTGCCACCCCTGAATTTCCCCCTTGGGGTTTATCTATACATACTGTGCCGATCTTTACATAGATTTGTGCTCAGCATCGTACACACAGAAAAATAAAGGTACCAACTGGAACCGAAACTGGTTCTTCAGAGTGATGCCATAGAAGAACCACTTGCGGTTCCAGAAAGAACCTTTCAGACGTTTTTTTTCTAGAATCCTTAGGTTCTATAAAGAACCCTTAACCCCTTAAACCCTATATACTTCATCAACTGATGACCTTACTTGGTCCGTTCCTTTTTTCCACCAAATATTTTTCTTGAAAACAGCTGATCTCGTAGCTCACTATACGTCGCAACGCAACACATTGTGAGCTTGTATATCTGCTATGTTCGGTGAATTTTCACCTATTAAGGAATTCCCAAATTTCGGATGCAATGGTTTCAAGTGCTTAAAGGTGCCCCAAAGAACCATCTAAAGGGTTATTTGTCAAAAAAGGTTCTTTAGAACAATATGAAGAGCATAAAGAGCCATTCACTAAATAAAATGGTTCTTTAGCAGTTGATGGTTCTTCATGGAACCATATAGCCTTTTAAAGAACCGTATAAGAACCATTAGTTTTACTGTCTCTATCCAGTGTCGAGCTGTATTTTATTGCCTGCAGTTCCAGCCGAGTGTTATTGGTACATTTTCTGCATCATTTCCTCAGATGATGGATGGAGGTAAAACAGGCCTGCAAAGTCCAACCACTATGTTATCATGTAAGATACCACCTCGTCCTCAAACCAACAATGTTTTTCCACTTTCAACCTGACGTCCCTATTTTGGACGTGTAATTATTGATGAAAACTTTAAGAAATTGTCAAGAAATTTCAAAAATAGCGATGCAATGCATTGTGAGAACACGAGGAAGAAGAAAACGCTAACCCTCCCCCCGTCTCTTATGCCTCCTCCCTCTCCGGTCCTTTTTTGCACCTTAATAAGATTGATTGTTCCTACCTAAACTGTTGTACAGTATATAGAAGTTACTGTGCTGTTGTTTATAAGATACTGTGGCAGCTGCTGATACTGTACATGCTGATGGTGTATATAATAAGCCAAGCTTATGTATACATTGAACATAACACTGATCTGTTTTTATTATCCAATTAGTTAAAAAATACTGACTCCGTTTTGTTTTGTTGCTCTTGTTTTTCTCTTTCTCTACTAGTTACCTATTGTTACAATTCTGTAGTCTAGGGGAATAAAGGATTGTCACATACGGGTTGGAAAGTGAAGTCTGGTTTTTATTGACCTTTTTTATTTATTTTTGTGTTAAATTTGCATGATTTCACAATTAAATATTTTTAAACATGACATTTACAGAGGGTTTTTAAACAAATAAACCAACCGCAACCTAACCTTGCATTTAAACACTAACTCTCCTAATATGAAATAAAAATACATGAGAAATCTAACCTAACTACTCTAACTTAACCTGAATCAAAAGTTGGCATTTACAAAAAGCTGGCGACACAGTACTACCATCTCCACCAGTGTTTGATTGAAGTCGAGTTGTGTCAAACTGCTTTAGCATTAGCAACCCAAACAGTCAGCCTAAGACTGCTCTGAAACTCTTCATTTTTAACTAGTCACCTTAGCAGATTCAACATTTCAGTACCTTCAGAATCATTTACACACAGTAAGCTTAACTGGTTACAAGTAGGGATGGCAAATTATACACATACAGGGGGAACAAAAATGCTAGGCAAGTAGAGGACTGCAAGTAGTTCAGGATTCAGTAGGTGTTTGGTGCTCTTAAGTAGGCAACCCCAACCAATCACTGGAAGGAGTGAGGATCGGGACACAGCAATCAGCGAATATGCAGCACCTGGAAGTAACCACACACACACACACTCACAGACCCACTCTCTGACACACAGATACACACTCTACTGGCACACTCTGACACTCTTCCACAGACTGACACATGTACAGTGGTGGAAAAAGTACTGAAATGTTTTCTTAAGTAAAAGTATCAATACTGCAATGTAGAAGTACTCTGTTACAAGTAAAAGTCCGGAATACAACATTTACTTGAGTAAAAGTACAAAAGTATTAGTATCAAAATGTACTTAAAGTACCAAAAGTAAAAGTACTAAAATGTTTGAAATTAGCAGATCTACAAGCTCACAACGCGTTGTGATGCGGCGCGTTGTGAGCTTGTAGATCGGCTATTTTCCAATAGCCTATGTATAAAATAGGGCTAAAGTGGTTAATGTATGTTTTATAATGTAATAATTTTTACCTGCAAAGTAACTAGTAACAAAAGTTGTCAAATAATTGTAGTGGCGTAAAAGTAGAATATTTGCCTCTGAGATGTAATGGAGTAGAATTAAAAATATAGACAATTGGAAATACTCCAGTAAAGTAAAAGTACCTCAAAATTGTATTTAATTACAGTACTTGAGTAAATTAAATGTACTTAGTTACTTTACACCACCGCACATGTAACACCTATGCTGCTTGTGCTTGCTACATTGTCTGAAGGAACAAAATGGTTTTACTCTTATGTACCTATGCACAAAATGTAACAATAAAGTACAACCTTGAACCCGAAGTACTTGGCTGCAGTTAAACATGTTCAGTCATTTTATTGTAAAACGCTCCATCATAATGGCATATTATCTGAAGCTGCAAAATGTCCCTTTGTGTTATCAGTTTTGAGCTGCCCGACCCCGCACACAGGCGCGCCCACGCACACGCACACACACACACACACACGCACACGCACACGCACACGCACACGCACACGCACACGCACACGCACACGCACACACACACACACACACTAGCAGCCTCCAGTGCACTGAAAGGTAGACATTATTCCGTGTTGTGTGTATGTGAAGGCCATTTGCTTCACTGCACAGTGCAAACACACACACACACACACACACACACACACACACACACACACACACACACACACACACACACACACACACACACACACACACACACACACACACACACATGCACACGCACACATTTACAAGTTCACTTCACACAGAAACAGAGAGAGAAATTATTTCACACACACACACGCGCGCGCGCGCACACACACACACACACACGGGGGAATGTAGCGGAGAGTCTTCATTGAGCGTGTCTGAAGCTTAGCCAAGCATTCAGGCTCCCTCAGTGACCTAGAAATGAATGACAGACTCTCCTCTCTGCACAAAGAGAACCGTTTTACCCACCGCACTGATACCTGTGATGTTTAGTACATTCTATGATACCTGGAATGTTTAGTACATTCTATGATACCTGTAATGTTTAGTACATTCTATGATACCTGTAATGTTTAGTACATTCTATGATACCTGTAATGTTTAGTACATTCTATGATACCTGTGATGTTTAGTACATTCTATGATACCTGTGATGTTTAGTACATCACTGATACCTGTACTGTATAGTATAGCCAAAGTAAAAGTATTGGAAATTGGACACACTCAAGTAAAGTACAAATACCTCAAAATTGTACTTAAGTACTAGTACTTAAGTAAATGTACTTAGTTACTTTACACCACTGGCAACGGCCCCACAAACCCAGGGTTCTACTCCTCACCTGGCACCATAATGTTCCGTATGTGTACCCTGCCTCATCCATTCCTGTCAGCATCCCGCCGTTGATTAATTCTACCATTTCCTCAGATATATTCATCTGTCCATCCATCCAGACAGCAGCTGACTGTCAAGCAATGGAAATATGTATTTATTCACTCTGTGGGACTGGATACATTTGAATGATTCTGACGGTGTCGGATCAAACTGTCAACATTAAAATGTATAAGAGATACTGGCACAGACGGGGGGAAGGGGGGGGGGGGGTTTAGTGTGGTTGGGTTTTGCTGGGAGGGGAAATCCATACCTCTGCTTTCT
This sequence comes from Gymnoscopelus braueri, assembly GCF_963280865.1. Taxonomy (NCBI): domain Eukaryota; kingdom Metazoa; phylum Chordata; class Actinopteri; order Myctophiformes; family Myctophidae; genus Gymnoscopelus; species Gymnoscopelus braueri. Next base: position 36,086,150 of record NC_137625.1, on the reverse strand, counting down.
ATACTGTTGTACGCTTTCTATAACCTTGTACGGTATGTCTAAAACTGCTATTCTGTTTGATATTTATGTTTGATAATATCACACATGTCCTAATTGTAAAATGTATGCGAACCACATTGACATTGGTGTCTCTATTTTGGCAAATTGTCCTAACAATTTCAATTTAGATAAATTGCGGAAAATACCACAAGACCACACAGTGTTGCATCATAACAGGTTGTGAGCTTCTACATCGTAATTTTTGTATTCATAGTAATTGTTTTATATAGGGCATACGTGGAAAAACTAAATTCAAATTTGTTTATTAGTTTTTTTATCAACCCCTGAGTTCAGTAGTAATAGTAGAGAGAGGATAAAGTATGAGAGAGAGAGAGAGAGAGAGAGAGAGAGAGAGAGAGAGAGAGAGAGAGAGAGAGAGAGAGAGAGAGAGAGAGCGAGAGAGAAAGAGAAAGAGAAAGAGAAAGAGAAAGAGAGAGAGAGAGAGAGAGAGGTTGGGTAGAGAGAGGTCAGAGCAGTAGAGAGAGTAAGACGATATGAAGAAGATGTACTGTAGTGAAAATGTCAGAATGCCAGACAGGGTTTCCTGGTGGAACATGTCAATAAATCCTCCAATATTACTGCAATATCCAGCAAGAATGAAAGTGACTCGCTCAATACTCACATGTAATATTGACCTAATACCTCCACATCCAAAGAGAGAGAGAGAGAGAGAGAGAGAGAGAGAGAGAGAGAGAGAGAGAGAGAGAGAGAGATTGCATTGCATGCAAGTGGCAGACCCAAATGTGACGGAGAGACTTCCAGACTGGCTGAATACAAATTTCTGTTGTGCTATGCATGCAAGATAGTATAGGCTACGCAAACGCACACACGCACAAACGCACAAACGCACATACACACACACACACACACACACACACACACACACACACACACACACACACACACACACACACACACACACACACACACACACACACACACACACACACACAACCCAGCATGCAAGTGTGTGTGAGTGATGTGCAGGGTGCAACTTCTCTATACTCCATCGTTGTTTATTCATGTCGTGTCTGTCTGGCCTCTCCTCGGCCTCTACAGGAATACATTATACACACACACACACACACACACACACACACACACACACACACACACACACACACACACACACACACACACACACACACACACACACACACATTCTGCTGTTTTCAGCAATGTATAGCACTGAGGCGCTATATTTTTTACATACTGCCGACTGATGTGGACATGATAAATGACACGTACTGTACGCGCGCGTGTGTGTGCGTGCGTGCGTGCGTGCGTGCGTGCACGTGCAAATGTGTCCGAGCCGTGCAAAAAAATAGAATATTAAAATGTTCTTTCCTGTTGGTATATAATGTTTAAGAGATAAAACTTCAGTTTCTCCTCAGCTGTGAACCTTTCACAAAGCATTGTGAGCTTGTAGATCTGCAATTTTCTGCAGTTTTGAGCTACACAAGGTATAAAACAGGGCATTCGTTTACGAAAAAAGTATACCAGTAATAATGATAAAAAGAAGAAAAAATAAATATGGAGATATACGCCTAACAGCGACGACATATTCAATAAACACACTTGGGAAATATGACAATGAGAAATGGGGAAATGACCGATAAGTGGGGATAGTCTGATGTCAGATGTAGCCACAAATAGCCTCTCTAATGGGCTTACAAGAAGAGAAGCTGTCAGCTGGGTTTATAAGATCCATGAATCCATGTAGTCAGTTCCAGTGACTCATAGGAATCCCACTGCATCGTAAGAATTGCTCTAATTCTCATGCAGGGCTATAGCAACAATATTTCAGCATACTGTTACGTTATCCCTGTGAGGTGGTGGAATAGAATGGGCTGCTGGACAATTCCTGTTCAGTGGAGCTGTAAAATATGACTTGTGAGATGTTTGAATGTAGTGCAGGGATATGAAGGTATAGTAACCAGCTTAATATGTACCCTGGCTGTGCTAGCTATACTTAACCATTTTGAACCCTAAGCGTCTCTATTTTTGGCATGGCATGAGTAATAGGCGAACATTTGAAGACATTTGGTGTGAGGGAAGAAATGAGGAGAATTGAAGGAGGTTGTATTGCTTGTGTTACACTCAATGTTGTTGGCAGAAAACAACCCTTCTTTCACCAAAAAATAAGATTTGTCCTAGATATTACAACTGGACAAATTCGAGGGCAGGCGGGCGGGCCACAGCCACGTCACTATGACTCAGACATAACCATGAACAAACCTGATACACCCATATATTGGCATATATGGAGATCTATTATATCTCACTATGCCCATATATGGTCATGTGCAAATATAGGACCGACCAACTTCAAACTTTGCGCGCAGGGCCAAGGACTCGAGGTAGAACAAGACATAGTGATCGGATCGGCGGTGCGACGAAGGTGTGAAGGCCCTAACTTTATTTGAAATATAATTTATCTGCCTGCAGTGCACCAAATGTTTTCTGATTATATAACTATTTTTTTGCGGTCAGTCACTTTGAATAAAAACTATCTGCCAAGTCATTACACATGGACAACATAAATGCACAAAAGCCTTCAAAGAAATGTTCTTTTTCTCCTTGAAGCGTCCCAGAGAAGCAGCTAGGATGAAAAGAACTGGAACGCACAGTAAGCAACAAAGCGCTACACATCAGTAAAATCCTCAGTTTTATTTGATCCATTTGTAACTCCGAATGTGTACATTTGGTTTCAACTGTGGACCCATATTATTTGATAGCTGGGTTTAAGTTAGATATACACAGCATCAATGTAAACCACTACAGTTGTTTCTTATTCACGTTATACTGTCATTGAGCTTCTAAAAAACACTTTCAATGTTCTTGTTGGCACTTCTTTTGCTGCACAACCAACTAATGCCTACCAAGAAGGCCCGATTTCCTCACATGAATAAACTTGTCTCACCTTGTCAGGTCTATGTTCTGTCTTAGTTCTAGCAACCATGCTGAACGTTGCACAGTAGAATAACTACATGTCTCTGTGTTGCTGTTGAGCCTAAGATTCCTATACATTTCTGACAGCAAAAGCGAAAGCAGCTCGGTTTGTAATTTCAAAAAATAAATAAAGCAGGAAACCGTGTCGCTTTTGACAGTACAGCTAGAACGAGTCTTTGTCTACTGTACATGCCGTATCTCTGCAGGCGGGAATGTGAGTTGTAGGAATAAGCTGGTCAGTGTTGGATGTACTGTGCTGTCATACGCTGCCAGAAATATGTCCTCTGTACTTATTTGAAGAAACACTGTCAGCCAGGTTTACATAACAGGGTACTGTGGCCAGTTGGTGTGACTCATTCAAGTCCTGTTGAATTAGCTAAATCACCCACAGCCAATATAGCCGGCTCCCTCTGTTTCTCATATAATCTTTCACTGGTATATCTGTCACAAGAACCCACATAAATGTGTTTGGGAGAACTTCTCTAAACACTATTTCTGTGTTGTGAATGTCTGTCCCCTGACACTCGCATCACATATTACATTGTAATTTGTAATGTATATCATTACATGAACTATGCAATTATAATACACATAGTTCAGAATAAACAGGTTCAAAGGTGTAGAATAGTGGGTCAAATTAGTTTTTGTGCGAGCTCCATCGTTTTGTTGTTTTCAGGAACAGAAAAAGAATCCTGAAAAAGAAAAGAAGGGGGACACGGAGTGCAAGGAGACAAATAAATCACGCAGAAACAAATCAAGGATAGGCAAAAATCTTTAAAAATATATAATAATAATATAATAATCCAGCTGGAACAGTATGTACAGTACATGAGACATAAAGGTGGCGCGAACGCACCCGATATTGTCCGATTAATGTTGAGGGGGGGCCTTTGATTTTGTGTTGTTCCACGGCCCTGAGGGGTCTTAATGCGGCCCTGACTGCAGGGATGGGCTGATGTTTCACGTGCTCTGATGTCATATGCATCCTGAAATTTCTGCTCCACTGTGCTTACCAGGAGAAATTATTTTTCTGGATGAATAAACACATCACGTAGTCAGCTGCTGTGAATCACAGAGGCCCCTGAGCATAGAACTGCCCCGCATTAACTTAAAAGAGTACAATATTTGCCTCTGAGATGTAGTGAAGTAGAAGTTAAAAAAAAAAAAAAATGAAATACTCAAGTAAAGTAAAAAAGGACTTGTACTTGAGTAAATGTACCTTCCACCACTTTCTATCAGTGAGGTTTATAGTACAGATACACAGTCATCACATCAGTCGACCATTCGTCATTGCAGTCCGTTCTTGAGTCACATCCTCTGACAATGTTCATGTTCCTCCACTTGACCCGGAGGTGCTCGTGTTTACCGGACAAACCAGACTGGAACTCTGTTGAGTCAGAACAGGGATCACTTTCCTCCTGTGTTGCTTGGATCTGAATATTTTGACTGTCTTGTAGAAATATTGTCCAAAACCGTTACTTTTCAGGATATGGAAAAAACAAAATTGTGTTCCAATGGATCCAATGTAGTTATTATTAAGTCACAAGCTCTTGGTTAAATATTTATAAAACCCACGGATAGACTTTAACCACTTTAAACCTGGCGGCATCCCTTTTGGGCAATGTTCAGAATAGGTGAGAATTTGAAGACATTTTTTTTTAATGAAAGATAACACCAATAACAGATGTACAAGCTCATGCGATGTGACGCGATGTGACATGCTGTGACGGAGATACACGGTTTCTGCCAGACAGCCCTGATATCCTGTCTGTATAGTAGGGCTGAAACCAATGAATTCTTTCGTAATTGATCAGCGCCATTCCCCAGAGGGCTGAACCACGGAGCTGCATCGCTGAGAGATGAGATGACAGAACTGCGGGAAGGCTTAGAGAGGACGACGTAACGGATGCAACTCAATTAGCGCTATAAATAACGAGGCAGAGAAGCAGACAGGAAGTACTGTACAGTGGAGGAGGAGCCATGTGTTCACATGCAATATTTAATAGGACATTTTGAGTAGCCAGTCCCAACCTATGGTTGACCAAGTACCATCCTGACCACTTGCCCAAGTATAGATGGCACCAAAAGAGGTTCCCCAATGATTACAAGCCAACGAACCAATTTCAGTGCTATTAGCACCATTTGTTTAGTGTAGAAGATGATGTGATGGGAGTCTGCGATAGAGTATAGTAACAATTTATGACTCGGGTAAGAGAATAAACTCTCAATACTGACAGGAAGAGCTCCTTTTGAACTAAGAAGAACAAAGAACACAATTTCATCATGAGAGCTTCGACAGTGCCTTTGCAACGTTCTTTTCGGTAGTTCTTGCACCTCGAGGATTTTCTAACTAGCCGAACGCTTCAGTAGCCGAACATCTGTGGTGTAAAGTAACTAAGTACATTTACTCAAGTACTGTACTTAAAGGGATACTTCACTTTCACATAAAATAAACATTTAAAAAATATATTAAAAATAAATGAAAAAAGTAATGGAAAAATCACGGCCCCTCACGCATTAGAGTGTCCTACTAATGTGTGAGGGGGCCTTTATTTTGCCATAACTTCTTTCATTTTTTTAAAATATTTTTTTTTAATGTTTATTTTATGTGAAAGTGAAGTATCCCTTTAAGTACAATTTTGAGTAATTTTTTACCTTACTGGAGTATGTCCAATTTTCTACACTACATCTCAGAGGAAAATATTATACTTTTACTCCACTATAATGACTTGAAAACTTTAGTTACTAATTATTAGATTAGATTTAGATTATTATTAAAAAACATACATTAACCACTTCAGCCCTATATACTTTACATTTCGGCCATTTGAAAATAGCCGATCTATAAGCCAAACTATACGTTGCATTGTGAGCTTGTAGATCTGCTATTTTCAAAATATTTGTATACATTTTATACATTTGAAAACTTGTGAAATGGGACATTCTGCACAATGAGTACTTTCTACTTTTGCTACTTTAAGTACATTTTGATGCAAATACTTTTGTACTTTTACTCACGTGCATTTTGAATATGGGACTTCTACTTGTAACAGAGTATTTCTACATTGCAGTATTGATACTCTTACTTAGTAAAACTTTTTTATGCCGCTGCCAAACATCGTGTGTGACTGGTCAGAAGTTCAAGGTTGGCCGTGATTTATTTTGTTTTGTTTTTGCATTCTGCCCAAGGCTTTGATTCTGCCAGCAGCAAACAATGGATAGCTTTGAAGAGAGGTACAAACACTGTCTGTAAGCCCTCTCCCAGGGACCACACACATAAGTTGTCACAAGAAATGGCAAAAACCTCTGTGACAAACTCGCCAATGCAAGGGTGATGAATAAAACAAGTAGAGCTCCACTGTTCCAGCGCTGCACACAATGCTTCAGCGGGCAGTGGCTCGAGTGAGCCGTGGTGTTGCTAGGCAGACTTCAGACTTCAGAGTGGGTATGGTGTAACGTAGTGGTTCTCAACCTGTGGGCCTTGGACCCGTGGTGGGCCGTGAGGGTATTGGATATAGTGGGCCCCAAAACACTAAGATGTTAACACATTGCCTGCCAAGGACGTAAGCATACGTCTTTTACCCCCCAAAAAATGAAAATTCCACAAGAGGGCGCTCTAACACAACATAGGAATGATCCCTCGACGCTGAGAGAAGGACTGGACGGATGTGACGTCATCCCAAAAAACGTCGCCTCCGTCCACTCCTATAGCCTTGTAGGATTTGTAGAAAAACACATGTAGCTCAGATTTCTCCTTTTTTTTGTGAAAACGAGCCTTATTCAACGGGCGATAGCAAAAAAATGGCCGATCGCGGTAAAAAGGTTTTTCCTCTGGTGGATACTTCTGTGTATGGCTTCTGCGGCTCTCCAAACATCGTCAATTTAAGGTAGAAAACGCTGGCATGGGGATAAAAAAAACTATGTTTTAAACTCAGGCAGTCGTTAACGATTATTTTTTCTTTACAAGCTTCTTTGTGATATCAACAATTATGTATTTAAAGTACACTACGTTAGTTCCATTGATCCAAGCTGGATCAATCGATTGATTGATCATTAAAATAAACATGCTCTGAAAATGCACACGGTTTCGAGATTTTCAAGTGCGCCTTGAGACAGAAAAGTTTGGGAACCACTGATCTAACGTTAAGAACTCAGAGCTAAACCGTGGCGAGTATGAAATAGTTTGGTCCTCTGAGAACTTTGTTAAGTTTGGCAAGCCCTGTCAAAGCCACAAAAAATTGGGGTTTGTTTGAACTATATACTGCAGCCTTAAGCCCTTAGATATTCACTCAAAACCCATTTGCTAATCATTCCAATTACACAAATCTCACCATGAAAATGAAGCATTTTTATATGTAATAATTCCTGGAAAAACTAACTTGAGATGAAACAGTTCTATCTGGCAGTGCCAAATGTTATTTGGAATATATAACTCTTTTAAGCAGTCAGTCACTTTGAATAAAACTATCTGGCAAGTTATTATAAACCGACTCAAAACCCCATTG
>NC_137625.1:36056154-36073654 GCF_963280865.1 Gymnoscopelus braueri | reverse complement strand
GAATATGAAAAATCTGAGTAATTAAAAAAAAAACGTTTAGCAAAAATTGGCCTCCTGGTGGCACTATAATAGGGCAATGTTAAAAGGGTGGCATTTGTTCCTCAATGTAGTGCGAATGTGCATGCAAAGTTTCATCGCAATCGGGGGCTGCAATCATAATTTGAGGCATTTTGTTCAAAACTGAGCACTCCTGCAAACTTTGGAAGCCAATCTTAGCCAGGATGGAATATGAAAAATCGGAAAGACTGGTTTCGTTTAATGACTATAGAGATAGTGTATACCGATTTGCGTGATGTTTGGACAAAATCTGTCAGAGTAATTTTTTGTTGTTGCAAAAATCGGCCTCCTGGTGGCACTATAACAGGCACTATAACAGGCCCCCTTTGGGGCAGAGGTTCTCCTCTGGCATCCAGGGAAAGTGAGTGCACAGTTTTTCTGCCATCAAGCCAACAATGCCGGAGATTAGCTGTGTTCACAGACAGACAGCCGGACACACGGACAGGGTGCAAAACATAGTCTCTGCCATGCCTTCGGCCTGGTGGAGACAATGGTGGACTGTCTGACTCTGACAATACTGAAAACCAATGAGACAGAAAGACAGATGGTTAAATCCTTCCAATCCAGTATAGAGTTAGACAGAGTTTGACTCCTGTGTAAACAGAGCGAGATGTCTCCTGTGTCCTGGAAGCTTGCGGGCTGCTGCGCAGCGTTCCAATCCAACGCCACAGCTAATTCTGTTAGCGATGCTGTTTTCTGTGTGCTTATCGCTGCCAAACACCAACGTACAGACACGCAATGCCTGGCACCGTCCTCACTCAGCATTGTATAACACTTTGTGTGGCAGAAACAAAGGCTGAGAGACAGAGAGAGAGAGAGAGAGAGAGAGAGAGAGAGAGAGAGAGAGAGAGAGAGAGAGAGAGAGAGAGAGAGAGAGAGAGAGAGAGAGAGAGAGAGAGAAGGACAGAGTAAAAGAAAGAGAAAGGGATTATTTACAGTCTATAATAACATTGCTTTCAGTTGGAAACCTTGTATGTCCAAGGGAGAGAGAGACAGAGAGAGAGAGAGAGAGAGAGAGAGAGAGAGAGAGAGAGAGAGAGAGAAGGTCATGATGGAATGCAGATATGGCGGTTTGATGGATGCTTTTGAGGGCCTTCTTTGTTATCAGTAGGGGGAGAAATATGACAGCCACCGTTGGCTGTATAACCAGCGTAGTGTGAGCCTGACATAGGGCAGGGCTGTGGAGACACGGTCTGAATTCTAATTCTAACACTGTACTGTACATACACTCTAACCTGGACCCAAGTCAGCGTTTTCAAAGGCATTTGTGGAGTTCGGTACAGAATTATCCGGCCTCTAGTTCAGCGATTCTCAGCCTTTTTTAATGTCAAAGGTCCCCCCCAGTTTCATATGCAGTAGGCTACAGACCCCCATTTGTGTTTTTACCCCTAGGACCCCAGTGTACATTGTAAAATAATCTGTGTTTTAGAGTGTACACATGACTTGGTTCCATTTGCACGGTCTCAGAGTTACAGACCTGTAAGGATTCATTTGGTTCCAAACTATCAATCATTTAGCTGGGGACCCCCTGGTCCCCCCTCACGGAAAAACGGAAACGTGTTCTGACGGTCGTTAGTCAAACTTGTACAACGTTGTCAATATTTCATGTTAAAACCTATAATAAATATTATAGATAGACTTAGATTTCGCCAGATTGGAGAATGATCTCTCATTGTTTTGTTTGTGCTGTGTGTGTGTGTGTGTGTGTGTGTGTGTGTGTGTGTGTGTGTGTGTGTGTGTGTGGAGGATATGTAGATGGACAAGTATAGTATGTGAAAGTGTCCCTGACCGGACCAAGACAGTTAACCCCTAACAGCTCCGGAGCTCCCCCTGTGCGCTCATCAAAGCCATCTGAGCAGCCATCAGCTGCTGAAGCTGCAAAAACAGTTACCGGAAAATATTCCCTTATTGCAGTGGTTCCAACCTGTTATGGATCGTTGCCCAACTTGAAAATCTTGAAAGTGTTCGAAAAATGACGAAAGAAGTTTGTCGACTACCTTTTTTCACTGACGAAAACTAAATAAAAACTAAGCTATGATGACTAAAACTAAGACTAAATATATTGACATTTTCGTCAACAAATAAAAACGAGAATTTTTTTTTAGGGAGGGACTAGTGGAGAAGAGATCCAGTAGAACTAAAAGACAAGTCATTTTATGACTGGTTGCGCTCGGGTGTTGCACACTGAAAATAGCAGATCTACAAGTAGATTGGCTATTTTCTGCATGCAAACAAGTGTAAAATCAGCCATTACGACGCCACCAAAGCCTGCCAAAATACATTTTAGTCGACTCAAATCAACTGTATATTTAGTCGACTAAAACTAGGTAAAAACTAAAACATTTCAGATGACTAAAATATGACTAAAACTAAATGGAATTTTATTCAAAAGACTATGACTAAAACTAAATCAAAATGTGCTGTCAAAATCAACACTGTTCGCAGTTCACCCATCTGACCAGTGTGACCACAATCCACTTGCATTGTCAGAGTAGGATAAGGATAGGATAATTCCTTTTAACAGGTCGTTCATGAAAGTCCTTGCGGTCTTGTTTCCAATGAGAACCTGTGAGCAATTGGGGTTAAGAGTCTTGCTCAGGGACAAATTTCATATCATCGGCACATATGCTGGGATAGCCTGGAATCGAACCTGGGGCAACCAGGGCCTCTGGTTCCCTAGGCGGGCTCACTAACCACTCAGCTATGGCCGCCCCAGAGTGTGTTTATTTTAATGACCAATCAATCGATTGTGTTCGGCCTGGATCAATGGAACTAAAGTAGTATACTTTAAGTTCCTATGTATCGGTATCAAAATGGAAAAAGTAATTTTTCCAGGTTTTAAAGAAAAAACAACCATGAAAATGTTTTGTACATGTTATGTCATTAAAATCTTATGGTGTTTTGCCAATTATTTGAGGGCCCACTTATCCTCACAACTCACCAGTGGGACCCGGCCCACAGGTTGGGAATTGCTGGCTTATTGTATACTCATATGGATGAATCTATATGGCAACAACCCTCAACTTCCTTTAACCGGTTAAAACCGGGAAAGCATCTGTGTCGTTTTAGATGTTTGCGTGCTGCGAGCTTGAGTACATCTGCTATTTTTGAACATTTTTTTTAAAAATCTTGAGAAAAGTGTGAGAACTACTGATTTAGAGGGCATTTGAAGAATCGGCCTCAGGTCTTAAGTCATTCACTACAAAGAGCGACTTCTGACGATACGTCGTCCAAACGCCCACACTGCCAAGGTCGACTTATCACGACTTTTAGTTTTTTTTTGTGTTTGAGTACTTTTTCTACCACTGGCACGCTGTTAGGGAACCACTGGTTCCACAGTCTGTGAATGATCCAAGCACCACCGAAGAAGAGTACACCCAGAAATCACGTGATCACAACAATCTAGGCACCTTTCATGTTAAAGGATTATAAAAGTAAAATTTTCTCGGATTTCTGTTGTTTTTCAAAAAACAAGCCACATTCAAATGGCCACAGCTCTGGAATGGAGGCCGGACGTCATTTTCTTCCTGTGCGTATAATGGGCCGATCTCCGCGAGGAAGGAGGTCACGGAGTATATTCCATGATTTTTCAAAGGTACATTAAAATCGCTGTTTTTGCTGGCAAGGGGACGGTAGACGATGTTTTAACTCTAGCAGTCAATGAGTTACTGGGTTAATCATAGAATGGTTTGAACATGTACTGAATATACTTTTTTGTTCCTGCATTTAATGGGAACACTTTTCAAAGACCATCTGGATGAGTGACTGTATGTCAACATGCAGATGTAACGGGGCAGACCGTTGCTTTTATACAAACAATAACAAAACAATCAGACATTAATTATACATTTAGGATTTTTTTTCTTTTAATATGCAGTTTTCAAGATAAAGTTCTTTGATAAACAAAGGGACGGTTTGACGTTTTTTTCTTCTTTTTTTGGCTAGTATATAAAAAGCTATTTAGAAACCAGTGAGGAGACAAACAGTGGTCGTGTGCTTACATGTTCAGGTATCAAATACAGAGAGAAGAGAAAGAAGAGACAGAACTTTACTTTACAATGGCCTTATTGCAGGATTTCCCAGACTTTCGTCTGTCAAAGACCCCCAAATTAATATGAATTTGACTGCAGACCCCCATCTGAAAATATTTGGTGCGGGGGACCCCCGCATACACGATTTGTGTTGTTAAAATGTTAAAATTTCTTTTTTTCTTTTTCTGACAACGTGTCGCATTGGGACATGTTGTGAGCTTGTAGATGTATATGGTTAAAGTGGTTAAAAAGATTTTGACCCCCTGGAACCCCCTCAAGTTGTTCCATTTTCCAGAAGGTGGCAAAAACATTTCCTTTTCCGGGTCAGTTTCCCATAGCTTCATTTGATTGGTTCAGCAGCAGAATAGATTTAATTCTAATGATTTTTTGTAAATATTCAACTAAATCAATTACTCTGATTAATCACTTAAACCCTATTTTATACAGCATTGTACAACGGTGTTGCACAAGAAAAGCTCACCATGTGTCACAATCTGCTATTTCTGCTATATCTGAAAATCGATAATTTTATTAAAACATCTCTTTAGCTCGATTAGCAATTGCACCCCAAGTGAAGTTTTCCTATAACAGTTAGGATATAGCAGTGAACACAGTCAGGACACACTGGACTAAGACCATTGTAAATCAAAGTGTTAGGAAAGAAGATAACTGGAGTTCTCAACAGACATCTATCTCACTGACTAAGAACCACTTCATCAATAAGATTGAACCACGGGTTACTTTTACTACACACTGAGCCATTAAGACAGGGCTACACTCCCGGACAATATGCAGAAAGGAGATAAACTCGGGGATTACGAGGTCAAGTCGCTCTCATTTCCATCACAATCAGACTGTAAACCTACCCATCTCTTGGGTCAGTGTAACTTCTGTCAGTACACTTAATATCTGAAATTACATGCTGTTTTATATTATCCATCATAATGCATCCAAATATTTAAGGATAGGAGGGGCTCATACTGTAGTTTTTAACCATTTGAGCCCTGTGTACATCATGATGTGAAAATAGGCAGTCAACAAGCTCACAATGTATCGCAGGATACAAATGAACATTTGGGGAACATTTGCCAAAAATAGCAGATATACAAGCTTGCAACATTTTTGGCAAATGTTCCCCAAATGTTCTTTCAATTTTGACAAATGTTCTTTCAATTTTGACAAATTATTTTCTTTCACAGAATGCTGGTCTAATATGATGTGCCCTGATTAGGGACTCGAGGGTTTATGTGGCTCATATACTGTATGTAGAGTGATTAATCTAGATTAGACCAGATTATATCATAAAGCTGGATATTGAATTGACATTGCTGATTTGATGGAGAAAAGAGTTGAATCGACCTCCACCCTGAGACCGAGAGATAGAAAGAGAAGGGCGAGAGACTCAGAGATAGTGTGGCAGGCAACACCACGAGAGAGAGAGAGAGAGAGAGAGAGAGAGATAAAGAGGGAGAGGGAGTTTGGCAGTGCGGAGTCGTATGCAAAAAGATCCATCGCAATATTGAGTACAATATACAGTACCAATGGACATCACACCTGGGTCATCACGATGGCTGACCTCAGTTACTGCAATGGGATGTAGAAAAAAGCCATTCCCTGATGAAAGCATTTTTTTTTTCACTCAATAAAAGCCATTTGAACTCATTTTGGAAATCCATTTTCTAAACCTTAAGGAGCTACAGTAAGTAAGATTTCAGTCATCTGTTTTATCTCCAACGTACGGTACCAGTCGTTCCCAGCCCTGTTCTCGTCTCACGTGGAGAAAAGCCTGATAAAAACCTACAGCAGAAAGTATCTACAGTATATAGGCAGGACTTACGTTGCATATACTTCCCCTGAAAGTTGTCTTATTTGAACAATGAACTATTCTGCCAAGCATCAACCTAACAAGACAACTGCTGATAGGATTTCGCAAAATGAAGGCAAAGAAGGTTATTTGCCCCTTATAGCAACATACGATCCTGGCATTTCTAAAGTATTAGTATATAAGTACATCATCCGATTATTCTATCGATTCCTTTTTCGATTAATCAAATCATTGAGAAGATTTTTTTATATATATCAACCAATCAATCAACCACTATTATTACAGTTATTTAATACTTTGTCGCACAATGGTGTCGTGCCGAGATTGTGAAAATAGCAGATCTACAAGCTCACAACATATAGCTTATAGATCGTCTATTTTCAACATTTTCGCCTATAATGACATGCCCAAAATAGGGATCGATTATGAATTCAGTGGATTTCAGAGTGGTGCTCGGTATAGGTTGTTGTGACCCAGGTCTGATGAGCAGAGTGAGGGAAACAGATTTACAGTACAATACAGTCAAGTTACACTGTAAAAATAAATAAAAATCAAATAACAAACACAGTCCATTGGTTCAACTCATATCATCTCAAGTGATTAGACGTCGGGATAGGTTTATGTGCAAAGCACACGTCTTCCATAGACAACTACTAAGAGTCCAGTCAGCTTTTAAAGTTAAGGCATAGTATGTATAAGCTGCCTTGTGTTTACATAACAAAACAATATATATAGTTTTAAAGGGAAATGATGGGTACATTTCTGTCTTTATTGTTTTGTTATGTAAACACAGGGCAAAGTTACACACTATGTCTTTAAAATGAAAGTTACATACAGTATGTATTCACTGAAAATGACGTCTTCTGTCATGTGTCTATAACTTTGGTAGTGGTCATTGGATCTGCCAAAAATAAAGACATTTAAAAGGTGTGATGGAGGCAATCACTACAAGACAGTAGTTAAGACGGCAGTGGTGGAAAGTAAACTAAGTACATTTACTCAAGTACGGTACTTGAGTTCAACTTTGAGGTACTTTGACTTTACTGGAGTATTTCACTACCATAGTCACTCCTTAAAGGACCACTTCACCCAATTAAAGTTTTAATATCTTCATATTGGTTGGTCCTCACTGCTATAATGCTCATTATAATATGGTACTATTTTTGACTACTCTGTGTGTCTCTGCTGTGGACAGTTCAGAAACCCGCCTCATTTCATGTATTTCACGGTCCGTATAGACTCAGACTTCAACTCGGCTTCATGGTCCCACTTCCCAGGTTGAATTTCTGCACTTCCCACGTGTTCATTTAATGTGACATAACTGATCCTTTTTCTTGTCATATTTCATTTATTGTGAGTATATGTCCGTGTAGTGTCTGCTGTACTGCTAACCACATTCCCCATTTGGGACAACAGAAGTCAAAACAGGTTGCACCTCAAAACTGTGGGTTACGCTTGGTTTATACGTAGCTAAGCGTTGTGTCGCACACAGAAAATAGCTGATCTAAATAGCTCACAGGTCGGCTGTTTTACGTACGCGACACTGGCACGCCAAACCAAGTACAAACCAGGCCTTAAACTCCACATGACATTAACTTGTGATTGCAAATATATGATGTGCTTCTAAGATACTGATCCTGGAGTGTAGTGTTCAGTATAGTATATACAATGCAGCTCAGTTACTTTCGATGGTAAGTTGAACCAATGGATGTGTTGGTTTACAGTGCAATCTTCATCAGAGCACCAGAGAAAGTATACAGTATGCAGTGTGTGTGTGTGTGTGTGTGTGTGTGTGTGTGTGTGTGTGTGTGTGTGTGTGTGTGTGTGTGTGTGTGTGTGTGTGTGTGTGTGTGTGTGTGTGTGTGTGTGTGTGTGTGTGTGTATATACAGCCCAAAGTGTAAGGCGTGACACAATCTGACAGAGTAGACTAGTGCAGACATATTTTGCAGAGTTCATTAAATAAAGTCCATTCTCTCATTCTGTATTCTGTGGCGTTCCGTTCCATTCAGCACCGATTCACTCTAATTAGTTCCATTCTAGAAAGGTTCAGTACTAGATTCTATTCCGTTTTCATTTGATTAGAATATTCCAAGTTGTTTGCGATTAATATTTCATTACACATAAATGCGTTCCATTCAGTTCCGGTCGGCAGTGTTCCGTTCCATCCCGTTCCCCGTTCTTTTTTCCATTCTAATCCGTTTAAGACCGTGTGAGTTGTGCTGAGACCAGCCCAGTTAAGTTCCATAATGAGTTAACACAGTTTTTTAGGCATTTTGTTGCTGTGAACATGTGTAATCCCCCCAAAAAACAAAACAACGCAAGACGATTGAGTGTTTCCATATCTCATCTCGTTGGCAGAGACTCTCTGCTTTAGCTTATTGTACAAAGGCTTAGTCCCAGAGCCATAGAGGGTATGTGTACTGTAAGTGTGTGTGTGTGTGTGTGTGTGTGTGTGTGTGCGTGTGTGTGTGTGTGTGTGTGTGTGTGTGTGTGTGTGTGTGTGTGTGTGTGTGTGTGTGTGTGTGTGTGTGTGTGTGTGTATGTGTGTGTGTGTGTGTGTGTGTGTGTGTGTGTGTGTGCGCGCGCACACGTGCGTGCACACCTTAAAACAGACTTTACATGTAGTGTATAACATGTGAAACCCGTAAACTGAATGGTGTATATCCATTATGTAGCAGTAGTGGCTCAGACCCTCTGCCTGATGACCTAAAGCCTAATAACTCCCCCAGTGCAGTGTTCCCCATACGTGGGCTTATTTGTGGCACCCCACCTCAATATCAGACAGTTGTCCCACCACAAATAGATTTCCCAAACCTATACTACCATCAGGCCTTCTTGTGTTGCATGTACAGTGCACATAATCTTTTTAATCTTTCTTTATTTTTCTAAGGGACCTCAATCTACACTGTGGTTAATTTAACTCCGAGGGTACACCATTTGTGCTCTCTCTGAGTTACAGACCCGCAAGGGAACCCTGGTTTTGAGAGCCTAGTATAACAGACCATGATTCGAACCTTAAGACTGCTACGTAGGTCAATCAAAGGGGAATGCAAAGGGAGTACGTTGTAAGTAATCCAGTACGAGGTCTTAGGTTGGTTTTTATTTAGGCTTTAGAACGTGTCCAACAGGGACGATCCACAAACAGTTGGAGCCAACCGACATCTCGTTACTGGGAGTTTTCTTTTTTCTTCTGTGATTTTGGTCCTTTAGTTAAAAGCACCCCAGGCTATTAAAACGTATAAGCTTAGCCTGGTAAAATGAGAGGCTGTAAACTAATGTTATATACTTTGAAGGAACAGTATTAAGATCAGGCTTGGGACTTAAGGATTTTGGGCACTAGCTGAATGAGATTTGGGCTAATGTTTTCATCCACTCATCCTAGAAAAAATTACCAGACTACGAAACAAACTAGGCTTGCAGTTACCTAGTACAAGTCTGGCATCCCTTACTGAGGAGTGGAATTTAAGGATGTGGGTCACATTATTTGGCCGTCATTTGAATTTACCCCTCGATTTTATATTCTCACTATTCAGAATACGAAGTGTGAAAGTGTAAAGTGTGAAAAGTACTAACCATGGGCTAGTAGACAGCTCAGTGGTGAGAGGGAATGTGCGCTGACTGTGCTCCACTAGCAGTTGGAACCAATGGGAGATTAACTGCTTACTTCAAATTTGTCTCCGTGCAAAACTGTAGTCTCCGTTTTCAGGAGGTGGCATACCTGCTGGCTGTTCCAGTTCATTTTCCCATAGCTTCGCTCGATTGGCTCGACAACCGGTTTGAACCGGAAACAGATACAACAACTTCACTGCGTGTTTCCAGTATCTGCTGCTGACCCAATTAGACAAAGCTATGGGAAAACGAACTGGAACAGGAAACAGGTATAATGTATGGCACCTTCTGGAAAAGGGAACTACAGTTATGCACAAAGCCTGTTGTTTCCAGTGTGTGTGAAAAATCTAGTTTTAGGTAGTCCAGCTTAGAAAAAACACCAACAACTGTGTATGAGCGAGCAGCAGGGTTATAGAAAATCTCCACACCTGGCAGGGAACGTCGTCAATCCGCCAGTGAGAGAGGACGCAGCAGCTGAGTACCCGGTTTCATTTTCTAGCCGGGTTGATGCCAAACCTCCGCAAGTCCAAGCTGGGGAAATAATTAGCCCGGGGGCCTAAAGCTTCCACCCCAGTGACATAGTAGTGGATGGAGGAGGACAACCTCATAGCCTTTAGACCAGTGATTCTCAACCGTTTGAATTTCAAGGACCCCCCCCCCCCCCGCCCCAGTTCGATATGCATTAGTCCACCGACTAATATCTCTGGGCCCCCCCCACCCCTGATCTTACACTGCAAAATGCTCAGTGGTCCAAACGGACCCGTCCCGTTTGCTCACTCTCAGAGTTTAAGGCCAATACATGCTCCTTTCGACGTCATGAACGACACACCGTTTTGGAAGGGCCTTCCAAACTAGTTCGGACAGTCTAGGGGTGCCGGAGTTCTGGGAAAAAAAAGGGTTCTGAGATCGCCCATCAGAACTTCCGAATGACGTCAATTCGTAGTCACATCACCTCCCCCTTCCGAAAATCTCGGAACGAGCTTGTATTGGCCTTTACAGACCCCGTAAGGGTCCATTTGGACCACCTGGCGGTCCCTGGAAACCAGTGATTTAGACCACCTCCTATAGCATTTATACCCCAGCGAGGCGGAGGAGGAGTAGGACGAGGAGGTACGGACCCCCCCAATCCCTCCTCAGCAGTTCGACCCGGCCGGCGGGGTGTAGTTGCTCAGCTCCCGGCGGATGGTGCTGAAGGGCGACAGCTCCAGCTCCGTGGTGCACTCGTGCTCGTTGTCGTCGCTGGCGGCGGCCGAGGAGGGCGCGCGGTCGCAGCAACACGGGCAGCAGCAGCAGCAGCACTCCAGGAAGGCGCGGCCCAGCGGCCGGCACAGCAGCAGCAGGAGCGCCGGCGTGACGGCGGCGCGGCAGAAGAGCAGCAGCTGCGACAGCAGGTGCAGCACGGCCATGGTGCGCTCAGGCACGCCGGCCGCCATGTACGCCGACACGATGTTGCACACGTTCTCCGGCACCACGCAGGCGCCGTAGACGATGGCCAGCGCCACCACGGTGCAGTTCATCTGGACGGGCACACAGACAGACAGACAGACCTTTATTGATATGGCGAGGGGGATTCAGTCGGCAGAGTCAGCACAGCAGTTTGAGTACAGATACAGAGATAACATTTTTTTTCAAGGACAGCTAAATATTTTAATATTTGTATTAACATATTGCCTGCCAAGGACGTATAATTACGTCCTTGTATTGTGAATTTGTACTTCCATGTACTGATGTTCTCATGTCTTACTAAATAAAGTACATCAATCAATCAATCACTTCCGTCCACTCCTATGTTGTGATTTGTAGAAAAACACATCGAATTTCTCATTCTTTTTGTGAAAACGAGCCTTATTCAACGGGCAATAGCAACAAAATGGCTGATCGTGGTAAAAATGATTTTGTGCCGGTGGATAGAGGAGACCCTCCCCCACCCCCCAGACACCCTTTGTTTACATCTGTGTACACATCGCGGCTCCCGCGGCTCTCCAAAGATCGTTAATATAAGGTAAAAAGCGATTAAATCAATTATTAGTTTGATTAACCGTTGCACCCCTAGTGCAATCCCCAGCGCCAATCACCTGGCTCTCCAGGCGGATCTGCTTCTTGTTGCCGCGCGCGCTCGACTGCTCGGCGCGGCGGATCTTGCGGGCGGTGACCAGCGAGCAGCCGATGGTGAAGAGCGTGGGCAGGCAGAAGTAGCAGCCGAAGCACCACCAGAGGCGGGCGCCCTGGTACGTCAGGCCCAGCACATACAGCGTGTCCGGCAGGCTGGTGGAGATGCGGATGACGCAGCGCTCCACGGGGGGCTCGTCGGGCAGGTCCGTGTCCTCCTCCACCACCAGCTGACGGATGAGGAGCTCGGGCAGCGAGAGGAGGAGCGCGCCGATCCAGATGACGGCCAGCTTGGCCGTGGTGGAGGTGCAGTTCTCGATCATCTCGTAGTACATCTGCACGTTGGTGGCGGCGCGGAAGCGGTCGATGCACAGCGCGCACAGTGTGAAGGTGGTCACGCCCAGAGATGCCACCTGGAGGGGAGGAGGGGGGGGGGGGAGAGAGAGAGAGAGAGAGAGGGAGAGAGAGAGAGAGAGAGAGAGGGAGAGAGAGAGATTAAAAGTCATTTTACTAACATTAAATCTAAGAGCAAATTAAAGAAAGATTTATAGCACTTTACACAGGCTGAAAGACACAAAATAGCCACCAAGAGCAGAACATGTAGACAGAGAGAGAGAGAGAGACAGAGAGAGAGAGAGAGAGAGAGAGAGAGAGAGAGAGAGAGAGAGAGAGAGAGAGAGAGAGAGAGAGACAGAGAGAGAGAGAGAGAGAGAGAGAGAGAGAGAGAGAGAGAGAGAGAGAGAGACGAAGAGAAGCTATAGTAGCATATATTAATAGTGTGTTAAGCTCTTATATTCCGTGGCACGGGCGGCACAATCTCTAATGCCTGTTGAATAATCATAATAATCCCTCTTGAATTTACATTGAGAGCAACTGAGAGACTGACAATGAGAGGGAGGTAGAAGTAGAGAGAGAGGGGGGGAGGAGGAGAGAGTATATTTTATAATGGCATAATGATTATATATTCAGTTTCACATGAAGACATACTGTAGCACTTGTACACAATATAACTGAATTGGCTGGACATACTCTTCTTAAAAGTCTTAAAGGGATAGTTCACCCAAAAAGTTACTTTTTTTTCGATCGATTAGTCACCCCATGGAGACTTAAATTCATACATTTTTTGTCTCATTCCTAAGCCAATAATTTGATGACCAGCGGACCGGTAGGCAGCCGTTCCGGTAGGAGACACAAAGGAGACTCTTTGTGTCTCCTAGCGGAACTGCTGTCGGTCAAATTATTGGCTTGGGAATGCGACAAAAAATGAATGAATTTAAGTCTCCATGGGGTGACTAATCGATAGGAAAAAAAGTCATTTTGGGGGTGAACTATCCCTTTAAGTTTATATTCAAGTCACACTGTTTCTGCAGGAGGTAAAACCCCCATTCTAGACTGCAGGCTGCCAAGAGGGCGGAACATAGACTACAGCTTACGTACGTCACTGATCACATGACCCACCAAATTGATTCTCCGGTTCTAGGCTACACAGAGGGGAGGGTGGGACGTTTTTCTTATTTCCACACAACAGCTCTAAGGTGCATAAAGGACGTAGTTTAATGTTGAATATGAGTGGTATTCCCCTTCAAGTAACAAAACAATTCTGGGTACTTCTTCCACCACTGACTGTATTAACCCATTAAGACCTGAGGCCGATTCTACAAATGTCTTCTAAATCCTAACAGTTTTCTGAAACACTTATGTTGTTATAATATCAGTGGTTCGCAAACCTTTTTCATGTCAAGGCGCCCCCAAAATTATATGTATTTTGGCCACGGACCCCCATCTCACAATATTTAGTTCCAGGGACCCCCCAGAAGTAAAGATTTGAGTTACAAATGTTCGCTTAAAAAATATATTTTTGTGATTTTTAAAAAATAGCAGATCTACAAGCTCATAGTGCCGTGCTATGAGTATATCTGCTATTCTTTTTTATAGCCAAAGTATAAAATAATGGTTAAAGTGGTTCAAATCTAAAATGACAGATGCTGTCCCGGTCTTAATGGGTTAAACTGTACATTGCAGGCTGAAAAGCCCCTTCGTAATGCTTCTAGAATTGAAGAGGGAATGTGAAACAGATGGCACCCAAAATGGAGACAGAGGGATGGAGGGAGGATGAGGCAGGGGGGGGGGGTCTTATTTTCTCACACCCAGAGATGGGACCACCTGGAGTGGGAGAGAATGGCAGTTATGTAATCACGTTATTTACAGCTGCCCCGACACAATATCACCACCAACTCAAACTACACTGTCAAATCCTGTGTTCATTTAACTCTCAGAGTGTACAAAATACGCAAACATTTGACAGAAATAGCGGATATTTCCGGCTACGAGATTTGGTGTAAAGGGAAACAAAGGAGCGGGTTCAAGGATCAAATCAAATCAAATCAAACTTTATTTATATAGCACATTTACAACAGCCAAAGCCGACCAAAGTGCTGAACATGGTTAAAACAAGGTAAGTCAGACACACAGAAGCATCTACAAAAAGAAAATATATATATATACTGTATATATATACACAGGGCAAAAACAAAAGAAAAAACAAAAAGAAACAAAACAATGCAGCATTAGGACAGAACAGGATAGCTAAATACGACTAAAAGCAAGAGAGAATAAGTGAGTTTTTAGTAAAGTTTTAAAAGCCCCAATCGACTGGGCAGATCTAATGTTGAGGGGCAGCAGATTCCAGAGCCTGGGGCCAGCAGCAGCAAAAGCACGGTCACCCCTACTCCTCAAATTAGTCGTAGGAGCGACCAACAGTAGCTTGTCCGCAGACCTCAAGGCCCTGGTTGGGATATAAGGCTCAATTATGTCAGAGAGATAGGAGGGTGACAGGCCATGAATGGTTTTAAAAACAAATAAAAGAACCTTAAAATCAATTCTAAAATGAACAGGGAGCCAATGAAGAGTGGCGAGGACTGGGGTTATATGGTCCCGTTTTTTAGTGCCGGTGAGGAGGCGGGCGGCTGCATTCTGGACCAGCTGTAGACGCCTAAGTGAAGCTTGATCAATGCCAGTGTACAGTGAGTTACAGTAATCTAACCTAGAGGAGATAAATGCATGTATAACCATTTCCAGCTGTTTTTTTGGGAGATAGGTTTTGACTTTAGCTATAAGTCTAAGCTGGAAGAAACTTGTCTTGACAACAGAGCTGATGTGTTTGTCGAGTTTAAAATTATTATCAAAAATAAAACCAAGATTTTTGGCAGAGGAATGGATGTTTGAATTTAAAGTGCCCAGGGAGTTGGAGGGTGGGACAGGATGGTGTCCAAAAATTAAAATTTCGGTTTTATTTTCGTTGAGGGTGAGAAAATTGGCGTCCATCCAGGCCTTGACATCGAGGAAACAGGTGAGAAATGGCTGGAATGGATCATTGGAGTTGATTTTTAACGGAAAATAAATTTGTACATCATCTGCATAGCAGTGAAAGGGCATATTGTGTTTTGCAAAAATTGAACCAAGAGGTAATATATAAAGGAGAAATAAAATCGGACCTAGTATGGAGCCTTGAGGCACTCCACATGAGAGGGGAGTTGCAGGTGACGCAAATTCGCCTATGTGCACGGAGAAGGTTCTATCTGAGAGGTAGGACTGGAACCAAGTGAGTACAGTGCCGGAGATGCCAACAAGGTGTTCAAGGCGTGATATTAAAATATTGTGGTCAACCGTGTCAAAGGCCGCCGAAAGGTCGAGGAGCACCAGTGCAGCAGGGGAACCGTTATCAGCTGTTAAAATTAAATCATTAAAAACTCTAAGAAGGGCTGTCTCTGTGCTGTGGCCAGGTTTGAAGCCAGACTGGAACTTTTCGTGGAGACCATGGGATAATAAAAATGATAGGTCCCTGGGGGATCTGGGTCAATGACGTATGTAGGGATTCAGTTGTTATAACAGTGACTGACTACACACACACACACACACACACACACACACACACACACACACACACACACACACACACACACACACACACACACACACACACACACACACACACACACACACACTCACTCACACAAAAAAAGTCAGTTTCAACTGTTATCTTAGCTAGATAGATTTAGTTTACTAGAAATGAGTCAAGAAAGTACTTTCTGTGTATTTGTCCATGAAACATTGAGGTCGCAAAACGACGTGTTTTTTTTCTTTTCAGATCATCAGGCCTAATGACGTGAAAAGCACGTGTTTGACGTCATCACAGAACACTTTTTTTTTGTTTTACCAGGTTGCAAAACCTGGTCTACATCTACACTCGCTAGTCCTGACTTTTGCGTCACTTTTACTCATTGGCTGGTCCGTCTAAAGACAACCCGCAATACTGTGTTCGGCCACTGTATGTATCTCTATGAATCATCTATCCTCATTTGGCCTTTCAATGTTGCCATGTTTAGTGGGAGAAATAAGCAACCAGGTCTAGGAAAATAAGCCCAAAAGAAGCAACTATAGGCCACATGAGCACTTTCAACCGCCGCAACCTGGTATAATATGACTGTGTCATATCTTGTTTTTCTTTTGCCACACTATTATTGATCTCCCATCAGAACAGCCTGAACATCGGCAAAGTTTCCCATTAAATGTGGTGTAAGTCATATTTTTGGTTACAATAAGAGTTAAATTGCTCTAGATTCTGATAGTAATCATTGCTGCAGTTGATCAATAAAAGGGGTCTCTGGATCTCTCCAGCTCTTTAGTAATCAGAAAATACATTTTCAGGTCGGCATAACCAATTTCATCCAATCAGGAGAGAAAAACTCATACAGGATGCAGGATAAACAAGTGAAATTGGAAGTGATGAAACATAGAAATGAGCAGACACAATTGGAATTGGAACAATATAAGATTGAAAATAACTAAATGGGTTCTCTTTCGTGGCTGGATGGAATTGGTCACCCCCCTGGATGTATGCATGTATTTTCTGTTTTCTAAAGAGCGGGAGAGGTGGTGAGACCACTGTTACTGAACAACCACTATATAGCAGTGTTTAAAATCACAATATAGAGCTTTAACTGTTTAACCCTTTAAGACCGGGAACGCATCTGTTTAACCATTATTTCATACTATACTATTCAAAAATAGCAGATCTACAAGCTCACAGTGCCGCGCTAAAATACATATAATTTTGGGGGGTCCTTGACATGAAAAAGGTTTAAGAACCACTGATATTATAGCAACATAAGTTTAAAAAAGGATTTAGGATTTAGAAGACATTTGTAGAATCCCCAGAAGCAAAGATTTGAGTTACGAATGATTGCTTTTTTAAAGATAAAAAAGAAATAGCAGATCTACAAGCTCATAGCGCGGCACTCTGTGTCGCACTATGAGCATATCTGCTATTTTTGAATAGCCCAACGAAATCTAAAAATGACACAGAGATGCGTTCCCGGTCTTAAAGAGTTGACAAAAAAGTTTGTTTTGACCAAAACACATCACTTATACAGCACCATTAACATAACATAGCACTTGTCTTAACTGCATGCGTAGCAAGCGAGCATAAAACACTCTCAAAATCCATTTTTACATTCTCACAGTCGCACACTGAGGTTTTAACCGAGTAAAATCCTTAGAAAACACATTATTATTCCTGGCTCTCGTTTGTTTTAGTTTTTGTAAGGCAATTATTGTCTCAAAAGCATTTACAACTGAGGAGGAGGTGAGTCAACTCAAGAACATCTGCTACTGCTAGGTTACAACTCATTTGGCTGAAAAGATCTGGAAAGTGTCGCTCCGCAGCTGCTGTGTTAGAGTGTGTGTGTGTGTGTGTGTGTGTGTGTGTGTGTGTGTGTGTGTGTGTGTGTGTGTGTGTGTGTGTGTGTGTGTGTGTGTGTGTGTGTGTGTAGCAGTATATTAGATACCAGTCTTAGCCATCACTTCCCC
>NC_137625.1:36043654-36053654 GCF_963280865.1 Gymnoscopelus braueri | reverse complement strand
AGTTGATTTAATCGATTATGAAAAGAATACATCAATTTTGAGGGGGTAACTGCTTGCAGATCGGTTAACAAAGAGTGCTATGACATCTTCACAATCGTGGGTGTGGAACCCACATGGATCAATTTGAGAGACTCAGAAGACCTTGCAGGAGATACTTTACATTCAACTAAAAGACAAAGGGAAGTAATTTACCGCTGTCTCAATAAGAACCGACATGACTCATGAAACTCAATTAGGAAAATTTATTCAGGACCGCCACCAAGGAATTTGTGGAGCTGGTACTGCGGTGTTATTGTACAAAAGCCAGAAAATGGACAATGCCAGAGTGTATTAATCAAAACGGTTAGCCTAATTTTATTACAGCCAAGGGACTCACCCCTCAGCAATTTGACACTCTTTTGTCTGAAAATAAAATTCGACCCTGCCACACTGAAGTCTGCTGGTTGCTGAAATGCGCTGTGCTCAAATGCTTCAAGGCTACGTCTGGAAATTGGAATATTCATGAACGACAAAGTTGTTGCAGACAGTAGTTGAATATTGAGCCGGTATTCACCGGTACAGAGCACCGGTTCTGCTGACTTTTGCCCAACTGAGCACCCTCATTAGTCTACTTCATACATGGGCAACTGGCGGCCCGGGGGCCACATGCGGCCCCCACCTTCACTTCATGCGGCCCACAGGTTAATATCGGAATACTGATATACTATTGATTTCAGCTGTTCCAATTCCAAACATGCAAACATGACCCGCATTAATTACTTCAGTCTATATTGGTTGTTTAATGACTAGTACAAAATGTTATTGTCTTTTTTATGTCCAATGTATTTGTATTTAAGTTCATAAAGTGAACATAAGTATAACTTATGCATTTGAAATTAAATACAAATTGTACTTTTCCAATTCGAAAATAGCAAAAATAGCCGATCTACAAGCTCAAACGCTATTTTTGCTACTTTTGGGTGACATTTACAAAATAAATTACCTTAAAATATGGAGATAAGAGGTTTCTGCCCGACAGCAACAATATGCAATGTGGCCCCCTGCAATGAGTGTGGAAATATAGTGGCCCTCTCCATCATCAAAGTTACCCACCCCTGGACTGCTTAATTATGTACCGGAACTTCTGGTGAAGGCACACAAGTTGGGAAACTGTGACCAATTTGAGCACGTCGTTGCCCCGTGGAAATCCCACAAAATGATGGATTAATTTGGACCAAACTGTCTCATGGGTTTAGTCCACTTTTAAACTGAGTTTCAAAGCTGGATATGGTGAATAACTGGTATGCTACTGTATATGCAAAACAAATGTATGTGTTTAGAAACCTGTGGAAAGGATTTATTACGCCGACATGGCTTTCTACTTGGAACTATCCTACTCTTTGTGTAAAATCAATAGTGGTACCAGGGTTTCCGTTAGCCGGTATTTACCAGCCATTGACCGATAAAATGTTTAATTGGCCGTTAATTATAAAGATCACCGGCCACCGTGACCGATTGGAAAAATTCTGTCATTAGGCTATTTTATCATTAAGCCTATTATTAATATTATTATTTGGATCAAGTAACACAACATTGCATGATTGCAACACGTAGTTTACAACCATTAAAACCTATCATAAAGGTTTAATTTCCAACAGCCTGCTGCTGCTGCTGTGCGCAGCAGTTATCTGATAGATCAGCCTATTTGTCGTACGATGGTGTCGTGCGCTGAAAATATCAGATCTACAACACGTCACAAGGCGCTGCGTTGTGAGCTTGTGTGTCTGCTATTTTCGATACGCAACAACACCGTCATACGGTGAAGCACAAATCAAGCTTTACACAGCTGCTGAGTACGTACGGGTCTGGTTCGCTCGGGTGTTATGATAAACAGAACCGGGGTTCCAAGCCGGACCCAATTGTCGATTATAAAGCAGGGACCCGAACTCGTGGTCGTGGATTTATACAAGCAAGCACAGTGGAATGGATGGATATGCAATGGATAAAGTGGTGAAAGTTGGTGACACACATAGCCTACATTGCAGGCAAGTAATCTACCTTCCTTTCGCCATCATTCATGATGACATAATTAACATTAACAAAACAAAACAAAAGCTGTAGGTTTTGCATATTAAGGTTAAATGAGATGTAAAGCCCAAAACATATATTAATTTGTTTATACTGTGCGGCGGTGTCGTGCAAGCAGTTCACTCAAGCCCACTTTATTCAGTTCTTTTTTTGGCAAGCGACATCTCTGCATGAGAGTAGATATTATTAGTTAACTACAAAAACAGGAACAGATTGCATCTGTGATAAAGTGGAAAGAAGCGCAGCGCTAACGTAACGAGGTGTAATTATCAGTTGGGTGCATGTATCTGGAAACACGCATGTGACGTTATTCACGTTAATTATAATATGGCAGATTAATTTATTCTTTGGCCGGTAAAATATAATCATGTCGGTCAAGGTGGCCTGAGTGGTACCGAGTGCCAAAAATCAAATGAACAAAATGTTTCAATACGTTTACAGACCATCAGGCTTCTGATTAGAACCATATTATTAACAGTGCCATGTGGACACTCACTCCATCACTGCGGGCAGAAAGCCTGCAGTGATAAAGTATGAAATGCTAATTAAATAGTATACATATTCCTGTTAAGTCCTACGCAATCAATAGGGCAGGCCATCATGTTTAGTGTATTGTGAATGAATACTATGACAATATTCATGCCTTTCAGTGTTGGAAGCAAGCATGCACAGACAAAAAAATATGTGGCCTGTGAACTAAAGTGAGTTTGACACCGCTTTTTCTAGTAGACATTTATATAACAGTTCCCCGGTCGTGCTACGTCTGTTGCCAAACTGACAGCAGAGCTGGCATCAGGCTAGAAGAACGAACACTTTTCGCAATACAATCCAACACAGGCGCCATGATTTGCTGCCTTAAAACCCAGAGGTTTTCTTCCGAAACATTATGTTCAACACTGGAAACATTGGCCTTATCTTCACGCTCAAGTACGTATATCATGCACAGTATCCATCTGCTGCTATGCTCATGCACCTTATATCTTAGCTCAGGTACTATGTGTAAATATGTAGATAATGTGTTTGTTTTCTTTGATTGATCTCCCTTTCCCCTTGCCCTCCCCCTCTTCTTCTTCCCTCTGTCTTTTTCTATGGATATAACGATACGACAGGAACTATGCACAAAAACGAATTTCACCCACTTTTTTACTTCTGTAAACCTGTGATATGACAATAAAGCTGATTCTGATTCTGATCTACAAGGAAAAGATTGAATGAGAGAAGAGCACAGTTTAGGATGTTAAGTGACACACAATACAACATAAGTGTGTAAATCTTTGAGGATCAGCAAATAACGCACATCCTCCATTCTTTGGTGCTGAGCTTTAACTGTAGAAACAGTAATATAGAAACAAAATGAGGCTCGCAACTCACTTTATGCCCCAAGGTTTATTAACAAACAGCAGATACGACATTTTGACACTTTCGGTCTTTTTCAAGTAAGGTAAAACTTAAGAATATCTTTGAGGATAACATTTATTATAATCTTGGCTACTAGGCCAGATATTGTTATCAGCTATTCATCATGATCAGATTAAATCATGTATGTTATTATTACTGCATCTTCATAATTTTCTACTCCAGCCGGAGTTTGCAAGGAAACACAATGGGATGACATTGTTTCATTATGCCCAAATTTAATGTAAATTATTCAATTATTCAGTAGAAGTCTGGACATGACATTCCACAGCTACAGCCCTTAACCACTTTTAGATTAGCATCCCTATGTTGGGCATTTCACTACAGGCCAAATTTGTCAACACATAAAACTGTGTTTTAGACGTTTCGTTACATTTACAGTTGACCATAGCACAACTGTTTCTCAACGTCGGGCCCAGGACCACCACGGGTCCAAATGGACCCTTTTGGGTCTGCAACACTGAGAGTGTACAAATGAAACCAAATGGAGATAGATCAAAATGTTTGAAAATGTTCACCTACTGTATAATTACATGCCCAAAACAGGGACACCAGGTTGAAAGCAGTCAACGAATGCATGGTTGCAGACAAGAAAACGTATACGGTATCTTACATATCTATAACACATGTCACATTGATAGACAGACATGGATTGGAATGCACTCAGCATTGATCTGAAATCAGATTAACCCATTAAGACCGGGAACGCATCTGTGTCATTTTAGATTTCTTGCTATTCAAAAATAGCAGATATACAAGCTCATAGCGCGGCATCGAGTGCCACACTATGAGCTTGTAGATCTGCTAAAAAATTATAATAATCGTGAACATTTCTGCAAATCTTTGAATATATATTTTTTAAAGCGAACATTTGCAACTCAAATCTTTGCTTCTGGGGGTCTCTGGAACAACATAAAATTGCAAGAGGGCAATTTTATTTTTGCACTGGCAGATTCGTCTGGTCCCAGGCAAATTTTGGGGGTCCTTGACATGAAAAAGAGAACCACTGATATCACTAAAGCAACATACTGTATGGTTTTGATGATTTAGAAGACATTTGTCGATGCGTTCCCGGATTGAATGGGTTAATCTGCAAATAATGTTCAGAGTTGGGGGTTGGTGTGTATTGGGCTTTCACCAACTAGTCGACTAGTCGACCAGTATAACCGCTAGTCAACCTTGTTGGTACAAGTCGAATAGTTGATTAAACAAATAAATAAATAAAAACTTTTAAAAAAAATCTTGCATTGTTTTAATGCCATTACTATTATTATTATCCTCCTGCCTTTATTTTTTATCAAAAGGGGGAAAAAAGTATGCCCAATAATAGCCTATTATTGGACAATAACCCCCTTTTGAGGAGATGCTGCTGTGCTGCTGTGCCAGAAGCTCTTTCCTTAAAACGGCATAAAAATAAAGGCAGGACGATAATAATAATATTAAAAACAATGGCAAAAATAGTAAACATCGACTAGTTGACTACCACTGGGTCAAATTAGTCGAACAGTAAAAATCTCTAGTCGTGAAAGCCCTAGTGTGTATAAAAGAACAGAATTGTGAAGATTTTAGGTAACCCAAATGATGACCCTACACCAGCCACTCACTAACCCAGCACCTGATGACTCCCCCTCTGCAGTCTGATCTTGGGGGGGATCATTCAGGCTTGCATGTCGGATCAACGGACACCGACTGCACTTACTTTTGCAGATTTTTGCATTCTGCCTTATTGGCATTTATCTTAAGAAAACTCTGCCGCTGCAGAATCGTAAGCCAATTTGTTTAGTTTTTTTTCAATAAAAATTACGGTAGAGCATTAAAAGTTGAAGCAGATTTATTAGCGTATTAACAGCATGTTAAGGTTGTGCTTGCAGACATGCTTTGAAGAAATGATAGATGGAGCGGAGCAGAACACGGGACATATTTAGACGTGAGCCTCTCATTTCACGACTTTATTTCCCAGCAAATGGCTTGGGGTTAACTCTTTGACTGCCAGAGTATTTTCATAAAGTACTCCCCCAGTGCCAGCAATTTTCGTGTTTTTTTGTTTTGTTATTTTCGTACTTAATTTCCATATAAACTGTCCAGGTTGGACTTTTGAACTCATACGATCACCCACCACTAGAGAGCAGCACATAGCCATCTTCATCAGCTTGATCACTCACTGGCCCTGTTCACAGCCAGTGCAATGTCAAATACATGAATCCGGGTGTGAAGTCGTCACAGATTCTCTGATCGGCGAAAATTACGATGTGATACACGACGGCGATGACTGATCGTCACCCAGACCATAGATTATAGAAGAGAACCTGTCCGTTTGTTAGTTATACCATGTGAAAAACCGTTTGTTTACCTATTATGGACAAAAATGACCGGGGGAAAATAATCAAAAACCGGAAACGGAACCCAGGTCATGAAACCGGATGCAGATGTGGGTGAAGTAAGTGGAACTCGAAAATAACATTGAATTTTAAGCAGCATAGCGCGATCAGAGATTAAACAATGAACGCGAGTCCAACGCGTCAAACGCGTCAATGGCGTGGGTGGATTAAGTAGTAATTGATGCGTTTTCGAGTCAATGGCGTTTATAGATTCATTTTTAACCCATTTAGACCTGTGGCCGATTAAATGCCTTCTACTGTAAATCAGTAGTTCTCAAACTTTTTTGTGCCAAATACCACCAAAATGATACGTACTTGGCCGCGGACCCCCATCTGAAAATGTTTTGTGCTAGGGACCCCCAGAAGAGAAGAGTTTTGTTTAAAAAATTCAAGATTTTGAGAACCACTGTTCTGAGTTTCCTGAAAAACGTATGTTGCTATACATATAGCTAAAATCTAAAATTACACGGACACTTTGCCGGTTTTAATGGGTTAAGGGAATGGACATCCAGTAGCCTGTTGCACCAGTTTCTCTCTTAAGTTAGAGTGCAAAGTACCATACTAACTGATACGTTAAAAACTAGTTAGTTTATTACTAGAATTGTTTGGTTTCACCACAGAGACGCCAGATTCAACTTTACACTGGCGTTAAGTCCATTACTGACTAGCCAAATAATGGTCGGAGAAAACGATAATTTCACTTCGTGTGGCCAATCAGTGAAAAGCATTACTTGTTGTCAAATTACATAAACAGAATGTAAACAGAATGAAAACAATCGGTATGATTAGCTTCTCCTCATCCTCCAAGTTATCAAAACAATCCACCATGACAATCACGGTTTTAAGGGGGACTTTACACCTACTAAGCGCTGGGTGTAAGATTTAAGTTGTAATTTAAGCCTATGTTGGACTATCTCGACTAGTATTAGTGAAACGGACTTGAGTTACAACTGAATCGCTTTTTCTCCATCTCTTGCTCACAAATGTTCCCCCCAGAATAGGCAAAGCTGGGGTTCAACTGTTATCAACTCCAACCTAAATGATGAATTACGTTTTAAATTAGGTTATGTTTGAATTTATACAGAGCTGGAGCAATCTAGAACTGGAATCCTAATCACCCGTTTTCAACCTCAGCCTCAACCGGCAGGAAATAAATAAACAAAAAAATGTTGTTATAAATATATATATTTTTTAATATATTGGTATATTAAAAGCACATTTTTAATTTTGACTTAAAAAAATCACCAACAAAAACAAGGATGCTATATTTGTGCCACGGGTGAGGGAGACATTCCCCTCCGGTGCTGTTTTTGCTGCTAACGCTCCATTAGCTTCCTGGTTAAAGGGCCCCGGGAGCCAGTGGCAAGAGGGCTCATGTTATTAATTGGAGGTTAACTGCAACTGGGGGACGGGGACGGCAGCCATATTGTGTCTAAAGGAGCTGTAAGGGGAAATGGCTGTTATCTGCTGATGAATAGGCTGTCGCTGATGTGCTCTGACACGTAAACACATACACACACGTAAACACACACACACAAACAACAGCAGTCACATTAACACAATAATTCACACACACATACACGCTGCACGCATGCATGCACGCACAAACACAAACACACACACACACACACACACACACACACACACACACACACACACACACATGTGTGTGCACACACACACACACACACACACACACACACACACACACACACACACACACACACACACACACACACACGTTCATGCGTTTGAATATAAACACACTCGGAATTTAACGCATGCATAGACATGAACATGAACATTAATATTAACACACACACGCACGCGCACACACACACACACACACACACACACACACACACACACACACACACACACACACACACACACACACACACACACACACACACAATATACACACACTTGAATTACATGTGCACTGAAATGCACACACAGAGGATTTACAACATGGCTGACACCATCTCTCACACACACACACACACACACACACACACACACACACACACACACACACACACACACACACACACACACACACACACACACACACACACACACACACACACACACACACACACACACACACACACGCAGCAGGGAGGCTGATGCTAAGGTGTTAGTGAGTTATAGTCTGGTCTAGACTGGATTGGGTCACATATTCAACACAGAGACAGATTTAGCTCTGTGACTGTCTGCCATGCTCAATATAGTACACACACTCGCACAAACGCGTGCACACACATGCACGTTCGCACTCACGCACGCACGCACTCACACACACGCACGCACGCACGCACGCACGCACGCACGCACGCACGCACAGACTGTGTAGGTCATGCATATTAGAACAGGAGACAGACTATACTGGGAGTAGCCCTTTGTCTCCCTGGCACATTTAAAGGTGTGTGTGTGTGTGTGGGGGTGTGTGTGTGTGTGTGTGTGTGTGTGTGTGTGTGTGTGTGTGTGTGTGTGTGTGTGTGTGTGTGTGTGTGTGTGTGTGTGTGTGTGTGTGTGTGTTTATGCAGCAAAAAATGTATAGGGGAAGAAAAGGTGTTAATTAGAAAGTGCATGCATGCACACCACCTGGAGTAGACTGTGTGTGTGTGTGTGTGTGTGTGTGTGTGTGTGTGTGTGTGTGTGTGTGTGTGTGTGTGTGTGTGTGTGTGTGTGTGTGTGTGTGTGTGTGTGTGTGTGTGTGTGTGTGTGTGTGTGAGAGAGAGTGCTGATGATCTGGTGCTACTGTCCCCAACCATCTTGATCTCCTGCACAAATTAAGCAAGACTAAACTTATGTTATTCCAAAAAATACACCGCCCGCAGCACCATCAATCTTTTCTAAATACAACTGTACTAGAACATACCAAAAATGACCTACCGCAGCCTAAACATAGGTAACTTCAACAACGCTGTCAGCGACCTGAGAGACAAGGCAAGAAGGGCGTTCTATGCCATCAAAAGAAACATCATGCTAGACTTCCCAATTGCAGTCTGGCTAAATATATTAGACTCCGTTATAGAATTAATTTCCCTCTATGGTTGCGAGGTCTGGGGTCCACTTGCCAACAAAGAACTTGAAGAGTGTGAGAAACACCAAATTGAGACTCTGCATGCATGCAGAATTCTGCAAATCCCTCCTCCGCACCCAACCGAAAACACCAAACAACGCATGCAGAGCAGAATTAGGACGATATCCTAGAGTATTTACATTTTATAATTACCTAAAGGAAAGTGACCCAGACACGTTTCATAACAAAGCCCTTAACCTACAGAAAAACTCTAGAGATATGCCCACCCTCAGCCAGCTGGTTCTGTGCACAAACACAAGCACAAGCCACCAGACAGAAAATCCACTGGACTAAGCCAAATTATATGAAAACAAAAAGAAAGCTATCTGACACACTGGAATTCACCCAACACCAGAGAAAATTGGAATCCTATTTAGCCCTAAACAGAGAATACACAGTGGCAAAATACCTGAGCACTGTGACCGACACAAAACAAAGAAAAGCCTTGACTATGCACAGACTCAGTGGACACAGCCTCGCGACCGAGAAAGGCAGCCATAGGCAGACCTGGCTCCCAAGAGAAGACAGACTGTGTACCCACCGCACATAAAATGTGCTGGAAACTGAGCTATGCACTTCCTACCTGCCAACTGTGCCAAGACATCAGAGACACATACTTACACCCAGAGAGAGTTTGAAAACATAACTAGCAATGAATCGGCTGGGTGGAGTACAACAATGTGCAAACAGAGCATGCAGCAAGATGTGTGAGCTACTGTGACATGAGAATAGAACCACCATAAAGTCACCACAATCGTAATGTTAGTGGATTTTATTTCTTTATTATTTTAGTTTAAAAATGTTGTATTGTACCTGCTACACGTGTCTGTGAAGTTGAAATGTTACACTGCTCTGCTTATACATATCCTATTGTAGTAGGCCTACATGTAACCTACATGTATATCCTTAATGGTACATTTGTCTGTGTGTTGGTTTGTTTTATTTGACACTTGCTTTGGCAATGTACATGCATTCCCATGCCAATGCAGCCACTTTGAATTGAATTAGAGAGAGAGAGAGAGAGAGAGAGAGAGAGAGAGAGAGAGAGAGA
>NC_137625.1:36028654-36038654 GCF_963280865.1 Gymnoscopelus braueri | reverse complement strand
AGACCTTCACGTGTAATTTCATTGGAGAGGTGACTCTAATGGAGCATCTGGCTACTTTGAGTGGGTGTTTTGCACTCAATGACGCACGCACGCTCGTGTGAAGTACTTTGTGCAGTTTCGCTTGTTACCAGCAGATTGTTCCCTCAAGATCCTTATACTCACCTTTACGCACGGTGCATTTACTTGGATTATGCGATATAATAGCCTGTGCGACAGTGTGCGTCCATCCTATTCTTTATTATGGTGATGATGCTATTATTATAATACTAATAATAATTATTATCGTTTTGTCCTTGTTGGTGTACAGTTGGTTCTGGTTGCAATGGATACAGTACTGTCGGGCCGGGCGCGCAACGGCGCAGAATGGCAACATCAGGCTCTCTCTCTCTCTCTCTCTCTCTCTCTCTCTCTCTCTGCTAATTCTCAACGAAAATCTGTGATTCTAATTTTCCTATGATCACCAGAAGTGAGAGTGTCAATTCCTTGATCAAATATGGTTTTATTCAAAGGAAATCAAAGGCTACAGCTTATGGAGCCAACATCGGTATAGTGTCCAAGCGTCTCAGAAAGATTTTTCACCGCAACATGATTCCATTGCTCAGGAAATAAACAACGGATCACAATAATATAACATTCCCTATAATCAGTAACATGTAGGTGATACCTATGTCTATCAAATATGGTTTTATTGAAAGGCAATCAAAGGCTAGATCAAGCTTAGAAAGCAAACATCGGGTAATATCCGACGCTACGGCGGTTCCTCGGTGCGGCTGCAGAGTGAGACTATAGGACACTCATTTATGACATTGTGTCACTCAACTCTTAGCAACAAAGTTTATTTTCATACAATAGGCCTATAGATTACATTTCAATATTAAAAGTAAATAGAAAAACAACACTTCTGGGTCCAATTAGTCTAGTTTTGTAATAGAGAGGAATGGTCACATATTCCCACCTATAAACATGTTTTTGCCCAATGCTGACAGATGGTCAGCAGGTGGTTTCATGAATAGACAATATTTTGGACCAATTAGAAATATATATATATTTGCAAAAGCAGTGTTGGGTAACTAGTAAAGGTATTAAATTGGTTGTCAGTGGCTGGCAGCGCAGTGTGCACTGCACATCTAATCGCAAAAACCCGACGCTTATTTTGTCTTGATCAACAGCGATCGGCTTGTAGATCTGTCTGTCTGTCTGTCTGTCTGTCTGTCTGTCTGTCTGTCTGTCTATCTATCTATCTATCAATTAATCTATCATCTGTCACAAGGATTTTCAGCCCAAGGACCCCCTAGCTGAGAGAGAGATGAAGCAGGGACCCCCCTCTATATTGTATATTTTTTTCCCTCCACCATGCCAAAAATAGCCGATCTACAAGCTCACAAGGCCTCACGCTGCGAGGCGATGGAGCTTGTATATCGGCTTGTAGAGCGATCTGTCTGTCTGTCTGTCTGTCTGTCTGTCTGTCTGTCTGTCTGTCTGTCTGTCTGTCTGTCTGTCTGTCTGTCTGTCTGTCTGTCTGTCTGTCTGTCTGTCTGTCGGTCGGTCGGTCGGTCGGTCGGTCGGTCGGTCGGTCGGTCGGTCGGTCGGACGGACGGACGGACGGAAGATTGATATTCTTTATTAACAATGATTATTAACACCAGTTTTCCCGGTGCCCAGATTTCCACAGCGCCCACTCATATACCCTAAGTGCCCACTCTTCCAAATGCCCACATGTCCCTAATGCGCACTCGTCCAAGGTGCCCAGTTATCCCTAGTGCCCAGAATGTTTTGGTTGCCCAACCTGGCTGTTACGTTACATAAATAAATACACACTGCAGTTATTTCCACACAGTAGCCTAGAATTTAAATGGCCTACAACAGATTAATTTCTTCAGATTATCTTCAAATAACTGGTAGCCTAGCTGCTTTCACTAATGCCTCAGTCTTAAGGGTTTGTCAATATTATGCCCTTAGAAAGCACTGCCGTCTGCAACGATGAAGCAGCCTAGATCGGCTTGTAGATCGATCTGTCTGTCTGTCTGTCTGTCTGTCTGTCTGTCTGTCTGTCTGTCTGTCTATTATGTTACGTCCATAAATTACGCTTGGGACGTATGATTGGTCAATAAACCTGGTAGGTGGGGCTGAAAATATCTGATCTATAAACTCACAACTCATTGCATCCACACGTGTTGTGAGCTTGTAGTTCTGTTTTCACTTGCATAAATTAGGAATTCATTCATTTCATTGGTCAAATGCAACAGCTTCACATTACGTGCAACTGCACCTCTCTCTCTCTCTCTCTCTCTCTCTCTCTCTCTCTCTCTCTCTCTCTCTCTCTCTCTCAAAAGTATTGGTATCAAAATCAAAATGTACTTAAATTAAAAAGTAAAAGTACTCGTAAAAAGTAGTTTGAGGTTACATTTAGAAGATGTAAATTTAGCCTTTATTTATACGTCAAATAAATCAAATAAATAATTGTATTGTGTGAGCTTGTAGATCTGCTATTTTCAAATGATTTTTATACATTTGAAAACTTGTGAAATGGGACCTTCTGCATAACGAGTAGCCTACTTTTACTTTTGGTATTTTGAGCACATTTTGATACCAATACTTGGACTTTGTAGGATACTTTTACTCAAATTTGAATTCTGGACTTTTACATGTTACAGAGTATAGGCCTATTTCTACATTGCAGTATTGGTACTTTTTCTTAAGTAAAAAATTGGAGTACTTTTTCCACCACTGATGCGTATACTACTTCATGTGAGTCCGCCACTCTGACAGAACTCAATTTGAGAATAAAGTAGGCCTACTCTTTATCATTCTGATAGATTAGTCCTCTGGTGTATACTTTTCGTTCTTTTTTCTTTTTTTACAGTTCCTGTAAAAAAAAAAAAAAAAAAAAGAAATCCGCCTGTTTGCCATTCAATAAAGCTGAAGAGGTGGATGCAGTCTTTTCCATAATCCAAAGACAAGTGACTCTGAAAATGACTATCCCCATAATTAACGAGAAAACATCTGACGAACCTGAGCATGTGAGCGTCTCTGAGTAGGCCTACGTGATTACTGACCCGTCAATCAACGTGCGAGCAACAGTGAGCTGTGGCAGAACATCAACATTAATGTAATAATAATAATAATAATAATAATAATAATAATAATAATAATAATAATAATAATAATAATACATGCATCCACACACACATAACTGAGCGCATTCAACTAGTTTGGAGCTACGTTTAGCCTTAGATGCTTTCCAAAGCAGAACATTGATTATTACCATTTAAGAGTGCAAGAGTGTTATATAACCCATTTATTTCACAAAATAATGTGTTGGCAAATTACCAATATTTGTATAAAGTTATACTGGTCTCAATTATGTCACTTTCAGCCCTGATCAGTGATGTTGCTAGGTTTTCAATGTAATGGGTCCCGGGACCCACAGGTGGTCATTCAAATGGGTCCCAGAAACATTTTATGGGTCCCCAATTACACGTCTCCCCCCCCCCCCCCCCTTCTATCGTTTTCTTTGATCTCCAATCTCCATATCTTCTATGTGTGTGTGACTGTGTACATTATATCCTAATGCAGTGGATCTCAATCTTTTCAGGCAGCGACCCCCCAAAATAATCATATTTGAACTGGGACCCCCCCACCCTGAGAAGCGCTTGGAATTAGGAGTTGAGGCATTTAATTTAGTTTAACTCAGTTCCACAGATACATAGTCAAAATAGCAGATCTACAAGGTCGTTTTTTTTTTTTTAATCTACAAGCTCACAACGCCTTGCTTGTAGATTGCCTCTTTCTTATATTATTTCACAATTTTGACCGTATTTATAGTAACCTATAGTTTGTTGATTAGTTTGTATGCAGTAATAGTCTTTTTTCTTTTCTTTCTTGAGGTATAACAAATATCTTAAAAGTCCTTAAATTGTGACTTCACTGTCATCTGGGGACCCCCCCCAAATCATGTGGGGAAACCCCTGGGGGTCCTGACCCACAGGTTGAGAACCACTGTCCTAATGTACATTCTATTTTGCTACTTGTTGTAGTCACAAACTCAGAATACAGGGTACAAACTACAATATAAAGTTCATAATAATAATATGAAAAAGATAATGTACACTTCATAGGAGCAGAGATAGATAGGAACTAAAGAACAACAACACTTTGTGGAAGAGAATGTAAACGGAGCAGAGATATTTGTTCAAGAAAAGTAGATGTTTGCGGCAGTATTTATTGCTCTGGTGTTTTCTTCTTAAAAAGTGGGATTCCCTTCAAATGATTTATGCTTGTGTCGCACCGAAAATAACGATCTGAAAACGACGTGTCGCGCGTCGGTGTTTCGGCTCGCGGGTCGGTTTGGTGCGCGGCTCGCGGCTCACTTTGCCGTTCGCGGTTTGGTGTGCGCTCGCGGGTCGCTTTGGTGCGCGGCTCACTTTGCTGCGCGGATCGCGGTTCGGTTTGGTGCGCGGCTGAGGCCTTGTGAGCTTGTAGATCGGCTATTTTTGGCATGGTGGAGGGAAAAAAATATACAATATAGAGGGGGTCCCTGCTTCATCTCTCTCTCAGCTAGGGGGTCCTTGGGCTGAAAATCCTTGTGACAGATGATAGATTAATTGACAGATAGATAGACAGACAGACAGACAGACAGACAGACAGACAGACAGACAGACAGATCTACAAGCCGATCGCTGTTGATCAAGACAAAATAAGCGTCGGGTTTTTGCGATTAGATGTGCAGTGCACACTGCGCTGCCAGCCACTGACAACCAATTTAATACCTTTACTAGTTACCCAATACTGCTTTTGCAAATATATATATATTTCTAATTGGTCCAAAATATTGTCTATTCATGAAACCACCTGCTGACCAGCTGTCAGCATTGGGCAAAAACATGTTTATAGGTGGGAATATGTGACCATTCCTCTCTATTACAAAACTAGACTAATTGGACCCAGAAGTGTTGTTTTTCTATTTACTTTTAATATTGAAATGTAATCTATAGGCCTATTGTATGAAAATAAACTTTGTTGCTAAGAGTTGAGTGACACAATGTCATAAATGAGTGTCCTATAGTCTCACTCTGCAGCCGCACCGAGGAACCGCCGTAGCGTCGGATATTACCCGATGTTTGCTTTCTAAGCTTGATCTAGCCTTTGATTGCCTTTCAATAAAACCATATTTGATAGACATAGGTATCACCTACATGTTACTGATTATAGGGAATGTTATATTATTGTGATCCGTTGTTTATTTCCTGAGCAATGGAATCATGTTGCGTGAAAAATCTTTCTGAGACGCTTGGACACTATACCGATGTTGGCTCCATAAGCTGTAGCCTTTGATTTCCTTTGAATAAAACCATATTTGATCAAGGAATTGACACTCTCACTTCTGGTGATCATAGGAAAATTAGAATCACAGATTTTCGTTGAGAATTAGCAGAGAGAGAGAGAGAGAGAGAGAGAGAGAGAGAGAGAGCCTGATGTTGCCATTCTGCGCCGTTGCGCGCCCGGCCCGACAGTACTGTATCCATTGCAACCAGAACCAACTGTACACCAACAAGGACAAAACGATAATAATTATTATTAGTATTATAATAATAGCATCATCACCATAATAAAGAATAGGATGGACGCACACTGTCGCACAGGCTATTATATCGCATAATCCAAGTAAATGCACCGTGCGTAAAGGTGAGTATAAGGATCTTGAGGGAACTTAGAATCCCTATTCTGAGGGGACCATTAGCAGAAAATAGCAGATCTACAAGCTCACGACGCCTCACAGTGAGCTTGTAGATCGGCTATTTTCGGCAAAGAGCTTTAGTGTAGAAGGAAAAAAGAGCAGATCAAGTACAGAGCCAACGATTGAAGTATTGAGGGTTTAAGTGAAATAGACGGAAACAATTTTATACAGTATGTAGAGGGGGTCCCTGCTTCATCTCTCTCTCAGCTAGGGGGTCCTTGGCCTGAAAAGGTTGAAGACCCCTGATTTATGGGACAGTAGACTAGCAGAATATGTGCTCTTGCAAGATAATAATAAAAATAATAAATAATAATAATAATAATAATAATATGAATAATAATAATGATCTATGTGTATTAGATGGGTATATTTCTCACTGTAATTTTAATGTATGGTTGTCTGCGGAGAGTGCCATTTTTTTAAGCCCCTAGAGGGTTTTTGGGCGAGCTCCTTCACATCTTTGTATCATGTTTTTAAATTTGTTTTTGTAAGTGAAAATAAACAAACAAACAAATATGTAAAGACAGCATGAAATGAAAAAGAACCATGAAATAGATACTAAGATGAAATAAATAAAAAACAATGAAATAAAAAACATTGCACAATAAAAAAAAATACATTTATTTATTTCATTGTGTTTTTTAATTATTTCATTGTGTATTCTATTTATTTCATTGTGGTATTTATTTTTTATTTTTTGGACCTATGGACTTCCATACTTGTGGATTGAAACAGTCACGCACACGTGCGTGTGTGCGTCAGTAAGTATCAACACAAGACTGGCCCCACTGCCCCAATAGTGTCAAAACACTGGCCAGCGCGTATCTGGTGCGTGCGCGCGTCACTGACCGCATGGACGCGCCGTGTAGTTTCCCCATTGAGTTAATAGGGTGACGCGAGAACACGGCGCGGTCATGCGCGCGCGCGTGAGCGCGTGCATGGCCACGCGGTCACGCGATCACGTGTTAATATACACGGAGTCGAGGAGTTTGTTTGTAGTTTAGAATCTAAACGAGCTCCATACACACACACACACACACACACACACACACACACACACACACACACACACACACACACACACACACACACACACACACACACACACACACACACACACACACACACACACACACAGACACACAGAGAGAGTGATGCAATGCTCAAGTCATCAAATAAGCAGCGGGTGCTGTGTTTATTTTTTACTTGAGTTGGAACTCAAGTAAAAGTTCAAGTAAAAGTCCACTCAGGTGGACTCAAGTCTGTCAATATCAAGTTATTGATATTAACAGCAGGTCACATAATCTGACATCAGAATCTCACATCTAACAAACAACAGACAAAATAAAGTAGACTGGACTGCTATACACACGCAGCGGTGAGGTAATCAAATAAGCAGCGCAATAAAGAAAGTAAGGCAACCAAATGAAATAATGAGCTGTTGCTGCTTTGCGTGTCGGAAAGTGCAGTGAAGTATTTTTTCCGTGGTCGTATTACATTATACAGTGTTTCTGGACAACGTACAGACTGTGGTAAAGAGTGACGTTGTGTCCGTGACGTAGGTCTATTGGTTCACGCCACATGCGTTTCTATTAAAGCGGCTTTGGGGAGAGCCCATTC
This sequence comes from Gymnoscopelus braueri, assembly GCF_963280865.1. NCBI lineage: Eukaryota > Metazoa > Chordata > Actinopteri > Myctophiformes > Myctophidae > Gymnoscopelus > Gymnoscopelus braueri. The sequence continues at coordinate 36,031,297 of NC_137625.1, read as the reverse complement.
ACTTCACCTATGCGTATATTCAGGGTTCCAGTAGGACTATATGTTCAGCCCTGCTGAACTTGATTTGATAGGCAATTAAATGTCAGTGACTGGGAAAGACAGTCAGCCCCTGACAACACTGGCCAACATACAAATTGCTACAATACCTGTATATCCACACATTTTGGGGATAAACAACAACTTGGATAAATGTAGTTCTGATAATGATGTACCATGCTTGCATGTTAAAATCATGGATATTTAACATTATTCCCCACTATTACTGCCCACTGGACCTGTTTCCGTCTGGGGCTACAGGGGCCTTTCGCATAGAAAGTGGCCAAACCCCCGAAGGGGGCTTTTGGGGCTTTTTCTAGCACATCAAATGCAGAGAGACAGTGTAGTGGCTTCAGTAAGCTAGAATCGTAGGTAAGCCAGGAACCTAGCATCAGTCTAAACAATATACTGTTAAAATAATTATATACATTTGAAACTATAGGACACCGGTCAAACATTTAACCCAACATCTGTTTAAATAGCATGCTATGTAGATTACATTTTGACATTGCGGACAAGAAAAACAAGCCTACAAAAGGAAAACAAACCTTAAAGTACCAAAAACATGAGAACAAATGACCAAGCGTTTAGCTTTTTAGTTTTTTGAAGATTTTTTAAAGTATAAAATAAGGCTTAAGTGATTAAAACCAGGAAAACACTGTATCACCATACCACAGAAATCCCAGACGATGTCTAGTGTAACAATACCGATATAATATCTCTATATTACCCAACCCTAATGTCAAACCCAAGGGAACCTTTCCGAGTGTCCCTTGCATTGTTTAGCTCATGAACCCTGGACAAAAGACAAAAGGGACACCCACACGCGACCCTATGACCTCAGACCCCCCCCCCAGAAGCAGGCGAGCATGAGCAAGCTGGTGGTCTGTTGGCCCCTGAACAATGATTAATGTTTGTCCTTGGCAGGCTGTGGTTTAATAACTACAGGAAAGCGTACCCGGCTCAATATTTGTGATTTTCAGCAGACAAAAGAATTTGGAATTGTCATTTTTCACGTGCCATTCTTCTGGTCAAGGCGACACCACACAGCAGCAGCGTGAGAAGTTTTATGTGATTCTTGCAAGACACATTAGCCTTCCTGTGACCTTGACCTGTCATTTATGGTCAAGAATGACAGTTACTCGTTACATGTCCCTGCTTCAGCTAAGCTCTGGAGCAGGGAATAATGGATTTCAAGGAACAGTGGTCTCGCTCCAATGCATTGCTGCTAGTGAACAGAAAATGCTATCTGAACCAGGGTTATTAAAACTAACGAAATAACAAAAACTAGAATTGAAATAAATATATAGGCCAGGGGGTCTTCAACAGGAGGTCCGGGACCCCTAGGGGGTCCTCAGAGCTACTACAGGGGATCCGCCAAATCTTTGTGTGATATGATTATTTTTTTTACACTAACCACTATAACCCTGGCATCCCTTTTCTGAGGAGACGCTGCGAGGTGTTGTGAGCTTGTAGATCGGCTATTTTTGGCAAAGGTGTAGAGGGAAAACAGAGCAGAAGTTAAAAAAAAAGTTTAATCTGAAACACAATGTTATACAATTTAGAGGGGGTCCCTCCTTCATCTCTCTCTCAGCTAGGGGGGCCTTGGCCTGAAAATGTTGAAGACCCCTGATATAGGCTATATATATATATTAGTTAAATGAAATAAAAATATAAACAAGGTGTAGGATGGTGGTGTTTACCAGCAGAAACACATTTTCCTCTCGCTGTATTTTGCTGTTTTCACTGTTTGTTTTGGTAGTCCAAAAACGTCCCTGTCTACTAGAAGAAACAGTGAAAACATCAACATACAGCGACAGGGCAGTGCGTTTCTGCAGGTAAGTGGTGCGCATTTCCCTCTATACTCCAGTACAGAGGGACATGATGGGTTAAAATGTACACATTGTTTTGTTACGTATGCACAGGGCAAAGTGACATACTATGCCTTTAAGCAAACTATATCAGTACTATTCATTCATTGTATCATCTTGACCCCTGGGGGGGACCACAACCCCTAGGTTAAGAAGCCCTGCTCAGTAAAATGGGTATTGATGTTTGGGTAAATCTGACACCGCTGTAATTACTGAGTCTTGACTACTTAACCCTATATGCTTAGTTGAGTGGAGTCCCCCAGGGCTCTATACTAGGTTTTTATCTCTAAATACCTTCAATGAAAACAGCCTGTTCCCCCCCGGGATAGGGATGCAGGGGTTCATGTGGTTAACTCTGTGAATGTGACAGCATGGGATGTCTGTGTTAGCAAGGTGACGCGTCCCTCCCCCGAAACCTCTGTGTGTGTGTGTGTGTGTGTGTGTGTGTGTGTGTGTGTGTGTGTGTGTGTGTGTGTGTGTGTGTGTGTGTGTGTGTGAGTGAGTGAGTGAGTGAGTGAGTGTGAGTGTGAGTGTGAGAGCGAGAGAGAGAGAGAGAGAGAGGGGGAGAAAGATGAGACAGCAGAGAAAGAAAGCTGACTGTGTGAGAGAAGCAAGCAGAGGAGTAATGGCATTTGCGCGTTTATACTGTACGTGAGGCAGCGGAAACTGGAGCGTGAGATACTGAAATGCAAAGTGTGTGTTTGTGTGTGCACGCCCCGTAGCCTACCTACATGCA
>NC_137625.1:35861154-36023654 GCF_963280865.1 Gymnoscopelus braueri | reverse complement strand
AGGCACAGCACTATAGGCAGGGGATCAAGATGCCGAGGAGAGGAGCTGTGTGTGTGTGTGTGTGTGTGTTTGTCTCCCTGCAGGTTGAATGAATACACACACACATACTGTGTGTGTGCATATATGTATGTAGGCTACAATAGAATAGTTCTGTGGGCTTGGCCGTGTTGGAAGCAACCAGCAGCAGCAGCAGCAGCAGCAATGCGGTGCTGCGAGCGCAAAGCCTCTCTGTCTTGTGTTGTAGGCTACTGGAGGATGGATGGCAGTGTTGCCAGATTTTGCGAGAGAAATAAGCAACTAGGTCTATGAAAACAAGCCCAAAAGGAAGCGACTATTATTGTAGGCCACGTGAGCATCGGATATTTGGAAATAGCCGCTCACAACGTGTGGTGTGGTGATACATGTTGTGTTGTGAGCTATTAGATCTGCTATTTGCAACAGAGAAAAATCTTGGATAAAAGTGAAACATTTTGAACATTCTTTGAACATTTTGACAGCACCAATCTGGTACATGGGTCACAAAATAGTGAAAATACTTTTAGATGGGGTTCCGTGGACAAAACAAATACACATTAATAATGTGGGGGTCCTTCACTTGAAAATGTTTGAGAAACACTGGTTTAAACAACATCAGGAAACAAGGCCAAATAAGAAACTACACTTGGAAACTGGAAACCAGTTGTTGCACAATTTTTACAAGCAAATTACAGAAAAAGAAGCATAAAGTCGCGTAGAATATGCAGACATGGCAACACTGGCGAAGAGAGAGAGAGAGAGAGAGAGAGAGAGAGAGAGAGAGAGAGAGAGGGGAGGGGTTGAAATCGAGTCGAGGCGCGGCTTCTCTGTCGTCGCCTCTCTCTCCTCTCCTCGCTCTCTCTGTCTCGGTTGTCCCTCGGCGCGGTGGGCAGGGCGTCTCGAGTCTCGACCAAAGGAAAATGGACTCACCCCCCCCCCCTCCCCCCACTCCCCCCGCCCCCCCCCCGGCGGCTATAACCTCGATCTGTCAGTCCTCATCCGTCATCACGGAGGGACGCATCCTCCAGCGGCCCCGCGGAGCAGAATATACCTCGATCCATGGCCCGCGGCAGACGGGCCCCGCCACGCCCATCAGACGCGCTATAATAGGCTACATACGACCAAAAATGGTAGATTATTATTTGCGCTCTACAGCGGCGGCGCCGCTGCATGCAAACATCGACCGGCTTGATGCCACATGCACTTAAAGTGAGGGCAGTGGGCTAATTGGGGACACCGCTGCACCCATCCTATACAGGCTAGACAAGGCGACTTTGTGCAGGACGACGAGGTGTTTTTTAACTGTGGGTAATTCGATTTTTACGGTTAATTTGAATGGGAACTGGACATTGCTCTTGGTTAGATAGCTCACAATTGTGCATACAAATCCGCACTCTACCATTTTTCATACAGCCAGTTTCAATTATTGAATCAGTAGGCTATCACGTATGCAGCCTTTACGCTACAGTGTAGGCCTATATAGGCTACTGTATTGCCTACAAGCAGAGGAGTCCAAGATAAATCACAACAGGTTTAATGTTATTTTGAACATAAAATGGTCCTTGGTCCAATTGTTTTTACACTCTGCTAAAGGATTAGTTTAGTTGATCATATCTATTAAACAATACAATCTATATTAGGCCTGACACCTTGCCAGCACTAGTGATTCGATCCTCAGATTATGTTTTATTTCATGGACCCCCAGAGAGAGAGAGAGAGAGAGAGAGAGAGAGAGAGAGAGAGAGAGAGAGAGTATACTGTAGTGTAAAGGGTCCAGTCCATTTGGTTCCTATATGAATCATTTAGCTGGGGACCCCCTGGAACCCCCTCAAGGACCACTGGGAGTCTCCGGACCCCACTTTGAGAACCACTACGATAAGCAGCAGGCTACAACAGTGTCATAATTAACACGATCTCATTAGCAAACTTACAATGGATTAGTAAAGACCACACCACGAAAACGTGCATAGATAAGTTAGGTCGTAAAATACGTAACATATTTACTGCCAACACTTCCATTTAATTCCCATATCTGTAAGTATTCAAAATGTCAAACGTATGTATGTTAAAGGCATACTAGGTAACGTTTTCAACAAAACTAAAGTTAAATTGTATATCTTTTGTGAGTGGCAAAAGTTTCACAACACCCACTCCATGAATTTCACCCCCGGAAGCCTTTTATTTATATATTTTCTACTGAACGTGGACTGGGGGGACTTTCCCGGGGAAATGACGTCATCTGGCCGGAAAACGGAGGTGGAAATGCACTGGTTTCCTGTTTGGCCAGGAACTACCGCAACGGTTTCCTGTTTGGCCAGGAACTCCGCGCTAATAACAAAAAGGAACCTCACGCTGATTTTAAGAGAATGTAGGATTAGAAGATCGAAAAAGAACAGAAAAAGAAAGCACAGCTCATGGTAACTAATGCTCCACTGGCTAAGAGAAACGATCCGTAGATAGTATAAAACAATTAAAAGATCGCTTTTTGAAACGCAGCTTTAAAGGGTGCTGGTAAGGTGTGTTCAAGTTTGCCCTGGGCAGACTTTATGGTGTGATACTAAAGTCTGGACACAGGCAATACAGATTTCCTGCACTGTTTCTAAAAACAGCAGCACAGATATACTAAGCACACTAACCAGCTGAAAATAGGTCATTTTCTTCTGCCATCAACGTGCAAAGCCAGCAACGATGAAAATAATAGTATGAAGGTAAAAGGCATATTTTCTCAATAAAACTATCACTAAATTGTCTATATGAACCACATTAACTGCCATAAATCGTGGCATCTCTGGCTGAAGATACTGGAAAGGTAACAGCCGTAGATTTATTTATGATATACTGTAACTAAACTTGAGGGTAATGGCTCGTTGCTCTGACAGTTTGTGTAAAGAGTTTGAGAAAAGCATAGATTTTCTTTACATCTTGACTGATGGCTTTTCAAGTCGCTGACAAAAGAAGATCTTCATTTGGTTTGTGCTGGCTGTTTTGTTTAAAAAACAGGAAATTGTATTTTCTGCATCCAGACATTAGCAGCGTGCTAGATTATAGATCCTGAAGTCAAGTGCTGTTGCATGGGAAGCACTGATATCTGACACTTGAAATTAGCAGCAACTTTCTTTTTTAAACAAGCTACCATAGTTACATTATCCCATATGTCTATGTATGTTTGTTTGTTGTTTAGTTAGACACATTTCTGAAGTAGCTTTATAATTAGCTTAGCTTACCTTTTTATTCTCTCAGTGGTAGCTTTGCTGTAGTTTATGGATCTAATCATCTATTGGTTTTAGGCTCTTTCTGTCTGGGGTCCACTTTTACATGCTCAGAGTTAAATTAACACCCTGTAACTACGGTAGGTGGTGGAATACATTAATATTCAAACTACATAATATTTCTAACTGTGTGTCTCATCAACTCTTCCTGGCTCAGCCAGATCCCAGTTTCTGTCAGAGGTCTTATTGATTGACTTTTAGCCTGTAGATACGTCTACACTGGCAGACAAATACAGGAGTGCGCACAGAGAGACACACGCACGCACGCGCACACACACACACACGCACGCACGCACGCACGCACGCACGCACGCACGCACGCACGCACGCACGCACGCACGCACGCACGCACGCACGCACGCACACACACACACACACACACACACACACACACACACACACACACACACACACACACACACACACACACACACACACACACAGTCATAAAATCTCCCCTTCCCACACACACACACACACAGTGAGAGTAGCCTGTGGTTAACTAAATGTCCAGCAGAGATAGCCAGGTCAATAAGTGAAGCGTGCCTCAGTACTAAATGAAATGAGCACATTAGGCCTCAAGTACCATAGAGCTCACACCACACTGGAGCAGACCACACCGCACCCCACACACACACACACACACACCCTGTCAACGTGAGTGATACATGCACACATGTACAATGGTGCAAAGTAACTATGTACATTGACTCAAGTACTGTACTTAAAGTACAATTCTGAGGTATTTTTTTTACTTTACTGGAGTAATTCCAATTTTCAGTACGTTCACTTCTTCTCCACTACATCTCAGAGCAAATTATTGTACTTCTACTCCACTACAATTATATGAAAACTTTAGTTACTAGTTACTTTGAAGATTTTGATTATTATTACAACACATACATTAACCACATCAGCCCTGTATACATTTCGGCCATTTGAAAATAGCCGATCGTGACGCATTGTGAGAGATTGTGTAGATCTGCTATTTTTAAAGGATTTTTATCAATTTCATTCATTTGAAAAAACTTGTGAAATGGGACATTCTGCATAATGCGTACTTTCACATTTTGGTACTTAAAGTACATTTTGATACCAATACTTTTGCAGTTTTTTGAATTCCGGACTTTATCTTGTAACAGAGTGTTTCTACATTGCAGTATTGATACTTTTACTTAAGTAAAACATTTGTGTACTTTTTCCACCATAGCATATGCACTTAAAACACATGCTTCGATGCTCGCACACACACGCACACGCACACGCGCACACACACACACACACATACACACACACACACACACGCACGCACGCACGCACGCACGCACGCACGCACGCACGCACGCACGCACGCACGCACGCACGCACGCACGCACGTGCACGTGCGCACAGAGTAAACAGATATACCGTACAAGGCATGCAGCAGGCACACACTCATGCTGGAAACGGAACATACAGCATTTGGCAGTAGTGGAGACTCGAGGTGTGTGTGTGGGAGTGAGTATAGGGGCAGCATATACAAACACATCATGTGCAGGTGGTGAGAGATTGAGCGAGACGGTGCGAGAGAGAGACAGAGAAAGAGAGAGAGATGGAGACAGAGAGAGAGAGGCGGAGAGAGGGGGGGATTGGTATAGAGCTATAGACAGTAAACATGCAGCAGGTGACCTTCTACCTCAAATGGATGACTGTAGCCCATTCCTAGCAGGTGCGCACACACACACACACACACACATACACACACACACACACACACACACACAGAGCCAGGTCTCCCCAGGGGGTGTGTGTCTGTGAAGAGCAGATAGCTGATGAAGGCGTTTCTGTTTCTGCCAATATCCTCATCTGTCCTTCGTTAAACTTAAAAGTTAAACTTTCAAGTTATGCCAGCAACTACAGCGCCTTGTGCATAAAACACTGGTCTAAATGCACTGGACAAACTGCCAGTAAACAGATAGGACACGTTTTATTTCAATGCTGGACTCCAGCTGTGTTGGATGCTACCGTAGACACCCGCAATTAAAGAAAATAACATCATGCAACTCTTCTTCCCTGAAATGAGGCTGCATGGGACCTATATTCACAGCAGCCACTGAGGGTTGAATTATAGCTGAAGGTTAATTGTGTGTTTCATTTGGCGTTTCCTTTAATAGACCGGGACCGTTAAGAGGACATTGTTAAGGAACCGGAATTGTTAAAATCGGATTCTAACCCCAACACCTAAATGCCTGATTCTAATCCAAGGGACCCCCATAACTGAATATCTTTGCTGTTAGATTAGATTTTGTACAGTCACTATTTTGGGCATTGGGTCATTATAAAGGCAATAATGCTTTTGCTCGTTGCAAATCTTTGGTTTGAACTAGGCTTAAGACCTAGCCTGGTTCCAAACCATAGACCCCGCCCACTCTCTGAGTGGACTGCGTCTTGGTCTGTTGTTGAAATGTGAGCCTAGGATATCTTCGATCACAAAAGTACCGTCCACTGAGAGTAGGAGGTGGGGGTGGGTCTAACGAGAAGCTAATCAGCGAATATCTGCTAAAACAAGCTGTGCGATGACGTCAGATGTAGGTGGATCCGTGGATCTCTTGTGATTGGTTTAGGGAAATTCGAATCCCCTCCCCCTTGTAATCGCTGACACTGCAGCCAATTTCAGACTGAAGCTCCACGCAGCTTCAGGCTGATAATCAGGCTACTTAAGACCTTGTGCGGGTTGGGGAGTTGTATTTTGGCTGATACCAAGCTATCTAGTCTGTGTCTGTGTCCAGCTGATGTTCATCATTAAGCTATAGCTGTCACAGTGATCCGTTACATGTCTTCATCATAAGTAGAAACTAGAATTCCTTTCAGGACAATCATTTGAGCTTTCATGTTTTACAGTATTCTAGTATAGTTATTCTATGGATTGAAGCAAATCCCCATCCCAGCTGGCTTTAACAGGTGGAAAAATATGAATGGATGCACAGTAATATAGGCTACACATGACCTTGAAAATAATAGTACAGGAGTTTGTGGTCCAGTTGAAAGCCAGAGGCCAACAGTGTACATGTAATTAAAATGTGCTTTGTGTGCAAGGTCCGCTGAGATGAGACTAAAGCAGCATGGGTTGGTGTGTGTACGGTTGAGATAAAGTGGAGAGAGTCTCTCATGTGAGTACAAGCTCTGAGACTCACGAGCGCACTCACGCATGCACGCACATGAAATCATACGTGCATGCACATAAACACATATGAACAGATAAAAACACACATGCATAGAAAGCACACACAAAGATAACACACAGGCACACATGACCTCATGCAAGCATACAGTACATGTTTATAGAACAGTATAAACACACATGAACGCATAAATGAGCAGACAAACGACAAAGCCACAATGCGTACACATAGTGAAACTGCATGCACACACTCATACAAAACTATACGTGCATAAAGCAGCAACACACACTCACACATATGTGAGTCTTCATGTATGAATATTATTCATACATGAAGACTCATGCCCTCTGGATGACACATATACTGTACTGTCACACAAACACGCACGCACGCACCCACCCACACACACACACACACACACACACACACACACACACACACACACACACACACACACACACACACACACACACTCACGTTTGCATTAGTCATTTATGTGAGAACATCGACATTTTAGGCCGTTTTTGTCTGTGTTATAGTCAATAAAAATAAAACAATAGCCAAAATACAAGCTCACAATAAATCGCGCTGATTTACATTAAATCAGTCATACATCGAAGTACCCCAAGGTTGGGACTGAGCTTATTAAAATGACAATGAAAGGCAGAATTATACAATCTTTTTTATAGATAGAAACCGTTAAAGGACCGGGTATCGTTAAGGAACCGAACATCTAAATGCCTAATCCTAATCCCAACCGGAATCATTTCCTAATTCCCAACTCTAAAAAACTTTTTTTAACCATAAAAACATCCATTCTCTTGTGAGGAGCAGGAAAATGGTCCTCACAATATATTTATCTAATTCTAGCCCTCACAAGTATAGAAAAACAAGTAGCCTACACACACATGTACGCACACAAGTAAAGATTGGTAATATGATGGGTTTATTGGAGCGTGCAGCAGTCTGAGGAGAACATGGCTGGTCCATGAAGATTTCATGGATGCCTCTCTGTCTGCCCTCTGTACTGAATGAATCACACGCACGCACGCACGCGTGCACGCACGCACACACACACACACACACACACACACACACACACACACACACACACACACACACACACACACACACACACACAGTGTAAAATTTTAATGACACACTGTGTAATGTGTGTATGTCCTTTTAATATGTCACACACATACACAAAATATGTAATTGTACTGTACATGGCCACAGACACATACAGTATAGCCAATACATGCCAGATATAGACACTCACACACACACACACACAACACACACACGCATGCAAGCGCACACACGTATGCAGACGTGTCAAATTAAAAGGACACGGTCTGCGTACATGGCTGGGTAAAGATGCATTAGACATAGACACATACAGTGTGTAGCATGGGGACCCACAAATAAACAGTGGTGTAAAGTGACTAAGTACATGTACTCAAGTACTGTACTTATAAGTACAATTTTGAGGTGCTTTTAATTTACTGGAGTAGTTCAAATTGTCTATACTTTTACTTCTACTCCACTAGATCTCAGAGGCAAATATTGAAATTTTACTCCACTACAATTATTTGAAGACTTTATTTACTGGTTACTTTGTGAAGTAAATGTGCAATATTTGCCTCTGAGATGTAGTGGAGTAGAAGTAAAAGTATTGGAAATTGGAAATACTCAAGTAAAGTACAAATACCTCAAATTACATGTACTTAGTTACTTTCCACCACTGTCCATTTGTACCAAATGGTCCCATAAGGCTCCATTTGGTTACTTGATGTGCAATCTCTGCGTTACAAATGTTGCACTAACACTGACAGGGTTCAAGGTTCAGGATTGAACCAGTTCGTTATCGAAGGTGCAGGATATTTTTCATCAACACATGTCGCAACTCATAATGTAATAACGGCTCTTAATGTAATAAACTAAATGTAATAAAAGCTTATAATACAGAGCGTATTAACGTGCCAATAAGTAGGCTATTCTTCATATTGCTGACTATGTGTTCTGTTATGTCAACATTACCTATTTATTCATCTCTCAACATGTGTACCTGACCGGCTGAAGCCAACACGGAGCTTTTATGGATGCATGGTATTATTGATCAATAGAGAACTTATAAATTATGTATGCTTTGTCCACTGGCCTGAGTCTGAGATTAGCAGGGCAGCCCATTCACAGCATTACACAGTAGCACAGCATTTAACATGTGATACAACACCACCAGCTGGTGGTCGTTTAAAGAATAGCACATCACAGGCAACCACCTGTGTTAATGACAATAATGACGCTTCATTATAAAATGAGGCCTTCAACAGTGATACTGTTATGTGAAGACTCTTCATCACACAATCCCATTTGTGGACTCACCAATTCAAGTACAGCTGTTATTTACTGTTGCTACTACTGCTGCTGCTGCCACTACTACTACTGTTCTGCCCCCAGGGCAGATTTATTATTTAAACAAGTAAAACAGTGACCTCTATTGGCAGGTTTATTGTAGCACTCCTTACTTAACCTAAAGCAGGTGCAGCTAACACACTAATTAAAGCAGGTGTTGTTACTTTGCTAATTAGCAGAGACTGGGCAGAAGCTACAGCTTGCTTGTACAGTGCAGACATGTTTGTTTTTCACCTGATGTGATTTTTACTTTCTTCATTTGTTGAGTCCCTTCGATGCAATGCTGTAAGTAAGATTTATGCTTGTGTAGTATGTTACAGTATGTCTGGAATTGTATGTTTAATAGGCATTTACACAATTTTATGTGTTTGTACTGTGTGTTTGTATCGTTCCAGTTTTCACTCCACTTTCACATATAAAGATAAAAGGAGCAAGAGGCTAATCCTGACCCTTGTGAAAAAGTTTGGCTACTGTCAAGTTTGTGGTATCAGGCACCCTAACTGGACAGAATAACTACTACTACTACTACTACTACTACCACCACTACTAATACTAATAATAATAGGGAATGAGCAAATGGAGGTAAAGAAGAGAGTGAACAAGGAGAGAGGAGAGGAGGGGAGAGGAAAGTGTGATGATGATGATGATGATGATGATGATGATGATGATGATCTCTGTTTCCCATCGTCCTTTGTGCCTGTCCTCTTCCTTTCTTTCTTTCTTTTCTGCAGACTGTTCATACCATAGAGTTAAAAAATAAGGTTCATACCCCCCCTCCCTCTTTTCTCTCATTTATTTAAATGACAACTGTCTCTCTCTCTTTCATCCCAGGTGTGGTGAGAATGTAATTAATGTGGGGAGAAGATTCCTCTGCCTTAGAAATTGACAGAAAGACCGACATTCAATGAGATACACTTTGACTTTACATGTTCTTTGAAGAACATCTTTCTTAAAATGTGAAAGATACTTCAAAGCACCTACACAAAGCCATCCCGTCTGTCTCTCTGTGTGCTTGCTCGCACGCACGCACTCACGCACGCACAACACATGGACAAATGAGAGCAAGGGAGAATGACTGACTGAGTAAAAGACGGAATGATGGAGACATTGGAGAGAGGGAGGGCGACTGAATGAGAACATTGTCAGCAAAGAGCAAAGGAGCATGTGGCCTTTTTAGAGAGAAAGAACTGGAGAGAAAATAATTCAGATTTTTCATATTCTATCCTGATTGGCTGAAATTGGCTTCCAAAGTTTGCAGGAGAGCTCCGTTTTGAACAAAATGCCTCAAATCCTGAATGCAGCATGCAATTTCTGTGAAATGTTGCATGCACATTCCCACTTAGTCAGGGGATATTAAAAAAATCTTGGAATAAATTCCTTACCAAAAAAGATCTTCACCAATGTGTTTGTAAAGGTGTCTAGTAACACATCTCACAAAGACTGAAATGCAGTTTCCCTAGGAGAATTTGTGACAGCTCCTGAAAGTTGGGGTACCCACCATAACCTTATGGGGTGGGAAAAAAATCCAAATTTAATTCTGTTTTAAGTAGCATGTGAGGGGTCAAACTAGGGTGTTTTTATGATTCAGAATCCATTGCAAGCATTTGTTTTGAACCAAAACCACTCCTTGGGCTAAAAACGGCCATAGACATTCTTTTCCAGGTATACTTTTTGTGTAAAAAGCCCATTGAGACTTTTACAAACACATTGGTGAAGATTATTTTTGGTATCCCCTGACTAAGTGGGAATGTGCATGCAAATTTTCACGGAAATTGCATGCTGCGTTCAGGATTTGAGGCATTTTGTTCAAAACTGAGCTCTCCTGCAAACTTTGGAAGCCAATTTCAGCCAATCAGGATGGAATATGAAAAATCTGAAAGACGCGTTTTGTTTAATGACTATAGAGAGTAGCCTACATTTTGCATTCTGGACTTTTACTTGTAACATAGTATTTCTATCTTGCAGTATTGATACTTTGACTTAAGTAAAAAAAAATCAACTTTTTCCACTGGTAGGGGTGGGGGTCCCTGCATCTCTCTCTGGCCTGAAAAACATTGAAGACCCCTGTTCTGTTTACAACAAATATTGTAATTGTACTCCACTACAATGATTTGAAAACTTTAGTTACTAGTTACTTTAAAGATATACATATATTACATTATAAAACATACATTAACCACTTCAGCCCTATTTTATAACTAGGCTATTTGAGAATAGCCGAACTACAAGCTCACAACGCGTCGCAAAACACGTTGCATTGTGAGCTTGTATATCAACTATTTTCAACAATTTTAGTAATTTCACTTTTGGTACTCAAGTACATTTTGAATTCCGGACTTTCACTTGTAACAGAATATTTCTAATTGCAGTATTGATGCTTTTACTTAAAGATGGGGTGCCATGATATTTTTCAACCCTAAAACCTGATCATAAGGTATTATTATTATGTAAGGATTTTTTTTCAACAAAAAAAAAAGTGTACAGTAAGTGTTAAAATGTTGTTTTTGTGTGGACACACCTCCAGTTCATTAAGTATACCTGGTTCTCACCTTAGCACCTCCTCCACCACCTTAGCACCACCCACCTGTCCTAGTCCCTCCTCCTCCTCATGCCCATACCTGTTGTGTTATGATAATGAGGGGGAGGGTATGGCTTTGTGATGTCACTAAAGCGCTGTTTCTCTATTGGCACGTTTGACCCTCAAGGTTTCAGCCTCCAGGAAGAAACTCCAAATAGTCAGAGAAGACATAAAACACCATAAAAACACCACCGGGGGGCTTAATGAAGTTCTATCAACCTCATAGACACATGAAAAACAGAAAAAGTGCAAAACCATGGCACCACCTCTTTAAGTAAAACATTTGAGTACTTTTTCCACCACTGAAGAGAACTATAACCTACATTCCCTGCGCTCCCACGAAAAGACAAAAGAAACATTTTTATGAAAAAATGGTTACCATTATAACAATATACTTATTACTTCTAGTTATAGTGGCTCATAGGAATTAGACTATGTGACAACCAGGAATAGTTTGGTGACCACTGGAGACACGGTTGACAGCCGGAATGTAGACGGCATCCGGGAGCAGTATGGGTTGGCACCCCAGCCTGTGTCTTCTGTGAGGAAGGAGCCCAACAAATCCACGGTGAGGCTTTTAGGAGGGCCATTCAAGTGGAGCCTGCAGTACCACAACAGCCCAAGAAACCATCACGCCAGAAGGAAATGTTTGGATCGGGGGGAGTCTGGTGCAACACTCGGGTCCTGGACCTGGTGAGACGAAGGAGGAGCCCAGCCAGGAGGCCATCCACATGAGCCTAGTCCTTCCACGTGCCAGAGCCTCTCTTCTCCCCCAGTCCCGGACGAGTAGTTCCGGACAAGCGGATTGAGTGGCACTGTCTTGCCCTAAGAGGACTGACCGTGGTAGCTACTGGGACGTAAGTCAGGGCTTGATCAACCCCGGCTGGGTCACCTGGGCGACTGTTTTCCGAATGTTACTTGAATAAAAGAACAAAAGTATTGGCATCAAAATATACTTAAAGTACCAAAAGTAAAAGTACTAAAATCTTTGAAAATAGCAGATCTACAAGCTCACAACGCGTTGCATTGCGACGCGTTGTGAGCTTGTAGATCGGCTATTTTCAAATAGCCTATGTATAAAATAGGACTAAAGTGGTTAATACATAGCCTGGTAAACCCTCCCTCCGGAAATCTCAATTCCATTTCATTTCAGGAGTGAGTCTGGCATGATCCGCCTTTCTGCAATATTGGCTCTGTATGCCAAACGGCCGGGCCTATCAGCGTCGTCGCTCATTGTTCTGTGATTGACAGCTTACGTTGGCCAATCAGGTGGCGAGTTTGAGTGAGCCCAAAACACGAACGGCAGCCATCTTTTTCTTGTGCGGCCAATTCTCCGCTATTTTTTTACTTCAAAAAGCTCTCTAACTTCTATTTTGAGGCACGGAATTTACTTATAAGATATCGTTTGGATAGAATTTAGTTGTTTAACTTCATATATGTGGTCAATTAATCATGACAAAGCCTATTTTTAAAAAAAAAAATTAGAGAACCGGTAGGGGCGGGCAGTGACACCATTGTACCCGAAAAAGGCAACCCATTTTGGGTATGGCTGTCTCAAAAGTCCCGTCGCGTCACATTAAGACTGGTGAACTGCTGATTGGCTGAAGGGGAAAAATTATCATTGGCTGAAGGGGTTGTCAGTCAACGGTATTACTCCCGCCCAACTCCAGCACAGCCAATATTGCAGACAGGCGGATCAGGCCAGACTCACTCCTGAAATGAAATGGAATTGAGATTTCCGGAGGGAGGGTTTACCAGGCTAGTTAATACATGTTTTATAATATAATAATTTATATCTGCAAAGTAACTAGTAACTAAATAATTGTAGTGGAGTAAAAGTACAATATTTGCCTCTGAGATGTAGTGGAGTAGAAGTAAAAGTACTGAAACTGGACGTACTCCAGTAAAGTAAGAATACCTCAAAATCGTACTTAAGTACAGTACTTGAGTAAATGTACTTACTTTCCACCATTGGTTCCCACCCATCATCCCAACTGGCTGTCAGAGGTATGAAAACATTTGCTGCACAGATGCAAATCATTGCTAACAGAGGATAGTCTGATTCAGGTAATGCCAAGGACACATTTGTCCGTGTATGGACATGTTGATGTGCTTGCCACAAACTGTCTCTACTTTCACTTTCACAACTTCCCTGTACTGTTTCACATAACAATAGCAGGCTTTATAAGGACTGTTACACCACAAAAAGCAGCTGCACACGCCCCAGCAGGCTGATAGAAAATGTTCTGTGTAAACGACTCAGGGCTTAGCTTGAAATGTCCATGTCTGTATCATTAAGTTACAATGGTGGTTTATTCTATTCCTAATTTATGACTGCTGGATCATTAATGGTAAGCACATCTTTCCTTTTGTTACTTACAGAATTACTAACGAATTGAAATTTTCTCTAAATTATAATAAGGGTAATAATAATAATAATATTTTGCAGAGGTGTAAAGTAACTAAGTACATTAATTAAGTACTGTAGTAACTACAATGTTGGGGTATTTTTTACTTTACTGGTGTATTTCCAGTTTCAGTACTTTTACTTCTACACTACATCTCAGAGGCAAATATTGTACTTTTACTCTGACTCTGATTTTACTCTGACTTTGATTATTATCGCAAAACACACTAACCACTTCAGCCCTATATGTATTTTGACCATTTGAAAATAGCTGATCTACAAGCTCAGAATGCGTTGCAATGCGACGCATTGTGAGCTTGTAGATCGGCTATTTTCAAAAGATTTTTTATACATTTTGAACTTGTGAAATGCGACATTATGCACATTGAGTACTTTTACTTTTGTACTTTAAGTATATTTTGATACCAATACATTTGTACTTTTACTCAAGTACGTTTTGTCCATATCTCAATATCTTCAAGTAATTCTTTGCGCAGATATGTGCATTATTACATTTAGAAAAAATATGTTTTTGAGCAGTGTTACAAAAGGTTCTCCAAATGACAAATGTTTCAAGAATGTGTAAAAAAAATAATATATATATATATATATATATATATATATATATATATATCATATTATTCATATAATTTAACTTGAGCTTATTGAAAAATACACTATAGAGCAAAATGTTATGTTTTTGCTATAAGTTTATATTCATAAGCAAGGTGGTCATTCTTCTCTGACATCATTGCATCAAGTGATGAGAAAGTGCACGACTAGTTGCAGCGTCTGTTTATTGACAGGTTTGCCAACCTGTTAAAACAGGAATCCACTTGCTTTGTTTGCAACCGTCGACAGGTGTAGGAAACACGTGTAGGAAACAGAATACCTGACTATGCCACCCTGGGAGTTTCACCCAGAGAATACCACATACACAGGGCTGGCTGGTATCAATGGGCTAGTGGGGCTAAGCCCCCCCTATTTTATGGAATAAAGATGAGAAATTATTATTAAAATGTTTTAGAAGAGATTATGTTATATGCTGGTGGAACCTGGAGCAGCAACAGCATCAATCAGTTACAAGAAAAACACAATGTAAAAAATGGGCTGATTTCTTTTAGCCCAAATCAGCTTCCATTGGCTTTCATTGAGTTGAGTGATTGACAGCTGACATGACACGCCTGCTTGATTTACTCACCATTGGGGCTAATATATTTTAGCCCCCAAGCTCCGCCCTCACTGGCTTTTGTACAATGACAGATAGGTTTACCTTTCTGTGCTTTGTTCTGGGAAAGTGAAGGAGGATTAACAGGCAGGCGCCAGTATTCAAATGGATTGTAGATTATTTACTTTCTAATCCGTCTTCAAAAAGGTATTGTGGATTTGCTTCATTTATCTGACAAAGTTAAGAAACATGATTGCTGCTTTAATCACATTGGAAGTGGCTCAAGCTGGTGTGTGTGTGTGTGTGTGTGTGTGTGTGTGTGTGTGTGTGTGTGTGTGTGTGTGTGTGTGTGTGTGTGTGTGTGTGTGTGTGTGTGTGTGTGTGTGTGTGTGTGTGTGTGTGTGTGTGTGTGTGTGTGTGTGTGTGTGTGTGTGTGTGTGTGTGTGTGTGTGTGTGTGTGTGTGTGTGTGTGTGTGTGTGTGTGTGTGTGTGTGTCATCACCATGGCAGCTTGTGATGGACATTTTCATTAATATTTAATTTTTGCTACGGACATACAAAATAATCATCTTATCAAAAACACAGTGGTCTAGCCCTAAATGTATACTAATGGACTCCTAATGTGTCATAAGGTCTATTCCAATGTATTGCACATTTTAAAACAATAGTATGTCTGCATTAACTACTGAGCCACTTAACGACCAACAAATTAAATCCTAACTATTTTGGATAATAATAATTGAGTCTCATCAGTACAGACAGTGCTTCAACCTCAAAAGGGCCACTTTAGTGAGTGGGTGCCTAATATTATACATTATGGCTAATATAGAGATTGCTGGCTTTTCAAAAGACAGTGTTACTTGAGGACAGAAGGAGATCAAGTTCTACCAGCTAAACCATTTGGTTTGGTTTGGCAAAGTATGGTAGCTAGTGGATTCCATTAAGGTGATCAGGTATTCTCTGTTGATGAGAAAGTCCAAGGCATGCACATGTATCAAAGGAAAAAGACACACCTTACAAGCTACACTTGATTTGTTTTTGATTTATTAGACATAATGATTGCATGTTAAATGCTTCTCACGGAAACGTCAAGGATAAAATGCCAATGGAACACTGGAACGAGGAAACTTGAGAGACAAAAAAGATATGTACATGATGAGTGATTAATGAAGGGCATGCCAGGATTTTAATTGATTGCAGTGTCACAATAGTTTGATGTGAAGGCACCTAACTTTGATCAGACGTGAGCTAACCTTTAGGTTGGAGGAGATCCTAGGCTGTGGATGGAGGGTTTCCATGGATTATGATTGTGGATTGTTATTATAGTGGTCAATTATTGAAATCCCAAACATGGAATATAATTGGACCATGCCACATTTAATTTCTGTCTCAGGACTGCCACCTGCCAATATACAGTGGATACTGTAACTTCCCAATCTCCAGGTTTTCGAAAGTATAGCTACCACTTTAACCCTGACATCCTAATTTTGGGCATGTCATTCTAGGATAAAAAGATAAGAAAATTACTGATCTACAAGCTCACAACATGCTGTGATGTGTTGTGATTGAATGATTTGGATAATAATAATCCAGCTTTTCCCTTCCAAATAATATTTGTATTTATTTGATAAGTGGCTTGTTTTAAAATGTGTAGTGCTGTGGAATAGAGTAGACAATACGGCACATCAGGAGTCCATTATTACATATTTAGGGCTAGGCCTATGTGATTCTCGTAATATTACCTTTTTTTAAAGCACATTTTGCTATTTTCACAGAATTGAGGCAGTTATTAGCAATCATTTCGTTTAGCTTAGTCTTGTTGTCTTCACCTGATGCAATTGTGTGTACAGGTACCATGTGCAATAGGCCTACTAAAAATCTCCTGCAACTCATGAAATGAGCATGTTACTTTACTTTTTACTTTAAGTTATTCAAGGCATTTTTATTTGTATCTACATTATAATGAAGAAAATATATAGGCTATATAAAAATAAATCAAAATAAAAAATGTGCCACGGACATAGACATGTCTTGCCACGGATAGTTGTTG
This sequence comes from Gymnoscopelus braueri, assembly GCF_963280865.1. Classification (NCBI taxonomy): domain Eukaryota; kingdom Metazoa; phylum Chordata; class Actinopteri; order Myctophiformes; family Myctophidae; genus Gymnoscopelus; species Gymnoscopelus braueri. The sequence continues at coordinate 36,006,589 of NC_137625.1, read as the reverse complement.
ATGATGACCCCTGGTCACAGTGTGTGTGAGAGAGGGACTAGAGTCTCTCACCCTCGAAAATTGGCAAAAGTAGCCGTTTTCAAGATGTTTTGGCCATTATCTCTGGAACGGAAGGTCCAATCTGCTCAGTTCAAAGCTTGTTAGATGGTAATTGTTCGGGCCGGGGTGTGTGTGTGTGTGTGTGTGTGTGTGTGTGTGTGTGTGTGTGTGTGTGTGTGTGTGTGTGTGTGTGTGTGTGTGTGTGTGTGTGTGTGTGTGTGTGTGTGTGTGTGTGTGTGTGTGTGTGTGTGTGTGTGTGTGTGTGTGTGTGTGTGTGTGTGTGTGTGTGTGTGTGTGTGTGTGTGTGTGTGTGTGTGTGTGTGTGTGTGTGTGTGTGTGTAACTTTAAAAGCATTGATAAGGAACATGGGAAGAGGTCTACTGTAGGAGGACATGAGTTTCAGTTTATACATACCACTTGCTGCTATGTTTTTAGCAGACTTAAATAATCTAACCTTTTAATTAATTGTCTGGTTCTGGTCTTATTTTGTTAATAAAGTGCATGCTGTTCTTGTGTGACCCTCAACACAGGATTTGATCATTCCAGGCTCAAATTATTAGTATTGCCACCACCAGCAATAATCATGATATAAGAGCAGATATCACACTTACAAACAACGTTCACTGGAGCAGTGGAAGCTCTGTTTTGTTGTGGAGCATTTCCTATAACAAAGTATAGATAGCCTACAGTTGTGTCATTGCTGTAACTTGTTATCTGGAATGTGATGCTGTTGCTGCAGGGTGAACTATGAGAATCATATAGTATAATGGATGTCTTGTAGCCCCCCCCCCACCCAAAATCACCACCAGCCGCTACTGCACATACATGCACAGTTCAGATGTAATACCCAACATCAGGTTTGATAAGGAAGGTGCAGACACGTGTGTTTCAAGTTAAAACATTTCATTTAGGCCCAGGGCAGATTATGTAATATTTATCCATTCAAAATTGTAAGGTGAAAGTCAGGTTAGAAATCTATAATTCTTTATTATCATAGCATCAGGCAATCAAAAGGTAAGCCATTTTTGTGTAGAATGTGTTCATAACAGATAACCTTTCTGATTTGGCATCGGCCCAATCCAGGATTGCTTTTAGTTTTTGTTAGTTTTTTTGTGTACATATTACTTAGGGTTATATTCACAATCACATACTATACTAATAGTTTGATTTGTAGATGGAAAATATATTATTTGTAGTAAAATAACCCAAATATAGATCTGTTTTACACCAATGTGTATAAACATACATGTAAACATTATTAATCTATAATTGTCCATAGTACTTCTATCAAGAGGAGAGTTTGGCACCTCTTGATAGAGCATAAAAATTTGTCTTTTATTGTCTCGGCATGGCGAGAGAGTATGTTTGCATGTTTTGCACCCTGTCTGTCCGTCCTTTACTCCTACAAATTGTGTCCAAACATCACTCAAATCGGTATTCATTATCTCTATAGTCAAGTCAATTTTGTCTGATACATCTTGATCACAGGACTCCAGTTATATATTTTTTACCAATTTGTCTGAGTATTGGACAAACGTCTATGTCCCATTCGGCCGCATAGCGGTCTAAATGTTTATAAAAGTTCTCAATAGATTCATGGACAGTGACTTTTATATTTTCCAATTTCAGAAATTCCACAACCAGGACGTGTTTGAGGGAGGTCAACGTTTTTTTCTGACCTGTGCAACGGATTGGAAGATTAGCCGTGGACAGACAGATAGACAGACAAGCACAAGCACACGCACAGGCAAACCTACCAAAAACATAATAATAATTCAGAAGAGGACGGCACTGAGGAGAACTATTTAAACGCGTCAGAACTGCAAAGCCTTGCATCTTTAACAACTGTGCCGGGACAAGAAGAAACGCCACGTCATACAAGTCTTGAGTCTTGATTTCCTGTCTACGTGCGCGATGAATAAACAAAAACTGCGGTTCATCCTCCTCTTAGTTACTGCCGGCATCTTCTACATCCTGATCCAATTTGTCAAAAATCCAAAGACCCCACATGTGTTCCAAACAATGCACCCCTGCCGTACCTCTACCCAGAGCATCACCCCTCTGAATAACACCAAGCACCTGCTGGTTTCTGCCTACATGGACCGCAGGGTGAAAGGTTGGGATTTGCGCATCATTGGTATATTCAGGAGCGATTCCATCATGACCCTGCACTGTGTTTTCTGCTGTGGCGGCAACCTCTCCATCCCCAGCACTCCGGCCAGCTTCGTACACCACGCAGACATGGATGGTTTCGGTTTTCCTTTTGAGACGATGGACGTCATGTGTTGGATCCCCACAGGATGCAAAGCGACCCATGTCACCCTGTCGACTCATTCAGACAGCATGGAAGCACAGCGGCAGATCTTTCTCCCTATAGGTAAATAGTGGTGGACAAAGTACTCAACCCAGTACTTGAGTCAAAATATAAATATACTCCTGGTCAAATGTTATTAAGTTACTCTGTCAAATTTGCAGTGGTGGAAAAAGTACTCAAATGTTAAAAGTATCAATACTGCAATGTAGTATATCTGTTACAAGTAAACGTCTGGAATTCCAAATTTACCTGAGTAAAAGTACAAATGTATTGGTACCAAAAGTAAAAGTATTAAAATGTTTGAAAATAGCCGATCTACAAGCTCACAACGCGTCGCATCGTGACACGTTGTGAGCTTGTAGATCAGCTATTTTCAAATAGCCTATGTATAAAATAGGGCTAAAGTAGTTAATGCATGTTTTATAATGTAATAATTTATGTCTGCATAGTAGCTAGTAACTAAAGTTTTCAAATAATTGTAGTGGAGTAAAAGTACAATATTTTCCTCAGATGTAGTGGAGTAGAAGTAAAAATATAGAAAATTGGCAATACTCCACTAAAGTAAAAATACCCCCATAAATTACTTACAGTACTTGAGTAAATGTACTTAGTGACTTTACACCACTACAAATTTGTACTTGTGTATTAAAAATATACTTAAGTATTCAAAAGCACATGCTTTTAAAAATGCTTCAGTATTCAATAGTACAAATTACAAAGTCATTATTTTTTTAATATCAGTGCATTGCTGTATTGAAATGTTGACATTTTCCAAAACATTCAAATATTTTTTCAAATTTTGGAAATAGCAGATCTACAATCTACGATCTAGGGTGGCAGTGGCTCAGGAGGTAGAGCGGCCGCTTGGGAAACGGAAGGTTCCCATGCAGTTCGATCCCGGGCTCTCCCAAGTGTCCTTCAGCAAGACACTGAACCCCCAACTGCTCCTGATGAGCAAATTGGTGCCTTGAATGGTTTCCTCCGCTGTCGGTGTGTGAATGTAATTCACATTGTAAAGCCCTTTGTATAAAGGCGCTTCATAAATGCACCATTTGCAAGCTCACAACGTGTCGAATTGTGATGCGTTGAGCTTGTAGATATGCTATTTTCACTATATTTGAAATAGGGCTTAAATGGTTCATTCATAATGTACATTTTCCCATCTAGCTATAGTGCAGTCAAAAGTACAATATTTGTCTTTGAAATTTAGAGGAGTGATAGTCACAAGTATCGATCAAAAACACGAATAGGCTACTCAAGTAAATACTCAGATATGTACGTGCGATAAATGTACTTTGTTACTGTCCACCACTGTAGGTAACCAGGAGAGCGGCGGGACAGAGGCAATAAAGCCCCAGTTTGACTTCACAGTGTGCATCCCCACCTTGTACGGAGACTACAACAACGTTCTTCAGTTCACACAGGCCCTAGAGATGTACCGACTGCTGGGAGTGGACAGGGTTGTGGTCTACAACACCAGCTGTGGTCCAGAGCTTGACCGCTTACTGCACAGTTACAGCGAGGAGGGTTTCGTAGAGATAGTTCCCTGGCCCGTGGATAAGCACCTCAAACCATCGAAGGGATGGCTGTATCGCGAGCATGGAGCAGGGGACCTGCACTACTATGGCCAGCTGACCACACTCAACGACTGTGTCTACAGATACATGGACCGTTCGCGCTATGTCTTGTTGCATGACATAGATGAGATTATACTACCGTACCGTCAAAACAGCTTAATGTCTCTGATGAGCCAGCTCCAACAGCAAAACCCAAAAGTGGGGGTGTTCCTCTTTCAGATGCACTTGTTTCCAACTGACCATGTGGATCCCAGTGCAAAGTTCCACCTGCCCCAATGGGAAGGGGTGCCAGGAATAAATATTCTGGAGCACATCTATAGAAAATATGAAACGGAGGAAAAACAATGGGAAGGGGTGCCCGTATTAAATATTCTGGAACACATCTACAGACGACATGTGGTGCCAAGGCAAGTGGGATACAAGATGATAGTTCAGCCAAGGATGGTGCAGCAGACATCAGTGCACAAAGTGCTGAGGAACTTCGGGAATAAAGTCACGGTCCCTCCAGATATGGCTTCGGTTATGCACGTCCGGGGTTGCTTGATCACACACACCATACCACCTAGTTCCAAGCAGAACTGCAGGTCCAAAGAGCACATGCACGTTGACACCAGACTGTGGGAGTTTCATGAAAAGCTGATCCCCAGTGTGGACAAGGCCTTGGGGAGAATAGGGATGCTGAGAGAAAAAAAACATTGAGATGATGGAGCATTGATGCAGCTGCACACACTGACACGTAGGGCTGCAATTATCAGATAAATTCTTAGCGATTATTCTATTGATTATGTTTTCGGTTGATTGTGTTTAGTATTTTCCTTTCAGGTTTGTTTTTATTATTATTTTTAATTTGTTTTTAATTATTTTTGCAACTTTTCAGCCTATAATGACATGCCAAAATAGGGATATGATCGACTAAATTGATTGGTTAGTTTCTCGCCATTTGTACAAGTACAACTGTTTAATCACCAAACAAACAACTTCCACTTTAAATATTAAAAAAGTCAACAGGATGTGGTCGATCTTATATGCTGCAGTTCTGCACAATAAGTGTGTTTATTATTCCCACATCACACGCACTGCGGGGGTGTAGAGCACACCAATAGAGGAGAGGATGTGGTCATATGGTGCGACCTTTGAGCAGTTGTTCTCAAACCCTTTTTTCTCAGGTCACAACTGTGACCTGAGCACCTGTTATCCACAGCAACCCTGAATTACATTGTAAATTCATAGCACCTTACATTTATGTCATGTTATGGTACATAATGCGTAACTCTTTCCCCCTAAGATACAGTATGTCATGAAAACTTGAGAGGACAGATTGGAGGAGAAAAAAAAGAAAGAAAAAATCGTTATATTTCAAATCAAATCAAATCAAACTTTATATAGCACATTCACAGCACATTTCACATGACAGAGTCAACCAAAGTACTTGACGTTTGACCACTAGAACCCCAGCATATTATGGGGGGAACATTGGGCAGAAATTGCCAATCTACAAGCTAACAACGTGTCGACACATTGTTAGCTTTTAGGACGGCTAATTAAATGTTTTGGTATGATTAAAAGATTAAAATTCAGTGCCCAACTCCAATCGGTAATGTTAGAAACCTCTCGCCAAGTCAAAAACCTTGGCATAGTCATGGACTCAGACCTATATTTAAACAGCCACATTAACACAATCACAAAGTCAGCCTACTATCACCTAAAAGATATAGCACGGGTTAAAGGACGGGTTAAAGGACCCAGCAAGCACAGTCAGACCCGGACGAATCAGTAACGTCTCGATTGGGGCTAGATCCAGTCAAACCAACACTAGTCAGATCTGGCCCAGAATATCACCTGATTTCAACCAAAATAATTCCTGACCACAAAAATGGACGTCCTGGATGAATCAGAGAGAGTCCGATCGAGGCCAGATCAAGTCAAATCATAACTAGTCAGATCTGGCCCAGAATATAACCTTATTTCAACTAACATAAATCCCACAAATAGAATACTTTGCCACTGACTGAAAACTACTCATAATTAAATAGTTGTAATATTGGTCAAATCACGTATTTTTCAATCCTGGTCTGTTATTATTGAAAATCTGATCATTTGACAGTCTTACTAGCCTTACTATCAACTAATTGTGTTTATTTACAAGCTGTTGTCATAGGCACAAAACAACATTCTGAACTCGTGAGGACAACACTGCATCTGGTGTCTGCATAGGTGCAGTGGCATAGTCTACCTCACTTTTCCCGTGGATTATTTTCGTAAGGGGCCCGTTTATTATTAAAATATTTAATGTATCTGAATGTGTAACTACCCTAACCAGGGGTCATCAACATGTTCGTACACGGACAAACGTGTCCGTGGCAAGACTTGGCCCATTTTATTTAATTGTATTTATTTTTAATAAATACAAATTATAGTCTATATATATTTTTTTCATGACAATGTAAAAACATACTAAATATTCACAATCTAATCTTTGAATTAAAATTGGTTTGAATAATTTTGGTGACTTGTAAAGTGTCGGGATGACATGCTCATTAATATGTTGCAGGAGATTTGTACAAGGTACTGTACATGATTGCATCAGGTGAGGACAAGACAGTTAGAAGTAATGTTTGATAATAGCTAATAGCAACCTGAAAATAACAAAATGTGTGTTTAATCCTTTGTTGGAGAGACCTTTTATGTTTTAAAACAATGGATTCATATGTGGTGTGGTCAGACAATTAAACTATGAAAAGATCAAAAATAGATCTGTTCAGAAGGATCCATTTGCTACAAAAGCAAAGGAGAGTAGAACTGGACAAGTAAAGCTTGTTGAAAAAGATTTTCACCATTGAGAGAAAGTTTCAAAGTGTCCAAAAATAACAACATTTAACTATAATAACACTCCACAATCATAAGCAGTGGAAACCCTTGATCCACAGCCTGCGGTCCACAATCACCATCAGACCTCCAGCTTATACATTTGCTCACCTCTGATCAAGTTAGGAGCCCTTGCATGAACCTAGTTGTGACACTGCATTCTTTAAATCCTGTCATGCCCTTTATCCTTATCTAATCACTCATCTGTACGTACAGTATGGTGGTTTTGACTCTGACCTTTCTTTTTCCATTGTTCCACATATCTTACATCACAACTATGCAAGGTCTAAGACTTCCTCATCATGATAGAAGATTTCTCATCAAGATATCACCGTAATGGAAAGAAACCACAACTATCGAAGCTACGATTGGTATGGTAGAACTGGTAGAACTTGATCTGCACCTGACCTCAAGTAGTCTGGGAGACTTTGGCTCAGAGCCTGGACAGCAGGGGCGCGGCCACTGCGTTCTCATTCAAATCAACAGCCAATGAAGAAAAGGGGGCGGGATCCACATGCAGTGGGTGTTGCATGTAAATAGGAGCGACGGGAAGCAATTTCTCCTTGAGAAATTGCGGCCGCCATTGTTGTGTACTGCTGTTTGCCTCTCGTCGGACTGTTTAAACGAGTTGCACAGCTCTCAGACCGGTAAGAGGATTCTGAGCGTAAGTTACATCCTGCCCACAAATACAGGGGTTTTGGCCCAGAAGTTCCTCGCCCCTCCCGTTTGTATGCGAGAGCTGGCGAACACTTCTGGGAACTCAGATTAGACCTCAAGTAACACTGTCCTCCGATAATAACCATATGACCGGCACCCAAATGGCCCTTTGCTCATTTAATGTGTGATGGAAGCGCTAACTGTACTGATAAGAACCAATTCTTGAAATCCCAAATACGGAATAGACCACAATTAATACCTGTCTTAGCCTCCTGGCAGTCTTAAGGTTTTCTTCAGAATAGGTAACCTCTTTAACCCTGGCATCCCCATTTTGGGCATGTCATTATAGGCTAAGTAAATAAATAAATAATTAGAAACATTTCTGAAATGTTTTGAAAATACCAGATCTACAATCTCTCAACATGTCATGATGTATTGTGTTGTATTGTGTAGATTGGCTTTTAAAACAATGGCTTATATTTCTTTGTTATTCAGTGGTTAATGCAGATATACTATCATTGTAAAATGTCTAGCACATTGGCATAGACAATAGGGCACATTATGAGTTCATTATGTATTTCTGGTAAAAAAAAAAAGAAAAACAATATTGATCACTTATTTTGTATGTCTGTGGCAAAAATAGTATATCGATGAAAATGTCCATTACAAGCTTGCATGGTGATGACCCCTGACCCTAACATATTGCTGGCTTACTAACAACATACATGCATGCACACTGATCAATGTATTTGTGCACTGAACACGTGTGTGCTGCTATAATAATAAATACAATAGCGAAACCAAATAATATTAGTTTTAATTAAGAACATGCACCATTAAAGCCAGGATTATGTTCTTAATCGGGGTTGATAGCAGGAGGAGTAAAATTACAACTCGCGGACCGTGAGTCCGGGAGGAAAAGCAAAAAGTGTATTTGGAAGAAAACGTGAAATGGGGAAATCTAGCCTGGCACAAATGGCCAGGGCCTATTTGGAGTTGCATCATGATCCAAGGTATCCAGAGATTTTGATTGTATGACCTACGGTTCAAAAGCTATTGATGCCTTTGTGTGTTTTTAAACTTAAAACTTTGTATTAGTTGTGTCCTGGGGAGGGGGGGTCTCTTAGTTTGATCATTGTTACCTTTTTCTTGACTTTTTATGCCATGTCGCACTTTGAAATTTGTGTCAAATATAAAGTGCATTACAAATAAAATGTATTATTATTATTATTATTATATTATAAAAAATGTATTAAGAGTTATAGGCCAAAACCTGAAGCAGGCTGTTATAGCGCCACCATGAGGCAGATTTGAAAGAACTGGCGCAGAGGTTCTTCCTTGGCCTACTGAGAGTGTGCATACAGTTTCATGCTGATCAGTCCAACAGTGCCAGAGATTAGCTGTTTACAGACGGACATATGATCTCCTTAGAGGATCTCTCACCAATTGTGTCACATGAATCCCTCCTCTAGCCCTGTTGACACAATTCCTACTGCCCTTTTAAAAGATGCTTTTAACTGTCTAAATCCTTACATCCTGTCAATAATCAATAGCTCCTTATCCTCTGGGTGTGTGCCCGATCACTTTAAACATGCAAGTATCCAACCACTCTTAAAAAAACCAAGCCTTGATCCACAAGTTCACAGCAATTACAGGCCAATCTCCAAACTCCCTTTCATCTAATTTTTTTTAGAAAAAGTTGTCTGTAATCAACTTCTACAGTTCCTTAATAATAACAATACATTTGATAAGTTTCAGTCCGGCTTCCGCCAGAAGCACAGCACTGAAACTGCACTACTTAAAGTCTCTAGTGACATCCTTATGAGGGCCGATGTCGGTGAGTGTTCGGTGCTGCTGCTGCTTGACTTAAGCGCAGCATTCGACACGATAGATCATTCCATCCTCCTTAATAGGCTCCAACAGTGGGTGGGACTAACCGGGTAGGCCCTGGCATGGTTATCCTCCTATCTGACAGGGAGAAGTGTGGCTGTCGCTTGTGACAATTATGTTTCCTCCTCAGCTCCCCTGACCTGTGGGGTCCCCCAGGTTTCCATACTTGGTCCAATTCTATTCTCCCTCTATATGCTCCCCCTTGGCACTCTTATTAACAGCTTTGAAGGAATATCGTATCATTGTTATGCTGATGATACACAATTATATCTCTCATTTAAGCAAAATGATCTCACTAAACTCACAGTCTTGCATGACTGTTTAACCGGTATCAATAAATGGATGGCACAAAACTTTTTACAACTCAACCCAGATAAAACCGAAATCCTCATCATAGGCCCTGAGATTAGCTCAAATGCAATCCGTCTGTCCCTTGGTCCCCTGGCAACTAATGTCAAACAGACTGCAAAGAACCTAGGTGTCTTCTTCGACAATCAAATGAACTTCGAGTTCCATATTAAAAAGGTTACCCAGTCATGCTTCTACCATCTACGCAATATTGCAAAAATTAAATCAATGCTCACTTCTCAAGACCTGGAAAAAGTCATGCACGCTTTTGTTTCCTCCCGTCTTGACTATTGTAACCGACTCTATACCACCCTGAGCCGTTCATCATTATCCCGACTCCAACTAGTGCAGAATACGGCAGCCAGAATCCTTACTAACACCAACCGCAGAGCACACATAACTCCGGTGTTAGCCGCACTGCACTGGCTACCAGTTAGGTCCAGAATAGATTTTAAAATTATACTAACTACTTATAAAGCATTACACGGGCTGGCCCCACCTTATATTTTGGACCTACTGCCTCCTAAGGACAATATGAGATCCCTCAGATCCTCTGACAAAGGCCTTCTTAAAATACCTGCGTCCAATCGCAAAACAAAGGGTGACCGGGCTTTTGCAGTGGTTGCTCCCACACTGTGGAACGCCCTACCATTGGCCATAAAAAATGCAGAGTCTGTTGAAGGTTTTAAGAGGATGTTAAAAACACATTTGTTCCGTAAGCATTTTTACCCATAAAGTTCTACCTGACTTTCACGGACAAATTGCTTTGTTTTAATCCTTGTTGTTGTATTGTTTTATTACTCTATTTATATACTTTTATACTCTGTTGTTAACTTGTTAATTTTGTTTAATTGTGTTCCATTGTACAGCACTTTGTAACCTTGTTTTGAAATGTGCTTTATAAATAAAATGTACTTACTTACTTACTTACATAACAATGTGTCCTTGCATAGATTGACTTTTCAAAGTTAAAGTTGTACAATGCAGATTCACAAATAACGATTTTTAGCAACCTCTGCTGGTCACTACCGTCACTGCATACAATTTCCGTAGTCCTCGATTACCCAGAATTCCATTTGTTTTCACCGGAAGCCGGAAGCGTTTCAAAAAGCGTTCTTTTAATTGTTTTATACTATCTGCGGATCGTTTCTCTTAGCCAGTGGAGCATTAGTTACCATGAGCTGTGCTTTCTTTTTCTGTTCTTTTTCGATCTTCCAATCCTACATTCTCTTAAAGGGAAACTTCACAGATTTTGCTGCCCATAGCGTCAAATTACGTTTTCCGCAGCTCTCACCTTATGTCCGCACTACATGACTGCAGGTGACTACAGGTGTAGTTCAGATCCAAACCAACCCCCATAGCTCAAAGGACCGGCCCCGAAGGTGTCACCGTAACATTGTTCAACCTTCTTTCCCCACTCGACCACTCCCATTAGCTACCTCACATGTACTAACCTCGCATCACCAGTCTTTCCACCTCGGAGGAAACATGTACTATCATGGCGTCTGCAAACATATCAGAGTTATACTTTAGTACCCGGACCCACACGCAGCTATGCGGACAGTGTGGAGCAACAACCCGTCGGGGATTTTTCCTAGTGGAACTGACAGAATGTACACGGACCGTGGACGGTGGACGCTTGTCTCTCGAGTAAGTAAACATGCTGTAAAGTTGCCACATCACTATAATCTCATGTTGTATCCCTCGGGTAGACTAAACTAGCTTGTGGAGCCGTGGCGTGAACGGAACGTTTGTTATTGTTGAGTTTGCCTGTAGCCACGGAACCCCATGTATATTTTTTTGGGAACATGACTGTCATGGCGGAACTTCAACCTGGTTTTGGCACTTTCTCCATTCACAACCCTTTCATCTACATAAACGTTCATATTTCAAATATAAAGTTCTTACCCCGTGGCCACAGATGTTACAATTGGAATCGGATGGGTCTAAGTACCCGTATCTTCCGTATTTTTCAATAAAAAAACATTTAAATCCGAATGGTGGCCATTTTCTCTTAGATGTATAATGTATCAGAGTGCAATATACATCCCAACCGATAGGGTCGCGTAATTGAAACCATAAGGAGAAAATGGCCACCGATTGGATTAAAATGCTTTTTATTAAACAATACGGAAGATACTGGTACTTAGACCCACCTGATTCAAATTGTAACATCCGTGGCATGAGGTCAGCACTTTATATTTGAAATATGAACGTTTATGTAGATGTAAGGTCTGTACATGTAGAAATTGCAAACACCAGGTTGAAGCTCCGCCATGACTGACATGTTTCAGAGCTACTCAGTACATGACGACGTCAGGTCCCGAAAATAGCAGATCTACAAGCTCACAACGCGTCGCGGACTCGACACTTTGTGAGCTTGTAGGTATGCTATTTTTGGTGCGCATGCAACTAAGAATAAATTAGGTATCACGTCGGATGATATCCATGTAAACTAAATCTAATCTAATGTGTTCTTTCCAATGACAGGACAGAAAGTTGCCATCAGCCTGCCAAAATGAAGGAACTGCAGATGAAGACCTGGGACACTACAGCCATATTTTTTTCTTCTAAATAAAACGGTTACATTTACACACTGCTTGCTCTACTCATTGGTATATTCTACATTGTGTAAGCATTTATAATGACAACATGTATTTACACCCAATTCTATAAGGGTTCTTTTGAACTGTTTCATGATAGGAGATGGTCTTTCATTTGGCAGAATGGTACATAATTACATGACTGTAAGCATTACAGATATAATAGTGAAAAACTCTTGTACATTCTGTTAGTATTTACTTCTACATGTAATCATAATTTTTCTGGGGACCCCAGCACATTGGATTCAACTTTACTAGTAGTAAAATCTAATATTATCCATATACACCAATTGAAAGCATGAAACGGTCTCATTTGAAAAAAGAGAAAAAAAACGATTACACTGTGTATGACAAGAGTATTTGAACATTAGCATGTCATTCTAAAGTAATGCCCATGTTTTCTATAAGTTTAGTCCAAAGAATATAACTGGAAATGACAGTGAAACATTATGCTCTCAGAGATAAGGAGTCACACATGACATGAGTATGAAACGTTTTGTTTTATTATTATATTGTTGTTGACTATGCTGCATCTCCATGGATGTCCCGACTCACAAGTAGAAGATGGACGTCACGTCACCAGCACCGGACTGTCTACATGGTGGGATGGAATGTAGAATTTTTTTTTGATGCACACGCGTGCGCGCACACAGACACACACGTTTAGTGTTACTATGCTAATTTATACATGATATATTTAGTTTACTATAATATACAATCAAATCAATACAGAACACAATACAACAGCAGCCAAGACTATAGTTTCACCTTGCTGGCGCAACAAAGACACGGTGATGATGATACTGACATCCTGGTATATAGCAAACTTGCAATGGGTAGGCCTACTGGTCCAACTGTACTGGTTCAACAGAGGCAGATTTCACGTGGTCCAAGAAAGAACATGGCTTCGATGTCGTGTTTTGTGATCCAAAGGTAGACAAAAAAGTCTGAAAAGTTGTAACATTCATCATTCTAAAGCATTCAGTGTTGCCAGATCTTGTGAGAGAAATAAGCAACCAGGTACATGAAAACAAGCCCAAAAGAAAATACCTGTGCCAAGAGCACTTGAAACCTAGACATGGGTTATTTGAAAATTGCCGATCTACAAGCTCACAACGCGTAACGATGTGACGCAGTGTGAGCTTGTATAGATCTGCTATTTTCCAAAAAATCTTGAGGGGAAAAAAGTGCAAAATGTGGAATATTTTTTAAACATTTTAACACATTTTTGGTAGGGTCTCCCTGGCAAATATGTTGGCGCGCAGTGCACAGATGAGGGTCCGTGCAAAAGTACATGAACATGTTTGAGAACCACTGGTTTAAACAACAATCAAAACATTTGGAAACGAGCCCAAATATCAACTACATTTTAGAAACCAGCCGCTTATAATAAGCAGACATGGCAACACTGGCCAATGTGCTGTTTGTTGATGTTGTTGTAGTGAGAACTGGGAGGGGAAAGTTACAATGTAGACCACGCCCCCACGCAGCCTCCTCCCCACAAAGAAGTGCAGTGCCACAAAGCATTGTGGTCATTGTAGTAATGCAGCCAAACCCCAGTCATCCAGTCAAAGTCAAGACTTCTATATTTTTCAGGCCATAGGGTGCAAATTTTAAATTTTGCTACTGTTATCTACTATATTATAATAGATAATGAATATATATATTATTAACATTGAGTGACTGCAAGTTCTTCCAGGGGTGTAATGCTCCTTTAAAATCAGCGTGAGGTTCCTTTTTGTTATTAGCGCGGTAGTTCCTGGCCAAACAGGAAACCGTTGTGGTAGTTCCTGGCCAAACAGGAAACCAGTGCATTTCCGCCTCCGTTTTCCGGCCAGATGACGTCATTTTCCCGGGAAAGTCCCCCCCGACAGCGTTCAATAGAAAATATATAAATAAAAGGCTTCCGGGGGTGAAATTCATGGAGTGGGTGTTGTGAAACTTTTGCCACTCACAAAAGATATACAATTTAACTTTAGTTTTGTTGAAAACGTTACCTAGTATTACTTTAAGGAGGCAAAATGGAATGAGTCTTTCCCAACAAAACATGGACGAACCTGGACCAGTGAGCCAATGAATGGGGTTTGATCAAGTCTTATCATGACTAGTTAGATCTGGCCCAGAATATCACCTTATTTCAACTAACATACGTTTCCACTGAAATCTCCTAGACAGGGGATAGCTAAATTGTTGTAATGGTAAAATCACGTATTTTAAAATCCTGGCCTGTTCTTATTCAAAGTTGGATTATTTGCCAGCTTTTGTGTGACACAATAAAATAATTTGCACAAGCTGATTTCATTGGAAGATTTTGTGGACATCATTTGTCGACTAGGATATCACAGCAGATATGGATATGGGGATGATCTTTGATCTTGATGTCATTTACAGGACGTCATCACCATGACAATCAATGTACAACGCCTTTTTACGGCAGTTTGGGTGATTAAAAAGTTGTTTACAATGTCTTTCAGTGATGTTCAGGACTAGGCCAAATCATGGCCGATATGGGGATGATCTTGACGTCATCACTAGGACATCGTATGGACGGCTTTTTAGTGACCTAAAGCAGCCTGATATACTGTACGGGCAGTTTGGGTGATTATAAAGTTGTTTAGATGACGTCTTGGAAATGACGTCAAAATCAAGACGTCATGATGACACCATGATGACTCAATGATGACGTTATGATGGCGTCCTCCGGTGACGTTCAGTACTAGGCCAGATCACAGCCGATATGGGGATGATCTTGACGTCATCACCAGGACATCGTATGGGCGGCTTTTCAGTGACCTATAATGGTGGCTAGAGGAAGTCCATTTCCCAGCATGCACTGGGGCACCAAGGACTGTGTATTATTATTCTTATTTTTGTAATTATTTGAATATGGGAATGATTATAGGGGTTATGTTATGGGTCATTGTGTTTAGTGTTTTGTTGTGGTGTTATTTGGTGATTCATGTTTTTTTATGTAAATTTGTTAGTAAAACCATGAGTTTAAATGTCTGTTCATTTGGTCACTACCTCTCCCCTTTTCCCATTATTATGTATAGTATGTGTTGGTATGGGAGTGTTGATGTTGGTTGATCCAATAGAGAGTTGTCATGGCTCTCATAGGCAGCCAGACTTCAAGCCTATACAATACTTTGCTCTTTGACACTATGCTGCATGCAGTCAGATCAATATCAGTGTCTTGTATAAATGTACATGACGACTTGACACAAAACCAGATTACATTGTGGTGATGTCTCTCAGTGACGTTCAGAACTAGGCCAGTCACAGCTGATATGGGGTCGCTTAGATGACGTAATTTACAGGACGTCATTTAAGCGATTGTTTAATCACCCAAATTGGGCGTCTGTTTTAGGTCACTAAAAAGCTGTCTATACGATGTCCTGGTGATGACGTTGAATTCATCCCCATATTGGCTATGATCTGGTGTTGTCCTGAACGTCACCGAACAACGTCATCCGTCTTTCAGTGGCGTTCAGGACAAGGCCAGATCACAGCCGATATATGGAGATACTGTAACTGGAGTGATATGCACCTTGTGCAAGAAAGTGGTGCATATCACTCCAGTTCTTAAATCCTTACTCCGGCTCCCAGTGTGTCACAGTGAAGACAACAAGTGCCTATAATGGGCTGGTAAATCTGGCTTACTGGGTACATTTAAGTAATTCTATAAATAATGATAGTATGCTTCCAAAACTGTTTAACATCTTTGACATAAATGTGACAGATAATTTGTTGTTACGTCATTTAGTACAATGGGACATGACCTTGGGACGGCATCTTGGATGACAATAAATGATTAACTGATGGTAATTTCACTGAAACTGTTCTGTGACATATCCCAACACAAAGTATTAAAAAATAAATGTCATCACTGTGGACATGCTGACCAAGACACCATGACCACAGAGGTTTGTCAAATTATAGGAGGATGGCCACTGCACAGTAGGCTAATAAAAAAACAAAACTTTCTTAAAAAGTATAAAATGTATACATTTTTTGACGTTCTGAATCCCCTGACTCCCCATCTTCATACAAGAGTGATTAGAACAGGACTGAGGGTATATGCTCTTTTGACTCAGGAGTTTGTATAAATATTTGCAATTTCTAAATACCAATACTTATTCATTTTTTTCATTGGCAATTATAATTCTATTAATTAATTCCAAACATCGTTTTATTTGATGGCCTTGCCCCTAAAATGATGAAACTCCCTATGGCTTTAACACTAGAACCAGGTGTGGTGATTTGATTAGGAAGAAATGGAGAGGGCAGGCACTGTGAGTGGTGAGAAATAGACCTGAAATGTTTTAGAATATTTGAGTTTAATTAAAAATACATGAGCATAACACTAGATGAATTGTTTCTAATCTAATAGCATCATACCACAATTGTTTGGTTTAGGAAAACCCTTCATTATTTGGGTGCTGTTGAGTGAAATAAACTTCCATTTCACATGAATAATGTGAAAATGCATAATTAATATTAGATGTTTTAAGTTGTAATGCTCAAAATTGTAGTAACTTGTGAGAGTTGTCAGCTGCTTGAAATGGACATTATTTTATTTTAATACTTTCTTGAGGTATAGGGCCACTAGAAGTGTCTGGTATTTGGTAAGTGTCAGCATATTTCACAGAAATTCTTGTAAAATGTTAGGTTTAAAACAAATAAATCATTTAGCTGCTAATCGGTAGAACTATAGTTTATCATAGTGGATCCAAGTAGTATGTCCAACATGAAGATGAGAACCATTTCCGAAGCAATTGATACTCAAATTGAGGCGAATTAATGTTTCACAAACATTTGGTCTCAACCGTATCAAATGTTGTCATAATGGTCCGTTTTATGTAGTAATGGCTCCATCTAGTGGATTTACTGGAGAGATACATGGCTCAGTGTGTAAAGCTGCTTCCTAATTATCTTTTAAAGTTAAACATTACACTAAAATAAAACTAATAATAAATAAAACATCCGAAGCGAGAAATGGCAATGCAGTAATGGACTCTTGATTCAACACTGCCATGTTTAATTAATTTTTTTACTTTATGGACTGACCTGACATCCAAAAAGCAAAATAAAAAATTATTTTATTTTTGTACTGATTTATAACTGCTTTTTGCAAAAGAGAATTGTCTTAATACAAAAAAAATACATTCTCTCACAGGATTACCTTCTAGTTGGTGAAATTATAGTGAAAACAACCCCTTTCAACCTGGCTTCCCTATTTTGGGTATGTATTTAAAAAATAGTGCTTAAAGGACTGGTTATAGTCTATATCAGAGCACTAGGCCAGTTTAATTTAAACTGGTATAAAGGACTGGTTATAATCTATATCGGAGCACAGGGCTCACAGCCGATCTACAATGTGATCTTGTAGATGGGCTATTTTTGGTAAATGTTCCCTCCAGAATAGGGATGCTGGGATTCAAGTGGTTAAACGTCAAGTATAAAGTTATTTTCAATCTGTCCTATAATGAAAACTGATTTTCTCTCAAGTTTTCCTCGGGACATACTGTATCTTAGGGGGAAAGATGTCTTCATTTACGTACCGTAATATGACAAATGTAAGGTTCTATATTGCAACAATGTAACTCATAGTATGACATAACTGTAAGGCTCTGTAAATAATAATAATACACTTTATTTGTATAGCACCTTTCATGACATGAAATGCAGCTCAAAGTGCTTTACAGAGCAGGAATACAATTACAATTACAACTAATTTAACAATTAAGCAAAAAAGCGAAAGCATAAAACAACATTAAAATAATAGCAAAAGGCAGCGAATTAGGCAATACATCAAAGTAAAGCAACAATGTAACTCATAATATGACATACATGTAAGGTTATATAAAGCAACAATGTAACTCATAATATGACATAAATGTAAGGTTATATAAAGCAACAATGTAACTCACAATATGACATAAATGTAAGGTTCTATAAAGCAACAATGTAACTCATAATATGACATAAATGTAAGGTTCTATAAAGCAACAACGTAACTCAGGGTGTCGTGGATGAAACGGTTCTTTGCAAAGGTGACCTGAGACAAAACAATACAATTTGACAAAAACTGTTCTCGCCTCATTCATGAACCACTTCCCTGTGTTGTTGTTGACAATGACAAACAGTTGGTATTGTAATGAATGAAACATGTGTGTCATACCTGTTTCAAGGTATGTGTCCACACACTGCATCATTAGTGGACTCCACAACTTAGATCTATGCTCTGTGTAGACTGAGGTATCCGATTGCCCGGAGGGACGGTCTGGTCACGCCCTGATTGGCTAGTTTGTTAATAGGCAACCATTTTTCGTGTATTTATTTATTTATTTTTACACCACATCTGTTGATCATGTAAAAACTATTTGAACATGTTTGGAATTGTATGTATGAATGAATGCATTTAATTGATTGTATTTGTCTGTAACTCTTAAAGTGTAACAAATGGAACGGGTTCCATATGTACACTCTCAGAATTACAGACCTTTAAGGGTCCATTTGGAAACCTCTCAAGGAACCCTGAGGGTCCCTGGACCACACTTTGAGAACCACTACTCTATATGTGATCAGCAGAGTGGATGTTAACACTAAAATAACTGAATCCTCTTTCATTAATTAACTGAATGTTTTATTATAGACAAGACAACGTGAACTAAAAACAACCGCTAGTCACTGTTGTGCAGTGGTAGACAGTAACGGAGTAAATGTACTTGAGTACAGTTCTTATGTACAGATTCTGTACATCTGTACTTTACTTGAGTATTAGATTTGTTTGATACTTAAAGTACTGAGGACTTTTAGGTTGGCTGTTTTTTTTTCTTCCCTAAAATGCAATTGGTCAGTACTGCTCTAAGTGAAGAAAGGGAACTTGGAAAGACACTTACTGACTCACCATAAATCATTTGACTAGACCTTTCCAGCAGACAGAACTGAGAAAAGGGAACTGAAATCTCAGCCATTATGTGTTTGTGTACCATACATGGAACTGGATAGAGCTCTCTCATCACTATTCTACTGTAAGTATTTGTCTCATCAGCAAGAACTGCACGTGGTGGTGAAGAAAGATAACTTGGAAAGAAACTTGCGGACAAACCACACGTCATTTGACTAGACATTTCCAGCAGACAGAGAAGTTGAGAAAAATAAATAAACTTGGAACTGAAATTTCAACCATTGCCATATAAAAATATCAAGTCAAGTGCAATCATTTTAATCATACATACTGTACATGTATATGTACTGTGTGTATATATATATATATATATATATATATATATATATATATATATATATATATATATATATATATATATATATATATATATATATATATATTAGGGCTGGGACTCGATTAAAAAAATTAATCTAATTAATTAGAGGCTTTGTAATTAATTGATCGCAATTAATCACATTTTAATCGCATATCAATATTTGACCTGAGAACAGTGAAAAGCATTTTTTTAAATGGATTTTGGCATATGTCTTTAAGTACATGTACTCAAGAACTGTACTTAAGTACAATTTCGAGGTATTTGCACTTGACTCGAGGATTTCCAATTTCTAATACTTTTACTTCTACTCCACTATATCTCAGAGGCAAATATTGTACTTTTACTCCACTACAATTATTTGAAAACTTTAGTTACTAGTTACTTTGTAGATTTCGATTATTATTACAAAACATACAGTAACCACTTAAGCCCTATATTGGCCATTTGAAAATAGCAGATCTACAAGCGCAATGCATTGTTAGCTTGTAGATCTGCTATTTTCCACCACTGGAGGCTGGTAGAGTGTGTTGTTACTGTTGTTTTATAGTAGTTTAACTAATTATCAATAAAAATCGCGCGCATGTGACCGCACCGCATTGTTGATGGACAGTATTTATGGTACATATTTATTAATGAGTGGAGTGGAGGTTTGAGCAGAGCGGTCTGATTTAAACTAATCTGAGTTGATCTATATATCCAGATTTATAGCTTCCTGTGGTGATGACTCTGATTGACACATGTAGATTTTAAACCATAGACTAGATAAGTGTTTTAGATAAACTTTTTCATATCAAGGACCCCATATTATTTTTCTGTGGACCCTCACCTGAACATATTTTGTGCCAGGTACCCCCCATACAAGAGTTGTGTTGTTTTTGTTGTGAAAATACTCCAAATTTGTCAAAGATTCTTCAAGATGATGTAAAAATAGCCATTTTACAAACTCACAGAGCTTGTAGATCTGCTATTTTAAGATAGCTGATGTACATATAGAGGTTAAAGTGGTTGAACTAATTGTGTTGCTATATTAACACATTTAGCTTGGGACCCCCTGGAACCTCCTCAAGGACCCCTTGACCCCACTTTGAGAACCACAGCCATAGACACATACACACTTTACTTGTGTGGACATTAATGTCCATTATGTCCACATTTAATGTCATTTAAAGGTAGGCTACAAATGTAACCAAATGAACTTTACCGTTCCATTTGGTTGCATTTATACCCCCTCACAGTTAAACACTGACAATCATTATAGCCGATCTACAAGCTCATTGCGAACGCGGAAGGAGGCGCCTCCGCCCAAAGTGGAGCTTACTATTAAACCCTGCTCGGGTTGTGTGTGTGTGTCTCTGTCTGTCTGTGTGTGTGCAGTGTGTGTGCAGTATATGTGCAGCCGTGCCCCCATGTGACTCACACTCTCATTGGCTGCTGACAGATATCAGAGTGGAGCTTACCAAACACGGTGAAATAGCACGGATTGACAGTCCGTAAATACACAACATAACAATTTAAAAAAGACAAAAAATAAAAAGGGCTGTGTTCGCTTCCCGCGTTCGCAGAGATGGGCAGTATTTGAAATACATGTATTTGAAAGATAATTGCCTTTTTTCAATGTAATTTGGTGGTGGTGGATGTTTGATACAGTTATAGCACTTTGATTTGCTTAGAATTTCTCCTAATCATTATTATTATTATTATTATTAGGCTGGCAGAGCGGTTTTGCAGGCTTTGAAGTACAGATGTAGAGGCAGCTGTGCATTCAGTCTCATGCCATAGTTATTGTCTAGTTTTTGATGATAACGGTAACTCTGGCATGCGCTCTCACACACAGTGGTAAACATTTAGGCTGCGTGCTCCAAAGCCAAACACCATCAAAAACACTCTGCTTGTATGGTCAATTTATTCTTAGAAATTCTGACAGGCAATTGATTTAATATTTGGCAATCAATATATTAAATAACTAATCATTTCATATTTTTTTATGAAATGTATTTTGTGTATTTTCAAAATACGTATTTTTTATTTTCAAAATACAAAATACGTATTTGTATCTCAAATACATTTCTCTGCCCTGTATTTATATTTAGTATTTTGATAAATTGTTTGACCCAGTATTTGTATTTTGTATCAAAATACTTTTCAATGTATTTTCGCCCATCTCTGCGCGTTCGCGCGTCTTACTTGTGATGGGACACGTGGTGAGCGTGTGTGTGTGTGTGTGTGTGTGTGTGTGTGTGTGTGTGTGTGTGTGTGTGTGTGTGTGTGTGTGTGTGTGTGTGTGTGTGTGAGACTGTGTGTGTGTGTGTGTGTGTGTGTGTGTGTGTGTGTGTGTGTGTGTGTGTGTGTGTTTTTATTCCTATACTTGTAAAGGACCAAATTGTGGTCCTTTACTAGTATAGGAATACAAACACACACACACACAGGGGGTTCTAGGAATCCTAAGCAAAATCGCTTTAACCTCTTTAACCAATTATACTTCACTATTCCAAAATAGCAGATCTACAAGCTCACAACGCATCGCGACAAGATGCCTTGTGAGCTTGTAGATCTGCTCCTCGGAGCACAGGTCTCCGCCAGGTCAGGTAGGTTATTGTGGGCCAACAATGTTCGGAATTCGCCAAACAGGCTGGAATATGAAAAATCGGACGGATCAGTCTTGATCACTTGACTATAGAGATAATGTGTATACCGATTCCTGGTGGCGCTTTAATAGGGCAATGTTAAAAGGGTGGCATTTGTTCCTCAACGTAGTGCGAATATGCGTGCAAAGTTTCACCGCAATCGGAGGCTGCGATCATGAGTTGCGGCATTTTATTCAAAACGGGCCACTCCAGCAAACTTTAGATGTCAATCTTAGCCAATCAGGATGAAATATAAAAAATTAAACAGCTCTGTCTCAATCACATGACTATAGAGATCATGTGTACAGACTTGCGTGAAATTTGGATGAAATCTGAAGGAGTAATATAAAGAAATGTGTTTTACCTAAGTCGGCCTCCTGGTGGTGCTATAAAAGGCAGATGTAAGAAATGCAGGGCAAAGGTGTTTTTCCTTGGCCTCTAGGGAGTGCACATATGCGTGCATGCCAATGTACAAAGGAAAGCAATTTCTTCTTAGGCCTTGCACAGCAATCGAACAGTGCATTCATGATTTGAGGCATTTTGTTCCAAAAATGTGTTTTGCTAAATTAGACCTGCTGGTGGCGCTATAACAGGCCAATGTGAAAATGGTGTAATTTCTTCCTCGGCCTAGTGGAAATGTGTGTGCAAAATTTCACAGAAATCGCACTGCCTGATTTGAGGCATTTTGTTCAAACGGACCTATCCAGCAAACTTTGGAAGCCAATGTTAGACAATTAGGATGAAATATCGGACA
Organism: Gymnoscopelus braueri; assembly: GCF_963280865.1. Taxonomy (NCBI): domain Eukaryota; kingdom Metazoa; phylum Chordata; class Actinopteri; order Myctophiformes; family Myctophidae; genus Gymnoscopelus; species Gymnoscopelus braueri. The sequence continues at coordinate 35,983,629 of NC_137625.1, read as the reverse complement.
CTTCCATCTTGATCACATGACTATAGAGATACTGTGTACCGATTTGTGTGATTTTTGGACAGAATCTGAAGGAGTAATAGCAAAAAAAAACGTTTTACAAAAGTCAGCCTCCTGGTGGCGCTCTAAAAGGCAGATGGGAAAAATACATGGCAAAGGTTTTTCCTTGACCTCTAGGGAGAGTGCGTGCAAAGTTTCACGTACTGTAGATCGGTGCAGTTATAGGTAAAAACGCGAAAAATACACGGAAATCGCATGCTGCGTTGATGATTTGAGGCATTTTGTTCAAAATGAACCAATCCTGCAAACTTTGAAAGCCAATCTTAGCCAATCAGAATGGAATATGGAAAATTGGATCCGTGCTGATCACATGACTATAGAAATACTGTGTACCGATGTGTGTGATGGTTGGATAAAATCTGTAGGAGTAACATAAAGAAAATATGTTTTGCACAAATCGGCCTCCTGGTGGCGCTATAACAGGCCCATGTGAAAAATTTGAGGCAGAGGTTCTGAATTGGCATCTAGGGAGTGTGTGCACAGTTTCGCAGCGAGCGGGCCAATGGTGCCGGAGATTAGCTGTTCACAGACAGATGGACACACGGACACACGGACACACGGACGGACGGACGGACGGACGGACGGACGGACGGACGGACGGACGGACGGACGGACAGACGGACGGACGGACGGACGGACGGACAGGGTGCAAAACATACTCTCTCGCCATGCCTCGGCCTGGCGGAGACAATGAATACTATTACTAACAGGATAGGCTGCATTGTGTATACTTTGGTGAACTACCCTTAAAGTTACCAATACAACATTAATTGCAATAGCATGTAATTATTAATATCACTGGCTATAAACTTGAGTTGGCCTACTTACATTAACTGGAATTTTCCAATAAATAATACAAATTACCATATAAATACCATGCAATTAATATAGGTTTTAAATGGATCAGATTTGCTTTCTTAAAACTATCATTTAAAACACTAATTTCAATGTATAGCATGTAATTACTAATATAATGCAAAATAGTGGACCTACTTTGTTAACACTACCATACATAAAAATACACATAAAAACACTTATTACAGTATAAATAACATTCATTTTTTGGAATGATGCACTTACAACTAATGAAAAGAAAAATAAAACATGGTATTTTCATAGAGCACTGAGTGACTCGTGATTTTTTTGTCAAATACAAATTTGAATGTGATCCTATGGACATTTCTCAACTTAATTCCAAAGTCTGGAGAGGAACAACCACCAGATGTCTGGCAGTTGGATTTTCCTTTTGAAACCACAAATCGAAATACAACAAGATAACAAAGAGGTGTGTGGAGGGGGAAGCCAGACACATGGCTAGTGTGAGAGCAGACGTGTGGCCAATTGCATTTTAGGGAAGAAAAAAAAACAGCCAACCTAAAGGCCAAACCACACCAATGCTTGTGGATTACTTCTCCAAAACTGTTTCATACTTTCAATGCAAGACAATAGTTCTAAAAAATGGGGGGCGGGAACCCTCTTGTCTATTCACATTTCCTGGTACATCAGGATTCCTGTCTGTAACTATTTGCCTAATTGCCAGAGAGGATTGCAGCTTACAGGGGGACACTGAAAATACGCAGGCAAGCCATCCTCGCACATTCTAACCACATCGGGTGGTGTTGGTTAGAAGTAATGGCAACGCCACGTTATCTACATTTATTTGATGCTATGAGGGATATGAACGGTGAGGATTTTGAAACGTTCCTGTGGGTTCTGATTAAGGATAAAAGTATCCCGACTAGTTGTCTGGACAAAGCTAACAGGATGCAAACAGTGGACTACCTAGAGAAAACCTACTGTGATGAAGCTGTGGAGATCACTGTGGATGTTCTGAGTAAGATCCAGATGAATGATCTAGCAAAGAAACTTTCAGACGCGTGGGCAATGTCCAAAGGTAAGACAGATGACATTAAAATGCATAGATGAGGAAGAGTGTTATGACCCTGGCTTAGGGGTAACAGAACCACAACAACAACAAAAACAAGGGAGATGCAGTTGAAAAGACAAAAGTGAATATTTATTGATTAAACAAAACAAAAGTGAAAGAAGGTTCTACTATCGTGGAAAGAGTGCAAAAAAAGAAGGGAAAAAAAGACTGCTGAAGAACTGGTTAAACAGTGAAACGCGTTGGCAGCACTCGCTGGTGAAGCGGCAATTTTCTGCAGCACCTCCAACCAAAATCAAATCAGCCTGCCATCATGAGGCAGAATCAATTATATTTCTACTATTCCTACAGATTTTGTCCAAACCCCACGCCATACGGTGCACATTATCTCTGTAGTGATGTGATCAAGACATATCTGTCAGATTTCTCATATTCCATTTCGATTGGCTACTATTGGCATCCAAATGTTGCGAGAGTGGCCCGGTTTGCACAAAATACGACACGAATGCGCCGCCCAATTGTTGTGAAACTTTGCACGCACACACAGTAGGCCACCACAAATGTTTCTAATCTTCTTCATGGTGGCGTAGCCCTGGTCCTTAGTGTTAGTGAGTTCTCTCTAACACCCTGCCAGACGCTCGGCTCTGCTCATAGACAAGGAATTCCACTGCCCTGCGAGGGCTCTAACTGTAGTAAAAGTAAACAAAACCACTTAGCTACTCACCGAAACAAAGGCTGTTTTGTGTTGTTGAAGGTCAATTCTCGGAGGTGGGAAGCATCTCAGCACCCCACCTTCTCTGCAAAATACACTTTTGGTTCAGAAAATAAAATATGTCCGCAAGACGGAAATTATTTCATTTACTCTACTGCGCCCTTTACAGATCTGGTCAATGGTACTTTATATTGACCAGATCTGTAGAGGGCGCAGTGGAGTAAATAAAATAAGCAGAGCCGAGCGTGGGCATTAGAGAGAACTCACTAACGCTCTGCACCAGGACTAATGGTGGCGCTACAACAGCCCACTTCACATATTGGTCAATAACTCTTGAACCATAGGTTGTACAATAAAAACTATAAATGAAATTTCAGACCAATTTATCAATAACAAAGTTCTCAATGACACCAATTACTCAGATTTAGGGTATATTTTGTCCACAAATGTAATAGAGTTCACCATGAGGGTTGGAAACAATACAAATATTCCATACATTTTAAATGAATTGTCACGTGCTGATGTGGTGAGAAGCCAAATGCAGACAGCGACGCAGGTATAGGATCAAAAGCCCGGACTGTTGTTTAATACAGTTGACACAGGTGAACAAAGACAAGAACATTTCAGACAAACTAAAAACACGTGACTCAAGACCTTTGACTCAACAAGGACTGACTGGGGAACAAGACTGATATATACATGAGGGGTGATTACAAATGAGATACACAGCTTGGGCAAACAGAAACATAGAACCAAGAAAACTAGACCAGAGAACAGAATACATAGAAATACAAGACCTAGATGCTACAATCAATGACACAAAGTCTGTGACTGTGACATGTATGGCAAGCAAAAACACAATAATAATTAAAGAAAATAAATCACAATGTGGATAGCTATTCTTTATCAATCAGGTTCGTTATCGATCCCACAATTGATCCTTTTCTATTATTGATAGTTGTTGGCGAATTTGTTTGCGGCCGCGTTGTCCGCGTATAGGGCGGGCCGGCACTGTCCATAGACCCTGGCTATTTGTGCTAGATTACATTTTCCTCCATTTGCGTTTTGCTACTAAACTCACACAAATCTGTACACATTATCTCTGGGGTCATGTGACCAAGATGTATAAGTCTGCTTTTTCAGATCCCATTCCAATTGGTTATGACTGCCTTCCACAGTTTGCGGGCCCTGGGTAGGAAACCCTGCCTGGCAGAGACCTGCGCCCCGAGGAGCACACTTTTCTAGTTAATCAATCTACTGGGCATTTTAAATTTGAACTGGTGTCATTTTCATCTCTGCTTGTCCAGGTCCTGCAACCACAATAGTAACAGAAGGCAGACCTACAACGGAACCAGATCCAGAGACAGAGACAGATTCTCCACCTACTACAGAACCTGCAACCACAGTTCCTCCCAATCCCACAACAGCTCCAGGTATGGCAGTTCATTTCTAGTTTTATTCTGAATGGTAATATGCAGTGAATAATTGATTTCAAAACATAGTGCTGATATTGCTTATTCCTACAACATGCATATTTTGTCATAAGAAGGAATGTTGGCTGCATCACACTCCAGCTGGCAACTTAACCCAGCTCTGCTGTGTGTCTTTCATACTTGTATAGTCTAGAGGTAAAATGTCCACCTCATTTAGAAGGTATTGGTTTCAAACCCCAGGTGGGCTAACATGTTTTTGCACTCAAAAAGTTTGGCACAGGAATTATGTGTTCTAATTGGAATAACCATTTTTTCTTTGATTTGATTTAATTGATATATATATATATGTATCAGTGCATTCCAATGTTCTTTCCTTGCTTTACATTTCCTGCTCCCTTTCTTTTTTCTTTCCTTCCTTACTGCCTTTCCTTTGAATGTAATCGTAGGGGAAGACAATGACGACTTAATAGACGACATGAAGGACGCTGAGTACATCCGCTCAGACCTGGTGGAACAGGCGTTCAGGGCCATCGACAGGGCTGACTACTTCTTGGAGGAGTTCAGGGACAGCGCCTACAAGAACCGGGCCTGGCATCACGATAACCTCCACCTGTTAGCTCCTTCCATCTACTGTGAGGTGATGGAGGCCTTGGACCTCCGTCCTGGACTCTCCTTCCTCAACCTGGGCAGCGGGACTGGCTACCTCAGCACCATGGTCGGTCTCATCCTGGGTGAGTGTTCCACACATGCAAAGCTAGAAGAGTCTAATGTGACGAATCCTCCAATAGAATAGAATACAGTAGGTATCCCCTTTGTCTTCACTGTGGTGGATTAATAGTTTTGTTTTATTATTTTACCTACAGGTCCACTTGGAGTGAACCATGGGGTTGAGCTGCACACTGAAGTGGTTGAATATGCACATGAGAAACTGGAACTCATCAAGACCAGAGACGGCTTTGACAGGTATCAGGTTGTTTCATAGGTTACAGTATAACGAAAGGTAGACAGAAAGGAGGGTGAGTGACAGTGACATTGTTTTGTATTGTTGTGTGTGTGTGTGTGTGTGTGTGTGTGTGTGTGTGTGTGTGCGTGCGTGCGTGCGTGCGTGCGTGCGTGCGTGCGTGCGTGCGTGCGTGCGTGCGTGCGTGCGTATACAGGAATAGGTTTAACTTTTGCGAGCCTTGCTTTATGGTGGGCAACTGTCTGGAGATTGTACCAGGGGATCGTCAGTATGACAGGGTCTACTGTGGTGTCGGAGTGAAGAGTGAGTACGAGGACTACATGAAGAACCTGCTCGAAGTGGGAGGAATCCTGGTTCTGTCACTGGAGGACAAGGTCTTTATGGGGCACATATCCCTACAAAATCCTCAGTATTAATTAACTCTGATAGTGTAAACCCTAACCCGAAATGGGTTCCTTAACACTCACTTACTGAATTTGGTATTATGAATCGCAATTAAGTTTTATTGTTTTAAATAAAATAAAAATCTCACTGTTAAAGCAGCACTATGTAACTTTTTAACAATAGCATATTATGTCCCACAAAATGATAAAGTTGCATGTTTAAGCAATAACAATCATCCTTCCATAAATGTATACTAGTATCGCTGCTAGGGGCTTGACTGTATTACTATGTATAGGGGAGACAATGAGTTTCATCCTGGCATTTGCCAAGGCACCAAGGCAGAACTGCCAGTCAAAGCGAAGTTTGGACAATCACAGTGCATATACTCGCAGGACATGCTTACAGAGACTCTTGGGTAATGAAGTCAAAGACGTTGGCTGACATGTTATTTGTGTCCAAAGTGGCCACTGATACCCCAAACTACCTAGTGCTGCTTTAATGTCTTAACAGTTGGAAATGTGAGTTTGTAATGTTTCAGATAATTTAATGTCTTTGTTGCTTTGTTATGATCAATTTCAGGTAGCATTTTTGTATATTTTGTGTTTAGGCCTAGTTTGGAGTAAAATATTTCCATTGCACTATTTTTTAAGTTTCTATGAATTTCATTGATCGACTTCTGATTTAGTTTGTCTTTGCCCTGTTCTCAGTTGACAAAGATCACAAGGACAGATTCCAACAGCTGGGAGAAAAAGGAGATACTTAATGTGATCTTTGCCCCCCTGGTGCTGCCCAAACGTAAGCTCTGAAACCGAAGAAGCCTGTTAACAATATTAAAGTCCAGAGAGACGTTTTAGACTAAAATAAATCTGGAGTGTTCATTTAACTCTGAAAGTTACCACTCTAGATTTTATTGCATACTTTCCTTCACCAAGAACTTGTAACTTATGCTGCCTTTCCTCCTTCATTTCATTTCATGTCGGAAGACAATAACGAGTTGATTGACAACCTCAAGGAGACTCATTACATCCGCTCTGAGTGGGTAGAGCAGGCGTTCAGGAAAATCGACAGGGCTGACTACTGCGTGGATGAGTTCAGGGACAGCGCTTACTCGATCCAGGCTTTGCGTCATGGTCACATCCACCTGTCAGCTCCCAACATCTACACTGAGGTGATGGAGGCCTTGGACCTCCGTCCTGGACTCTCCTTCCTCAACCTGGGCAGCGGGACTGGTTACTTCAGCACCATGGTCGGCCTCATCCTGGGTGAGTGTTTCACACATATAAAGCTAGAAGAGTCTATTAATAAGCTAACATACCTGTCTGAGACAATTTAGCTGCTTGTACTTGTATTAGTACAGTGACAAGTTACAAATAAAACCTTCTTGATACTTTATTCCTCCTTTAGAATAGAATAGAATAGAATAGAATAGATAAATATTCCCTTTGGCTTCACCGTGGTGGATTAATAAAGTTGTGTTTTATTCTATTCCCCACAGGTTCATTTGGAGTGAACCATGGGGTTGAGCTGCATGCTGACGTGGTTGAATTTGCATATCAGAAACTGGACACCTTCATCAAGACCTGTGACACCTTGACCAGGTATCAGGTTATTGTATAGGTTATAACGAAAATTAGACGGAAAGGGGGGCATCGAGAGTGACAGTTATAGAGACAGTTACACAAGAAATGATCAACCATCTTTTTTTCTGTGAATGGATCTCATGTTATAGAACAATTCTATTCTACTCAAGGAGAAAGACGTAGAACATTTCATAGAGGAAAAAACACACCAAGTCATCTCTCTCTGCCTAACGTCACCAAGCTAAGAAGCTCCTTCCCATTCCCCTAGACACATATCTCTACAAGTCTCTCATAGTTAAATAATCACTTTACTGTGTAATTTTACACATCGCCACCTGTCAATTCTACACTAGGCATGCATTTCATAAGAAACCTAATAATCCATTATAAACTGTTTGGACTATTGGCTGAATCTTAATTATAAAAGTGTGTGTGTTGTTATGTGTGTGCTTGCGTGTAACCTATAGGTCTAAGTTTTGCAAGCCTTCCTTTATGGTGGGCAACTGTCTGGAGATTGGCCCAGGGGAACGTCGTCAGTACGACAGGGTGTACGTAGGAGCCGGTGTGAAGACTGAGTATGAGGACTACATGAAGAACCTGCTTAAAGAGGGAGGAATCCTGGTTATGCCACTGGAGGACAAGGTCTTTACAGGGCACATATCCCTGCAAAATCCTTAGTATTAATTAACACTGAGGGCCCTATTTAGACAATCTAAGTTGTGGATGTGTCTGTCTCCAATTTTGCTAGTTAAATGGTGCTATCAGTGTGCAAAGCTCAGCACTAGTCGCAAATTGGTTGTATTTAATCTCTGAATTAGTGTGCTGATGTGATGTGATGATGTGATACAATGTTTTGCGATTTGAGAGTGCAAACTAGGCAAAACTCGGGACTCCTGAAAGCTGCCCCCCACACCCTTCTGTCTCACATCAGGGTCTTGAACTTTGCAGTGTCTAAACTAGTCATGGATGTGTTTTGGGCATAACATGAATTAGACCAATCAGAGTGTCTTCTCTCCTTACCTATAAGAGCTAGGTGCACTTGAACTTTTCCACATTGTAAATGATGGATTCGTCAAGTTAACATATCAAATAAATAATCACGCTCATCCTCAGTTATGTTCTTCATAATAAATAATCACGCTCATTCTCAGTTATGTTCTTCATATAAAACACCTATTGAAGCAGGACAGCAGTGGTAGGAATTATCGTTCATTTCAGTATTCGAATCATTTCATTCTCGTTCACAACATTTTTTTTTTTAAATAATTTGTTCAGCGTTCAGCGCTTCCAGTTCCATCCTCCTCACGTAGTTTAGTCCAATGAAAAAAGAGGAATGTCTCTCTTCAGTCAGTCATATACTTAAATCGTAGTATTTAATGTGCTCTTTAGATAGCAGGGGAATTCGGCAGTGGAGGACTGTGGTAGACTTAAGAAGAGGCCAAAGCTGGTCTGAGGCGCTGTGACTTTTCTCACTCTATACCTAAGATAGCAAAGTGCCAAACCACATCTTATTTTAAGACCAATAAGGGTCCTTACGTGGGTGTTGGGTGCACAGACGGGCACAATATATCCTCCGCTCCGCCGACAATGGTCTCCTCTCCATCCTCATCCTCCTTGACCTCAGCGCCGCATTCGACACCATCAGTCACTCTATCCTCATATCACGCCTCCACTCCTCCCTCGGCTTATCCGGCACTGCCCTCTCCTGGATGAAATCATACCTCTCAGACCGCCAGCAATACATCTCAATCAACAACTGCACCTCCCCCACTGCCCCAGTCACTCACGGAGTCCCCCAGGGCTCAGTGCTCGGTCCCCTACTCTTCACCATCTACATCCTTCCCCTCGGACAGATACTACGCAACCACGGACTTCAATTCCACTGCTACGCTGACGACACACAAATCTACCTTTCCACCAAAACCATCACCGCAGCCACCCATTCCACCATCACCGCATGCCTCACAGAACTCAAAACCTGGATGCAAAACAACTTTTTAAAACTCAACTGCTATAAATCTGAAATAATCATCATCGGCCCCGACTCCCTCACCCGCTCCACCCAGGACTTCTCACTCAACATCGACGGCTCCCTCATTAAAACCTCCCCCCACATCCGCAACCTTGGTGATTTTTTTTACCCCACCCTGTCATTTCTCCCGCATGTAAAAAACATCACCAAAATAGCCTTTTTTCACCTCCGGAACATTGCCCGTCTCCGTCCCTCCCTGACATCTTCCGCTGCCGAAACCCTCATTCATGCCTTCATCTCATCCCGGTTAGACTACTGCAACAGCATCCTCCACGGTATCACCGCCAAAACCCTCAATAAACTTCAATATGTACAGAACTCAGCCGCCCGCCTGCTCACTCACACCCGCTCCAGAGACCACATCACACCAGTCCTCCGTGACCTCCACTGGCTCCCGGTCAAACACAGAATCAACTTCAAAATCCTCATCACCACCTACAAAGCCCTCAACCACCAGGCACCCCAATACATTTCCGACCTCCTTCACAACCACGTCCCCACCCGTTCCCTCAGATCCAGCGATGCCAACCTCCTCAAATTCCCCACCAAAAAAAACAAGCGCACCTGGGGTGATAGGGCATTCTCCGTTGCAGCACCCACCCTCTGGAACCCACTCCCACCTCACATCAAAACCGCCCCCACCCTTGCCGTGTTCAAAACCTCCCTCAAAACCCACCTCTTCAGAACTGCTTTTCCCACCTAGCCGATCTCCTACCACCCTAGTCTCGACTTTTGTTTTATTCCCTGGCCTTCTGCAGCCTTTTAAACTTTTTATTCTCTGTTTTTTTTCTTATTAAAGTTGTTTTGTTTTGATTGTGTTCCACTTAGTTTAGCATTGTAAAGTGACTTTGAGTATTCAGAAAAGCGCTATATAAATCCCAGGTATTATTATTATTATTATTACAAGTACATTTAGTAATTACACAATGTGGGCGCTGGGCGTGAAAATGACAACTTCGTCAGTTGGAAACTAGCAATGACAATTACGCATTGCTTTTCACCACTTTGCACTGGTTGCAAGATAAGGCACCGAGAGTGTACTGTATTTGGTAATATGAATTTCAATGAAGTGAGAGACTGTTTTATTTTTAATAAAATGTCCTAACAGTGGGGAATGTGAGTTTGTAATGTTTAAGATAATTCAAAGTCTGCTTCCACAAAATGACCAAGAAAAGAAAACTCATAAGGGATGCTAACATATCTGAAGATGGAATGATTGATATTTTTTAAATGATGAATATCAGACAGCATTTTCTTTATTTTTGTAAGTATTTTGGAATAAAAATATTGCAGTTGCAAATTTGGAAATTATAGTAGTCAATTTAAAAATGTCTGATTTCGTTTTTTCTTTGCTCTCTTCTCAGTTGACAAAGATCACACGGACTGGTTCCGACAGCTGGAAGAAAAATAACTTCCTTAATGTGTTGTTCGCCCCTCTGTTGCTGCCCAAACGTAAGTCTGAACTGAAGAGTTCAGTCTCTCTAAAGTTTTACTGTGTGCTTTTCTTCGCTAGGTAGCCTACTTGTTATTAGTTTCTGTAATTGGCAAGTCAACAGCCAAAACCTGCTGGTTAACATTGCTAATACAACTTCAACACATCTTGTGACTGTTGCAACTGAACGCTAATTCAAAACATGTAAGCGCAGGTAAATGATAGATCTCCTTCAAATTGTATTTGTTTTTCTATTTCTAAAGGGCTGAATATTATGTTTTTTGTGTGTGTGTGTGTACGTGCGTGCGTGCGTGCGAGTGAGCGTGTGTGTGTGTGTGTGTGTGTGTGTGTGTGTGTGTGTGTGTGTGTGTGTGTGTGTGTGTGTGACCAATTCCAGCTCCTTCCATGGTGCACCCTGGTGTGATCTGTGATGGCTGTTATGGAAGAGTTATGGGGACTAGGTTTAAGTGTAAAGTGTGTCCTGACTATGACCTGTGCTCTGCCTGCCAGTCCACTGGACTTCATAAGGAACACCCTATGCTGTCCATCTGCGAACCACTCCAGGTCAGAATATAATTTCTTAATTTAACAACTGCAATGGTCGAACTTTAAATACAGATACCTATGCCATGGAATGTAGAAAAGGAAAGTATGTTGAACAGGAAATGGTAGTTAGTTGTTGCATCATCCTTCAATGGTAATTAAGGAACAACTCACAAAATATGTTCATGCACGGACTCCTCAGCGTTTCGTTTTAGGTATATAAAGATGAATACGTATGGAATATTCCTTGATTAAGTCGTCCCATTTGCCAATTTTAGTATATTCTGTTGTGTTCTATGTATATGCTGTTTGCTTGGCCACATATGATATGTTATTTAAATGGGATGTTATTTAGACTTATTTAGACCTAAGATTTAGAGATGCTAGATTTGATGTAAACCTGGTGTCCTAGTTACTTTGTAGCGCTACATTATTTACTCGGCACTCTATTTACTTGACCTCTGACCCTGTTAATGGCTGCCTAGATTTCCTTCTGTTTACACCTGTCTTACATCTTTCTGAAGTTTATTTTATGGGGACTTAATCAAACTCTCTTTCCACAGCGTCCCCAGGAGGAGGACCTCTCCTCTGAAGAGCTCCTAATTCAAGGTATAGCGATACAGAATTCAAATGAGCAGCATTCAAATGACGGAAAGCCAATTTTAGACAAACTTAGAAATAAAATTAGAAAGCCATTTTGACGATCATGGTCACATGATGTGATGTTAACACTAACAAGCTTTTTACTTAGAAAAGGTGGAAATATTTTTTGCACCGGTATGCTTTGTTTTTATTTTGATATACTGTATATAGTTTTATAATTTATATACATTTACTATTGCTTACAAAAATACTTTCCTTGCTTCCTTTCCTTCCTACCTTTTTTCTTTCCTTCCTTACTGCTATTTCTCCTTCATTTTAATTGTCATTGTGGTGGGGAAAGGCAATGATGAGTTGATTGATGCGTTGATGGAGGCTGAGTACATCCACTCTGAGCTGGTGGAACAGGCGTTCAGGGCCATCGACAGGGCTGACTACTTCTTGGATGAGTTCAAGGACAGCGCCTATGAGAACCAGACCTGGCATCATGATAACCTCCACCTGTTAGCTCCTGTCATCTACTGTGAGGTGATGGAGGCCTTGGACCTCCGTCCTGAACTCTCCTTCCTCAACCTGGGCAGCGGGACTGGCTACCTCAGCACCATGGTCGGCCTCATCCTGGGTGAGTGTTCCACACATGCTAAGCTAGAAGAGTCTAATGTGAGGAATCCTCCTATAGAATAGAATAGAATTGATATTCCGTTTCGCTTCTCTTTGGTGAATTAATAAAGTTTTGTTTTATTATGTTCCCTACAGGTCCATTTGGAGTGAACCATGGGGTTGAGCTGCATGCTGAAGTGGTTGAATATGCACATGAGAAACTGGACTTCATCAAGAGTAGTGAAAGCTTTGACAGGTATCAGGTTATTTCATAGGTTGTAAAAAAAAAAGTAGACAGAAAGGAGGGGAATTGAGAGTTACTGTTGTTTTGTTGTGTGTCCTTGCATGCACAGGTGTAAGTTTTGCGAGCCTTGCTTTAAGGTGGGCAACTTTCTGGAGGTTGTACCAGGGGATCGTCTGTATGACAGGGTGTACTGTGGTGCCAGTGTGCAGCACGAGTATCTGGACTTCATGAAGAACCTGCTTAAAGTGGGAGGAGTCCTGGTTCTGCCACTGGAGAAGGAGGTCTTTACAGGGCACACATCCTTGCAAAATACTGAGTGTAAAAATGGGTCAATTTTAATAGGGCTGAACGGTATGGACAAAACATAATATCTATTTCTACTAAATATCCCGATAAAAATACGATATACAATATATGAGTATGGATTCACAGATTTATTTGATTCAAATATAACAACTGTGAAAACTATGCATTCTTAAACTAGAAAAAGTGCTCCTGCAAACAAGCCAATCTCAGCCAATCAGGATGGAATATGAAAAATCTGAAAGACACGTTTCGTTTAATGACTATAGAGATACTGTGTATCGATTTGCGTGATGTTTGGACAACATCTGTAGGAGTAGGCTACTGTCAAAAAAAATATTTTGCAAAAATTGGCCTCCTGGTGGCGCTATAACAGGCCGATCTGAAAATGTTTGAGCAGAGGTTCTGCACAGTTTCGCTCCGAACGGCCCAACGGTGCCGGAGATTAGCTTACTCGCACTCGCACTCGCACTCACGGACGGACAGGCAGGGTACAAAACATAGAGAGACCATACCATGCCTTTCGGCCTGGCGGAGACAAAAAATGGGTTAGCAACTGTGAAATCATCAAATCATTTACAAGTCAATCTGGCTTGCCTGCTGACCAAAAGTAAAAAACGTAATGTCGGACACTTATTTTGAAGGCTGACCGGTTACTTTCTTACTTTTGTAGTTAATTGGCATGGAAAATCACTGATCGTTCAAGAAACAAACGTCATTCAGTTATGCTTTTTTGAACATGGGATCAGTGAAGCTTTTCATACAGCTTTGGTAAGCTTCTGGTCTTTTCAGATGGAGTCACGGAGCCTATTTTGATTGAGAATTAAGTCAGCAGGTACGGGGGCGTGATCAATCTAGTATTGTGTTGAGTGGAGCGAGTGTGAAAACGTTCACAATCATGTGAAACTGTCGCCGGTGCTTGTCTAATGCGCACAACCTCCCGCCAGAGATTAACTGTCATTATTCCCCCGTTTCTCTCCGTAATGCGCAGAGAAACAGAGGTGCTTTCAACTTTCACCATATGGGGTGCCACAAATGCGAAAAGTTGAACCATATAGAAATGCTAATTTCTATTAGTTGAAAGCCTACTTCTACAAAATGATTGGCAACATGAAAAGAACATTTAAAAATATATATAATTCCCTCCTTTTTATGATTAATATCAAACAGCATTTGCCTTGTATTTTATATAATGAAGTAAAATATTTGCACTTAATTTAGAAATTACAGAAGTCAATCTAGGCAATTACTGATTTTGTTTTTCTTTGCTCTGTTCTCAGTTGTTAAAGATCACACGAACTGGTCCCAAAAGCTGGGATACAGAGAAGATCATTGAAGCGTCCTTTACCCCCATGTTGCTCCCTGAAGGGGAAAGCAAACCAGAAGCAGTACCACTACGTAAGCTCTGAAATGAAGAATTATGTTAACAATCTTTAAAGAAAGAGACATGTGTTCATTTGATTAATTAGCTTATTTTTATTTTTATTATGAAAAATTAATTAACACACCTTTCTTCACCTTCATCTGTAATTGGCAAGTCAGCTAGTCAAAACCTGTTGATTAACATTGCTAACACTTCTTAAATAAATCCTATAGCTGGGATGTTGTGGTATCCCTTTATCAGAGCTCACAAAGCTGTACATCCCAGCCAGAGCCCTGAGGTCAGCTGAACAGTCGCTCTTGACTGGGCTCAAAACCAGTTATAAGACCAGAGGTGACCGGGCCTTTGCAGCGGCTGGCCCTAGACTCTGGAACACCCTGCCCCTCCATATTCGCACTGCTCCTTCACTAGAGGCGTTTAAAGCCGTACCAGGAAAGTAAAAAAAAAACGCCCCACTCCACTTTCAATAGAAAATATGTTTATACAAGGCTGTCTGAGCCATAGTGACATGCCTATATAGGGGCATATCGGGGGTATTTGTCAGGGGCATCCATATATGTGCATTTGAAGGATTTCAAGGGCAGCTGACCGACTGACTGACCTACTCTCTGGGTGCAAGGTGAGGATAGAGTTATTTAAGTCCAATTGTAATTTGCGGACATCTGCTTTTTTTGGTCAGTTAATAGGGAATCGAGAAGTTTGGTATAGCTGATGGTAGGGCGTTCAACATTTTGGTGGCAGAGTAGTACAATGAATTATTCCACATGTGTCCGGGGTTTGAGTATGGGGTTGGGGTGACAAATATGACCAACATGTTTCATGGTTTAAACGATATACTACATGTGCCTAAATTGTACTTTCCTTCCTTTGATTCCTGCTTCATCTTTCTTTCGTTACAAACTGCCTTTCCTCCTTTGTTTCATTGTCATTGCAGGGCAAGACAATGATGAGTTGATTGACAACCTGAAGGAGACTCAGTACATCCGCTCTGAGCTGGTAGAGCAGGCGTTCAGGAAAATCGACAGGGCTGACTACTGCGTGGATGAGTTCAGGGACAACGCTTACGAGATCCAGGCTTTGCGCCATGGTCACATCCACCTGTCAGCTCCCAACATCTACACTGAGGTGATGGAGGCCTTGGACCTCCGTCCTGGACTCTCCTTCCTCAACCTGGGCAGCGGGACTGGTTACTTCAGCACCATGATCGGCCTCATCCTGGGTGAGTGTTCCACTCATGCAAAGCCAGAAGAGTCTAAACTACAATAGAATGAATATAACATTGGGCATCACTGTGGATTAATAATAATAATAATAATAATAACTAGAAAGTACTGTTCCTGAAGAAACAGTGTGGGATCGCTAGGAATGTTGATAGTATCACACTAGAAAGTACTGTTCCTGATTAATTCTGTCTTACCTATTTATATTACATAATTTGTGATGTCACGTGAAGCTTGACCAATCCAAAAACGGGCGGAATAATAATAACTAATGAAGATAACATTAGTGTGATCGCTAAAGCGATCCCACAACTAATGAAGGTAACATTAGTGTGATCACTAAAGCGATCCCACTAATGTCACGTGAAGCTTGACCAATCCAAAAACGGGCGGAATAATAATAATTATAACTAATGAAGATAACATTAGTGTGATCGCTAAAGGGATCCCACTAATGTCACGTGAAGCTTGACCAATCCAAAAACGGGCGGAATAATAATGATAAATATAGCTGCAAGTAGCGATAAGCGAGGCCAGGGAATAGAGAGAGAGAGAGAGAGAGAGAGAGAGAGAGAGAGAGAGAGAGAGAGAGAGAGAGAGAGAGAGAGAGAGAGAGAGAGAGAGAGAGAGAGAGAGGGAGGGAGGGAGAGGGAGAGAGAGAGACTAATGAGGAGTGAGTGAGGGCAGGTGTGATTATGGATTGAGAGGGAATGACAGCAGGTGAGGTGGGTAGATCCAATCCATTGGAATAGGCCAGGTGGACTGTTGCTGTTGCTCACTTTCTAAAAGAACATAATTATGAGAAAGAGAGAGAGAGAGAGAGAGAGAGAGAGAGAGAGAGAGAGAGAGAAACGGAATAGATTGAAGAGAAAGAGAGAAAGAGAGAAACTGAATAGATTGAAGAGAAAGAGAGAGAGAGACTTGGAAACGGAATAGATTGAAGAGAGAGAGAGAGAGACATGGAAACGGAATAGATTGAAGAGAGAGAGAGCGAGAGAGACATGGAAACGGAATAGATTGAAGAGGGAGACATGGAAACGGAATAGATTGAAGAGAGAGACATGGAAACAGAATAGATTGAAGAGAGAGAGAGACATGGAAACATAATAGATTGAAGAGAGAGAGAGAGATGGAAGCAGAATGGATTGATTGGACATCTCAACCTATTGCCATTAACAGGAATCGAACTCTCAACCTTCGGATTGACAGGCTGCAACACTACCTATAGTGCTATAGCTTTGTCCAGGCTAAGCTATTGTTTCATACCCTCTCAAATAAGTATTTCAGGTTATCTTTATCAATTGCATATGTATTAATTGACACAATTACTGGTAGTGTCTGTTGATATTTATAAGTATTTCCGTCCATTATGAACCAAGCCTCTGTGTCCCGAACTACTCTAGATCACTGGTTCACAAACCATTTACCAATAAAGGCATTTTTGTGTCTCCTCGGAACGAAAACTAGTGAAAGTAGCCGATCTACAAGCTCATAAAACGTTGCTATCTGAAAAGTTGTGAGATTGTAGATCGGCTATTTTCACAATGAAGTTTGTCATACATTGCAAAAACATACTCTCTCCAAGAAGCATTTCATGTTACCTTTAACAGTTGCACATGCATTAATTGAGAGAGAGAGACATGGAAACATAATAGATTGAAGAGAGAGAGAGATGGAAGCAGAATGGATTGATTGGACATCTCAACCTATTGCCATTAACAGGAATCAAACCCTCAACCTTCGGATTGACAGGCTGCAACACTACCTATAGTGCTATAGCTTTGACCAGGCTGAGGTTGTCTGTTGAAGATAAAAGTGAACCAGTGAAAGCAGCCGATCTACAAGCTCAGAAACACGTTGCTATCTGAAAAGTTTTGAGATTGTAGATGGGCTATTTTCAGAATGAAGTATGTCATACATTGCAAAAACATACCTTCTCAGATAAGCATTTCATGTTATCTTTATCAATTGCATATGTATTCATTAATACAGTCTTGTTGTTTGCAATGCACTTTAAATGAAGTCTCCACCAAGTGAGGGTTGAACCGGCAACCTTGATGTTATGAAACATTCACTTAAGCGGGAAGCCATTGGACCAACAGACCTGGTCCAGTGAAAACGGAGGTCAGACAGATGATACCATTTCACGCAAATAATAAAAAAATCCTGGGTTTAAGTGTTTTTCAAACTGCTCAAAATTGCGGACAATCTAAGGGCGGAGAGAGAGACATGGAAACGGAATAGATTGAAGAGAGAGAGACATGGAAACAATAGATTGAAGAGAGAGACAGATGGAAGCAGAATGGATTGATTGGACGTGTCAACCTATTGCCATTAACAGGAATCGAACCCTCAACCTTTGGATTGACAGGCTGCAACACTACCTATAGTGCTATAGCTTCGACCAGGCTGAGGTTGTCTGTTGAAGATAAAAGTGAACCAGTGAAAGCAGCCGATCTACAAGCTCAGAAACACGTTGCTATCTGAAAAGTTTTGAGATTGTAGATCGTCTATTTTCAGAATGAAGTATGTCATACATTGCAAAAACAGACCTTCTCAGATAAGCATTTCATGTTATCTTTATCAATTGCATATGTATTCATTAATGCAGTCTTGTTGTTTGCAATGCACTTTAAATGAAGTCTCCACCAAGTGAGGCTTGAACCGGCAACCTTGATGTTGTGAAACATTCACTTAAGCGGGAAGCCATTGGACCAACAGACCTGATCCAGTGAAAACGGAGGTCAGACAGATGATACCATTTCACGCAAATAACTGAAAAATCCTGGGTTTAAGTGTTTTTTCAAACTGCTCAAAATTGCAGACAATCTAAGGGCGGAGAGAGAGACATGGAAACGGAATAGATTGAAGAGAGAGAGACATGGAAACAATAGATTGAAGACAGAGAAGGATGGAAGCAGAATGGATTGATTGGACGTGTCAACCTATTGCCATTAACAGGAATCGAACCCTCAACCTTTGGATTGACGGGCTGCAACATTACCTATAGTGCTATAGCTTTGTCCAGGCTGAGGTTGTCTGTTGAAGATAAAAGTGAACCAGTGAAAGCAGCCGATCTACAAGCTCAGAAACACGTTGCTATCTGAAAAGTTTTGAGATTGTAGAACGGCTATTTTCAGAATGAAGTATGTCATACATTGCAAAAACATACCCTCTCAAATAAGTATTTCAGGTTATGTTTAACAATTGCACATGTACTAATTGACACAATCATGTTGTGTGCAATGCAACTTTAATGAAGTCCGCATCAAGTGAGGCTTGAACTGGCAACCTTCAGGTTGTGAGGCACACGTTTAAGGGAGAAGCCATTGGACCAACAGACAAGAACCCGTGAAAAAGGAGATCACACAGATGATACAGTTTCACGCAAATAGCTGAAAAATCCTGGGTTTAAGTGTTTTTCAAACTGCTCAAAATTGCGGACAATCTACGGGCGGAGCTTACTGGTCAACGTGATACATGTGTTCCTCATGAGTCAAGGCACATGTGTAAACAGGTTTAATGGCTGTCGGCCAAACGAGGCATGACTTTTGCCTGTTTAAAGTTTGCACTTTCAAAAAATCGCTATAGCGCCCCCCTTTGACCAATTGGAGTAAGATTGGTTTCAGTAATATTTTTAATATTATTAAAGTGGGAGGAATCCTGGTTCTGCCACTGGAGAAGGAGGTATTTACAGGGGCCAGGGCACACATCCTTGCAAAAATACTGTAATGATTGTATTATCTTTCAGAGTATTTCCTATTGTAGCCTACTTTGTACAATAGATCTGTACTACTGTATTTTAGTGTAGAATATTTCAGTTTGCTTTTTGTGTTGTCCTTTTAGCATAACCTTGACTGTACTACATGCATTGTTAAAAACATGTTCATTATATTATTCAATCAATCAATCAATCTGATTTAGTTTTTCTTTGCTCTGTTCTCAGCTGTTACAGATCACTCGAACAGGTCCCAAAAGCTGGGAGAAACAAAGTATCCTGGATGTGCGCTTTGCCCCCCTAGTGCTGCCTGAACATAGAGGGAAAAGCAAACCAGAAGCAGCACCACTACGTAAGATTAAGTTAACACTTTTTTTTCTCCGCAAGTCAACTAGCCAAAACCTGCTGGTTAACGTTCATTAAACAAATACAATAAATTTAATTAAATAAATCATAGGCGGCTAGTAATGCAGGCTATAAGCCTTCCTAAATGTCATAGTCTGGAAAGTGGGGTCCACCTGGTTTTTCTTAATCCTTGAAGTGTTTATAATAAGATTCCCATGGGGTTCATTTTTAACCCTTTATTACACATATCCTGAATCTAAACCAGAAAATGGAGAAAATAGAAAACAAAATAAGTTTGAAGGAAACAACCTACAGAGACAAATAATTTTTTTTCCCGCATACAATTTGGACCCAAGGAATTCAATAAAGTGGTTATTATTCAGATTTAAGTATACATCTTGACTCATTACAGGACAAAAAACGCAAAAACGAAGCGGAAAATGTTCAGATTGTAAGAATTGCAGGAAAGAATGTATTGCAACTTCTCACTTTGGGCACGCAGAGCAACGTGTCCCATTTATTACACACGCTGGACTCATACTGACAACACAACACACACACCTGTTTCCTCTTGCCTCTAATCAAACCCCTGTGTGCGTGCGTGCGTGCGTGCATGCGTGCGTGCGTGCGTGAGTGCGTGCGCACGTGATTTACAGTAATCAAGGTAAACACGAGCTAATACATCAAATGCATAGAAATAGTAATATTATAGGTAACCTATAATCAGTCTAAACAGTATAATATCGAAATATATGTACGTTGAAACTGTACACACTATAGGATGCCAGGTCTACAAATTAAACTGGCATATGTCTACATAACATGCTATCTAAATTACATCTTAGCCTTTGCATAAGACTGCAAGGTTGTCAAGGCTAGGGCAAGTGCTAAGCTTTTTCAGCAACTCTTATTGTGTGGTGAAGTAAGTAGGTATGTACATTTTATTTGTATGGCACTTCTCACAGAGATAACTCAAAAAGTGCCTTACATACAGCAGAAATAAAGACACGGGCAAGAAGCATTCAAATGATTAAAAACAACAACAAAATCTAAGACATTCCACAAATGCTTGTTTAAACTGTGGTGTTTTTAAGTGGTTCTTAAAAATGTCCACAGAGGCTGCAGCTCTCAAGACCTGTGGAGGGGCATTCCATACCTTTATTTCAGCCTGTTACCTGGCAGAATCTTAAAATACACACTTCAAGGATTAAGACCCCACTTTCCATCTAGACCTACTGTCTTATATACACAGAAAAAAGTAATCCTCTGTGGCGGCCTGCATCGTCACAGGCCGCTTGGTGCGGGGCTCAGCACTTACCTAAGTAAGGTCTGAACACAATTCCACAATGGGAGCATGATACTGGTGTCCGGATTTTATTAGTTTTCTCCTGCTCAATTCTTGATCCAGCACCCAGCCCAGCAGGATATGGGATGTGTGTTTTTTTTATTTATGACTTCGTTTAGTTTTGCAAAAAGCTTGTCAACTAACATTAAAAACAACAACTGACTATAAGAAATAGTATTATGACATGGATAATTGCAAGATTTTATTCTCTTTTCTTTTCTTCTTTTTTTTCAACACAGGAAAACATGACAGCATCAAAATAGTTCTGCTTGGACAGACAGGCACTGGAAAGAGTGCATGTGCAAATACAATCCTGGGAAAGCAACAGTTCGAATCAAAACCCAGCCCAGTGCCGGTTACTAGAGAGTGTCAGACGGGAGAAGTTGTTATCAATGGTACACATGTTACTGTCATTGATACACCAGACTTCTTTAATGAAAACATGCAAACGCCAGACAAACATGTGATGAAATGCAGAGAGCTCTGTCAGTCAGGCATTTGTGTGTACTTACTTGTGATGCAGGTGTTCAATTTTACGTTAAGTGAGAGAGACATCCTGAAGAATTTGGAGGAAACAATTCAAAAGAAAATGAGAGAGAAAACAATTATTCTCTTTACTCATGGTGGAGACCTAAAACGTAGAAACAACACCTTGAAACAATTTCTGGGTGGCACTGACCATGAGCTGAAGGAGATAGTTGAGAAGTGTGGTGAAAGGTACCATGTATTTGAGAACAACAGCTCAGACAAACAGCAGGTGAACACCCTGATGCAGATGGTGCAAAATGTAATGCATGGCTGTAGCCAGGGGTCGAAAAAATGCACTGTACAGTGATGATTTATTTTGTTCGATCAATCAATCAATCTGAAAAGTGTAATCGATAAGTAAAGCCCAGAGACCATGGTGGAGGGGGTTCATTAAAAAAAAACATGCGGCTGAGCTAGTGGTCTGGTTAAAGAGGTTCTGTTGCAATCCAGGTTTGCACATGCAAAGGTATAGGGTATTGAGGAAAGAGGTTGATTCTTTGCAAAAAAAAAAGAAAAAATCTTATTTTAGTTTTTGCTGAATTCAAATGTCCTGTGTTATAACATGTTTCTTTTGCTTAATGTTTTATGTAAAGCACATTGATTTGCCTTGTTGAAATGTCCTATACAAATAAACTTGTATATATAAGCCCTGTTTACAGTACATTTTGATTGTCAAAGGTTTTAATACTGCATTTGATCATTTTGTCAAACCATTAAAAAAAATTGGCTTATTTTTTTGTCAGTAAAGAAGCCCAGTGTTAAGAATCTGATTTAATTACAAGCTTTCCCATAATGGGATTTTGTAATAACTACTTGTCCAGTGGAGTGACGCATGTCTTTCCCCCTCTCTATCTGTCTCACTATACACTCAGTTTGTATGATTGGTTGACTTTCCCCCATGGAGAATGAGATCTTTGAATTGCAGACAACTTTTTTCAAGTTAAGTTTGAATGAGAAAATGTAACAACCAAAACCACTTTATTCATTGTAGGGCAAAATCATGATTATTTTCTAATAACATAATAATAATAATCCTTACCTTGCATAAATGTTTACATACTGGAGATGGTAAGTCTACTCTAGCATGCAAGTTACAAAGTTGGGGGAATCATTATATTGTTATTCTAGATTTGCAGAGAACAGTATTACTTGAGGACAGGAGTAGATTAAGCTAAACTAGGTAGTGTAAATGTTTGTCATGGTAGCTTTAATAGTTGTTTTTCATTAAAGTGAAGTCATTCTATTTCGATGAGAAAGTCTTGGAACATAAAAAACTTCAAATATGTATTCAAAAATTACAACAAATGTATGTTGCTATATACTGTACATAGCAACAACCCCAAAAGGGGTTCCCGTCTTGAAAGGTATAGTTACAAACAGTGTTGGGCAAGTTACTTTATTTTAGTAATATATTACTATTACTTATTACCTTCATTTTAAAGTAATACATTTCGTTACATATTACTGTCTGAGCAACAGTAATATATTAATATTACATATTACTTTTTAGTTACTTTTTTAAAAAAAACTCAAATTGAACAATTAAATAATCTAGATTTTGTATTATTGTTATTAGCCCACAAATTATTTTTGGGACACAGAGATGGCAGATGGGCAGGCATTTAAATTATAAGATATGATTATAAATTACATTAATGAATCAATTTTACTTAAATTAATCAATTCATGAAAAGACATACCTTCTATAATGTAGCCTATAATGACATGACAAGACACAAGCCTCTTTCTATACCTTTTTTTAATTAAAGTCCACAGAACAAGGACTGCATGAGCAGCATAGAATGTTGAGCCTATGAAATTAAGATAAGGACATAGAAATATGGTTAAGGTCATTTAATTGTTCAAAATTTGACCTCTCTGAACAGTGAACAGTTATATTACTGTAGTGTCATTGTGTCAACCAATAACGCATCATAACAAAATGCATCTTGACCTACAGTACCACTTTGATTGTTTGACAACCAACAACTAGCCAATTTTAAGTAACACAACCGTCCCTATCTATGGGATCTTAACTCCATCCATGTGTGGTCAAAGTGGCAAATAAAATCTCTTAACACAGCATTTTGACATTCCCGGCCGACACTAATTTAGATACATGGCATGAGTTTAAAACATTGACTTCACTAGACAGTCAGAGTTAAGACTCATTTATATGGTCTACAAAGAACTCAGCTCTATACAATTATATTTATACCGTAGGCTACTCTTTAAATAAGAATCCTCATTTTATTTAACCTTTAAGAGAAGACTGCGCTAGCCATTTATCCCCAATCCAATACTCTCCTATCTCACTGTCTGCAGTGTTGCCTGGTCTGATTATTATAAGCCACATTGGGCTTGTTTTTCTGAAGTTGCTTGTAAATAATGGTAGAACGGTTGTGAGCTTGTAGATCGTCTATTTTCAAATAGCCAACATATATAAATATGCACGTTGTTTAATGGACGACATATATATAGGTTTGAAGTGCTCATGTGGCCTATTATAGTCGCTTCTTTTGGCCTTGTTTTCATAGACCTAGTTGCTTATTCCTCTCGCACAATCTGGCAACACTGCTCACGTTCCGACCAGAGTCCGACATATACTCTGCAGCCGCACCATGGGGATTTTACATTGAGCACACACACCCGATGTTTGGCTTCTAACTTAGCTCTGGACTTTAATTGCCTTTCAATAAAACCACATTTGATAGACATGAGTATCACCTACATGTTACTGATTAGAGATTATTTTATATTTTTGTAATCAGTTCATTATTTCCTGCCTAATCGATAAATTGGAACATTGCATTGGGCGATGCTTAACTTGCCTTCTTTAAATAAATTAAATGGACTACACACTCTCCCTTCAGCTGATTATAGTAAAATTAGAATCACAGAGATTTGTTGACAATGATAGCCTGTAGACTCTACAAATTTGATTTGACGTATTTTTACTTTACTAGAGTATTTCCAATTTCCAGTACTTTTACTTCTACTCCACTACATCTCAGTCACTGCTGTGACATAACAGTATATCCAGGCCTGGAATTTCGTCATTTTAGGGGCAAGGCCACTTGGCCTTTGGTGTTGTCATTTTTTGGAGGGCAAAAAGGCCAAATGCCAGGGCAGTAGGCCATCCCAAAAAAAAAAAAAAATTTAAGTCCAAAAATGTTTTTTTAAGTCCACAGAAATAATGAATTTAACTTGAAGGTTAAGGATGATTGTAAACTATATGTGAAATATAACCCATTTATTTCACAAAATAATGTGTTGGCAAATGACCAATATTTAGTTATATAGGTCTCAATATGTCACATTCAGCCCTGGACTTCACTGACTGAAGTAGGGGTCACATTAATCACATTAGATTCACAGATTAGAGATTTTATGTATTTTCCCCACAATTTATTTTTATTCAAATGAAATGTGATTGAACTTGCATTAATAATGACTTTAGTTGATTTTTCACTCTTTAAAATATAGTATTTCTTAATTATTAATAATTACAGCTTGTAGATTGGCTATTTTCACGATTTTAAATTGTTTTTAAATAATAGCCTAATAAAAAAAGGAACATACAAGATTTCCACCCGACAGCGATAATATATAGCCAATATATGGTTCTGTATCAGTATATGAGTCAGTTTTTGCAGATTTCATTCTAATTGGCTACTATGCCGTATGCCTGCATATGAATTTCATGGGCCTGGGTAGGTCACCCACCCTGGCTTGGCGGAGATATGCCCTGTTGCGCACACTCCGCACAGCAGTCCAACAGCAGAGCAGGTGAAAGCAATTCACTTAAACAAGGGCTGTGTTGCGCACCAAAAAACAGACTAAAACTGTCACATTCTAGCTGCTGAAATAAACTTCCCATTTAGATCATTGTTGACAAACGAACAGAACATGGATGTGGAAAGCATATTGAATCACAGCAGGCGAGCAGCGTCAGGTTAGGCGAGCAGAGCAGTGGCGTCTTATCTTCTCAGCAGTGGCGTGATATCTCTGTGTCTCCTCAGCTTTCAGGTGAATAAAATGGTGTTGCCTGAGACTCTATTTATGCTATGTTTGACAACGTAAGAGAGGCCATGGTCATGGTCCTCTGTATGCTAATGACCGTGGCCGTGGCTTCACCCTGGCCATTGTTCTCCCAGAACAAGTTTGTCCAGTATTCAGACCAGGCAACCTAAGAAGCTGCTGGGCACTGCCGTTTTTTTCTGCCTTTTTTTTTTTTCTTTTTTCCATTAGAGGTAGTATTAAATGGCGTTTTCTCAAATCACCTCGCGGGCCAGATTTGACTGGCCCGCGAAACACCAGTTTGACATCGCTGCTGTAGAGAGAGGTGCACCCTTAGTTTTAACAGGGATTTTGCTGTAGGCTGCGGCTTTGTGGGTGAATGAAAAATAAAACATTTCACTTTGGTGGGTAACGCACAAAGTAACGTAGTAACGTAGTGTCATTTTACTACTATATTACAGCTTCTCCTTGTAGTAATGCGTCATATTACCCGTTACCGCAATTCGGTAATATATTACATAACGGCGTTACGTTACTAACGCACGTTACCCAACACTGGTTACAAATAGGGGTTCCGCCCTAAATGGGTTAAACTAGACCACATAGTATATGTTTTCCTGACCATCTAGTATAGTAAATAAATTATTGATATTTTCCAAAATGTAGTAGTACTGATTTTAGAATCTATTCGCAAAAAGTACACTGCTGTGTGCCAGTGGCACTGCACTGTCATATAGACTACCGTATCATACCAAAGGTGATATGTTTTCAAAATACAAAAAATGCCACCTACAACTTTTCTTTCTCAAGTGTCCTGCTGTCTGTAAATGCAAAAAGAAAATATGTACGTATATAGAATGAGGTATAGAGCTGCCTCTCTCTTCAAAAATTCTGTGTATAAATGACTTGCCCTACATAATTATGGACATGGATGGTAAGTCCACTCTAGCATACAAGTTACAAAGGTGGCCCACCTTATAATAATGTGTGAGATAGTTGTATGTATGTTTATTATAGATTGCTGGCTTTGCAGAGAACAGTGTTATTTGAGGACAGGAGGAGATCCGATCAAGTTCTACCAGCTAAACTAGGTTAATGTTTGGCACGGTAGCTCCAGTAGCTGTTGATGAGATCACAGTACTGTGATTCCATGCATAGGTGTGTTGTAAGGAATGCCACTGGAACAATGGGGGAAAGAAAACATGATGAGTGATTAGATAATTAAGGGCATGGCAGGATTTAAAGGAATGTAGTGTCAAGCTGGTGTAATGCTCTCACACAAACACAAGCACACACGCACGCACGCACGCACGCACGCACGCACGCACGCACGCACGCACGCACGCACGCACGCACGCACGCACGCACGCACACGCACACACGCGCACACGCACACGCACACACACACACACACACACACACACACACACACACACACACACACACACACACACACAGGACTTTTTAATCTGATTGCTCAGAAAGTAGATTCCTATTACAACAATACTTTTATATAATATGTAGTGTGGTTTTGGAAAAAACATATTTCAACACTACACATGACTGCAAATGTTAATAATTTTGTTCTAAAAACTGTTCTTTGTTTGTGTAGAAATGGATGAAAAAGGGGACATATTTGTCTCCGCCAGGAGACTATGTTTTCGTTCCCGTCCATCCGTGTGTCCGCCAAGCTAACATTGGTCAAGCTCCACGTGACACGTGACAATATGTTGAAAGGGTGTGCTCTGATTGGCTAGCGAGACGCATGACGAAATAGAGACCTAGGTGTGTCACTTCAAAAAAATCTTTTATATTTTTTGAAGTGAGCTTCCATCAGCCAAGCTAACATTGGTCAAGTGACACGTGACAATATGTAATATTGACAGGATTAATGGAGAGTATCTTTTCCTCTCCGTCCGTCTCTGTATGTGTCCGTCTGAGAACACCCAACATTGGTCAAGCTTCACATGACATCACAATATGTAATATAAATAGGTAAGACAGGATCAATCAGGAACAGTACTTTTCAGAACAAATTACCCGACCGTGCGTGTGTGTCCGTCTGAGAACACCTAACATTGGTCAAGTTTCACGTGACATCACAATATGTAATATAAATAGCTTAGACAGGATCAATCAGGAACAGTACTTTCCAGTACAAACCGAGATCACAGCTGAGATCACACAATGAAACTAACTCCCATAACACGAACCGAAGAAGCAGCAAATCATCGTCTGAAACCTGATGAAGAAGCAAAGGCGCTACGCCGACAGTAGGAGGCCCAAGCTAAGAAACAGAAAAGAACACTTGAATCCCTAAATGACAAAAAACGAAGACGAGCCACAAACGCTGACAACATGACACAGCAAAGATTGCTACAATCTCTGGAAGAGAGCACTATGATCATGTTCTGCAAACAATCCACCACAACGAAAACAAGTTCAGTACAAACACAAACGAGCTTGACCAAGCAATAGAAGACCTTGAAGAAATGAGACCACCACAGCATGCCTGGAATTTGCATGCAGCCAACACTGAACATGAAATAGCCATACAGGAAAATGAAGGCAATATCATAGAGAGAGACATAGAAGAGGATGCAGACCGATCAAATCTTGATATCCAGTCCAATCAGCCACCTGTCCAATCAGAACTTCATGCACGTTTCACTGCGGAGCAAGACAAAAGCATGATGACTCGAGAAGATTACTTAAGCATGATGCAATCACTGACTCCAAAACAGAAGGAAATGGTGACCTTTCATAGAAAATGGTGCAAAAACACAATCATTGCACTTAAAACTCATCAATCACATCCAAGCTACCAAATTATTCTGAGCGGACCAGGAGGAGTTGGTAAAAGTCACATCATCAAACTGATCCACTATGAAACCATGCACCTACTCCACCGACTGTCTCGCTATTTTGAGCCAAACGAGCTTGTTGTACTTTTGACAGCATTCACCGGAACAGCGGCGTTTGCCATCGACGGCATTACACTTCATTCTGCCCTCAACTTCGCACCTATGACTAAATCAAAAGGATACCAACCTCCAAAACAGGACGCATTAAATACATTGCGCTCACGGCTGGGAAAGCTAAAACTGCTAATCATTGACGAAGTTTCCATGGTGGGTGCAGATCTTCTACATCACATTCACAAACGCCTTCAAGACATCACAGGCATACACAGCCCAGAGTCCCGTTTTGGCAATGTCAGTATCCTTGCAGTCGGTGACCTGTACCAACTACCACCAACAGGTATTCGACACCCCCTCTGATGCCTATGTCAGACTACATGGTTCATTGTGGAAAGAAAACGTCCAACTATTTGAACTAACAGAAACGATGCACCAGAAAGATGACCAACCCTTTGCAGAGCTGCTTATGAGAGTTCGTACAAACACATGCTGTGCAGAAGACATTGCACTGCTACACACCAGAATCGTCTCTAAAACAGATCCCTCATACCCAAGTGACGCATTGCATGTCTTCAGAACAAATGCAGCCACAGATTCACACAATGGTGAAAAGCTAATATAACGTTGCCAACAGAAATATCCAACATCACCGCAATTGATTCACAAAAAGATTGTAAGACAGGACTAGTTAATGTTACACTATCAAGCAAGCCATCGCATACAGGAGGCTTACGGGAGATCGTGTCTGTAGCAGTTGGGGTCAGAGTCATGTTGACAACCAACATCAATGTCTCTGACGGACTGTCCAATGGAGTATGCGGAACAGTTGTTCACATCCATCAAACAAACACAACAGTCGAAACCATCCTGGTCAACTTTGACAGTGATCGTGTAGGAAAAGCAGCCAAAATAGCCAGTCAGTACAAAGAACACTTTCCTGAAGCGGTACCCATACAAAGGCACACTGTGCAGTTCTACACCGGTACCAAAAATACTGTAGAAGCAATACGAGTACAATTCCCACTTACTCTGGCATGGGCATGCACAATTCATGAAGTCCAAGGAAAAACATTGGACAAGGTCGTAGTCACCGTAGAGGAAAAGGGCTTCTTCAACCCAGGTCAGGTCTATGTTGCACTCAGCAGAGTAACATCACTACAGGGCCTGTACCTCAGCTTTCATGACAAACAAATCAAAACTCACCCTGCTGTACTCGAAGAAATGACTCGACTACGCAAGACACAACTACAAGTATCCCAACAGATCCCACTTGCTGCAAAAGACTCCACCCTAACTATCGCCATGCTGAATATCAGATCATACTTGCAACATTTACCTGACCTCAAAAAAGATCCAACACTGACAGAATTTGATGTGTTATGTTTAGTGGAAACACTTCTGAAACCACACCACAACTTAGATCCAGATGCCCTCATCCTACCATACTCCACCTGCTTCAGAACTGACAGACAAACACAAAAAGGAGGCGGGATCATGACAATAGCATCAAATGACCTTTCTCAACACAATTAAATAAGTCACTTAACAACGTGGAACACACAGCACTAACACTCTCCAAATGTGCAACTAGAATCAACCTGATCACACTGTGTAAACCACCAACAATGAAGCCCTCAAGATTCACTGAGAATATTCATGCATTCCTAGAATCACTGGAAAACAACACCTTGACAGTAATTGTAGGTGATTTCAACTACAACCTCAGCACTGATCCACAACACGCAATTCTACAGATCATGCTAGAGTATGGCTTCCATCAATTTGTCACAACACCAACTACAGATGATGGTTCACTCCTAGACCATGTGTATGTCAACAGACGCCAGAAGGTCTCCACACATGTTGTATACACCTACTACTCAGACCATGACCTAATAATTGGATTTATCTTAACTGGACTTAGTCCACCACAGCTCACTCCTAGACCATGTGTGTGTCAACAAACTATGGTTAAAGATAGGGTAAGTGATTTCCTTTGATTAAAATAGCACGGGTCTGCTGGCGGATACTTGTGCTCATTTTCTAGTTGATTTTGAATTTGGACCGTATTATTGTCTGATTATACAGATTTGTTATTGTATGAACAAAACAATGTCCATGTGCATTGTATCACGGTGTGAGCTTCTAGACTGGCTATTTTCACTTATTTTGCTTGACCCTCTTCGATGAAGTAGGGTTTTAAAGTTAGAGTAAATTATATATTTTGGTGAAAACAAAACAGATTAAAGATCTACATTATGATAGTTCAGTAAGACATCTCTTGTATTGAATTAAATATTTATTGAGCATTTATATTTTGAGCATAAATATTCAAGTATATTTGACGTCACGTCTCATTTCATTCATTACCTTTAAGTATGAATTATAATAAATGATTTGCCAACTAGATTTTACAGGGAATGGAATGAAATAGACCCTCATGAGGGAATCATAGAAACAGAGCCCACAGGAGGATGCTGCTGGGGTGGTGGTGGGAGCACCAAAAAACAGTGGCGTGGGAAGGGGGGGGGGCTATGAGGGCTGCAGCCCCCCTGGTGGTGGGAAGCAAAAAAAAAAAAAAGGGGGGCGGGGGTGTTTGTAAATTACAAAAATACATATAATTTTATCTATACGCACACATATTTATTAAAACAATGATATATTTAACTTTGGGGAATAAAATATTTGCTGAAAAAGGTGAAAGAAATTTTTGAAAAAAACGCGAATGAATTTACACAAAAAAAAATATCAGTCCCCCGCCCAGCCCAGCCCCCCTTGGATTAAATGACTTCCAGCGCCCCTGCCAAAAAACTTAATGGAGCAGAGCACAAAGCAGCAGCAGCAGCATGGCAGAGCAGCAAGATGTTTAAACAGCACCTCCCAATCAGACGGAGAGAGCATGTGTCTGATCAGCCGATCAGGAATTGCCGCTCCTTTGAGTTGTCTGCTTGAACTAGCGCCGCAGGCCTCACATCATTGAGTGTTTGTTCAATAACAGGGGGAGTGATCTGGGGCGTGTAGCCAATTTTAATATAGGATGTTTACTATACTGCAGATTGCTGGCTTTGCAGAGAACAGTGTTACATGAGGACAGGAGGAGATCCGGTTATACCAGCCAAACTAGGTTAATGTTTGGCATGGTATAGTTGTTTTTTAATGTTTGGCACGGTATAGTTGTTTTTCCATTAAGGAGGTGTTTTATATATTATGTATATGTATATGTATATGTATATGTATATGTATATGCATATGTATATGTATATGTATATGTATATGTACAGTATATATGTTCATTGTGGGCCAGGCAGGAGTTCTAGATAAGTTTTTCACTAACTCCCCCAGGGGTCCTTGAGAGGGTTCCAGTGGGGCCCCAGCAAAATGAGGAACAGGTTAACCACTTAACCAGTTTAAATATCTTTAAAGTGGCAGCAGGCCTACAACCATAAAATAATTTTACAGCTTCTAACTGGTGACTGAATTTATTTATGTATTTATTCTCCTGCCTTAAAATGACTTGATTTAATTTGGGAGGGTTAAAGAAAAAACGTATCTATAAAATGTAAAGATAACAGCCCACCACTTCTTCACATCAACATTGGCAACATGTGTCCTGAAGTGAGCAACAGTGACCACTAGGGAGCAGAAAAACCCAAATTATGTCAGAGAATTACTATTTCTGCTGTCCACTCTGCTGATCACATAGAGTGATGGTTCACAAAGTGTGGTCCAGGGACCACCAGGGTTCCTTGAGGGGGTTCCAAATGGACCCTTACAGGTCTGTAACTCTGAGAGTGTAGGAAATGGAACATGGAAAACATGAGAGAATATCCGTTTTCAATATAGGACAGATTGAATAACTTTATACGTTTAACCACTTGGACCCCAGCATTCCTCTGTGGGGAACATTCACCAAAAATAGCAGATCTACAAGCTCACAGCGCAATGTGTTCTGCTATATTTTTGGTGAGGAGATTTGGTGTAGATAGAAAAATAACGCACCAAGTACAGTTCCACCTTTTCCGTTTTATTAAGTCTAGAGCAGTGGGTTCTCAATATAAAAATGAATAAAAACATACAAAGAAATACCATGTAAATACTGCAGGTTATAGACTGTAAATCCTCTATGATAAAATCTCTACAGGTGCTTTCTTGACCCACACAGGCCTCACAACTCAAGGGGTCAGGGTGTGGTGGTGGGGGGCTAAAAGATAACTGGTCCAGGGGCCTCCTTGAGTCTTTGTTTGTAAGAGTGGAATAACAGGGATGAAGCATGATGAAGAGGAGGAGACAGCGTTGTTTTGGAACGGCCAAGTCAAAATCCTGACCTTAATCCAACAGAAATGCTGTGGAAGCACCTGAAGTGAGCAGCTCATGTGAGGAAAGCCACCAACATACCAGAGTTGAAGATGTTCTGTATGGAGGAATCAGGCGCGTATCGTCATTGTGGCCAACGAGGCCATGGCCCGGTCTGTAAACCCAGCTTGTCCCTGTGCAGGGGCAAGATCCGCCAGGGGAAAAAAACGAACAAACTAAAAATCAACATTAGCAGCCCCTCACCCTATTCTGTTGTAGCCGACCACAGAAAGTCGCTTTGTTTTCAAATGGGGCTCATTTGCATTCGGCCGAATTGTTAATGAGTGGCCATTAAAAACCAGTTTAGCCGTCAAACCGGTTCTGGCCCGGTTCTGGCCCGGTCAACGTAGAATCCACCAAACGCCACTGGGAGGAATGAGCTCCAATTCCTCCAAGCCCATGTGCACCACAGGACTCACACCACATACTGAAAGCAAAGCTTCATGTACTCCTTACATTGCTTACATTGTCTTCTCTATTGTGCTGCGTGCAAAAAAAGGGGTAAATGTTTCCCTCTGCCGTCCAGATATGCCCACTGCATAGCTAGGAATACTTTTGTACTTTTACTCATGTAGCCTACATTTTGAATGCAGGACTTTTACTAACAGAATATTTCAATATTGCAGTATTGATACTTTTACTCAAGTAAAACATTTCAATACTTTTTCCGCCAGTGCTCAAAGCACAGACACCCAGTGATGTACTAAAATGTTTTACTTAAGTAAAAGTATCAATACTGCAATGTAGAAACACTCTGTTAGAAGTAAAATTTACTTGAGTAAAAGTACAAACGAATAGGCATCAAAATGTATCAAAAAGTACCAAATATAAAAGTGCTCATTATTACGCATTGTGAGCTTGTATATCTGCTATTTTCAAATAGCCGAAGTATATACAGTATAGGGCTGAAGTGTTTAATGCATGTTTTGTAATAATAATCAATGTATGCAAAGTTACTATAGTAACTAAAGTTGTGAAATGATTAAAGTGCAGTAAAAGTACAATATTTGCCTCTGGGATGTAGTGGAGTAGAAGTATTAGAGATCGGAAATACTCTCATAATCGTACAGTACAAGTAAACTACAGTACTTGAGTAAATGTACTTGTTTACATTCCATCACTGCAGAAACCTTTGTATCAATGAATGACCATATCAGTTTCCACAGAGTGCTTATTACAGTATTTAATCCATGATTCATGAACAAATGCCATGGAACCCCAGGGTTTGCAGTACACATCCCTGTCAGTGGTGGAAGTACTCGTATGTTTTACTCAAGTAAACGTATTAATACCATATAATGAGGAAACAGTCTGTTACAAGTAAAAGTCCGGTATTCAACATTTTACTAAAACTATTGGCACCAAAATATACTTAAAGTACCAAAAGTACTCCTTATGCAGAATTACAACATATATAAAAATCTTTTTAAAATAGCAGATCTACAAGCTCACAACGTGTCGCCACATGACGAGTTGTGAGGTTGTAGATCTGCTATTTTCAAATAGCTGAAGTATATGTAGGGCTGAAGTGGGTAATGTATGTTTTGCAATAATCTCAATCTACAAAGCAACAGTGACAAAAGTTGTCAAATAATTATTAGCGGTGTAAACGTACAATATTTGCCTCTGAGCTGTAGTGGAGTAAAAGTAAAAGCAATGACAATTGGAAATACTCCAGTGAAGTAAAATTACCTCAAAATTGTAATTAAGTACAGTACTTGAGTAAATGTACTTAGTTACTTTACACCACTGGATGTGTGCTTGTCATCTTGCTATAGCCAGGTGCTATTTTCATCCTCATTGCTGGAGGAGCTGGCACCGTGAAAAGCCTGTTCATGATTTACTGTAACGCCTGTTAATGAACGGAGCCAGTGGGCCTTATGTTGCGTGTCTTAAGTACCAGGTCTTGATTTGAGGAGTAGGGGTGACCGTGCTTTTGCGGCTGCGGGCCCCAGGCTCTGGAATTTGTTGCCCCTCAACATTAGATCTGCCCAGTCGATTGGGGCTTTTAAAACCTTACTAAAAACTCACTTATTCTCTCTTGCTTTTAGTCGTATTTAGCTATCCTGTTCTGTCCTAACTCTGCATTGTTTTGTTTCTCTTTTGTTTTTCTTTGTTTTTGCCCTGTGTATATATTTTTTGTTGATGCTTCTGTGTGTCTGAATTACCTTGTTTTAACCATGTTCAGCACTTTGGTCGGCTTTGGGCTGTTGTAAATGTGCTATATAAATAAAGTTTCATTTGATTTGATTTGATTTGATATGACGAAAAGGGGAAAATCCCTCATTTTCAACATTGAACTATGTCTTTAATACACCTTAGAGCTGTTGTGTGGAAATAAGAAGAAAGTCCCCCGCCCCCTTCTATGTTGCCTAGAACTGGAGAATTGATTGTGATCAGTGACATACGCACGGTGTACTTTTGGCTCCGGCCTCTAGGCTGCTGCATTCACTAGAATGGGGAATCTCACTTCCAACTGAAACAGTGTGTCTTGAATATAAAGTTAAGACTTATTAGAGCATTTTCAGCCAACTCTATCATCTACAAGTACTATGTCTTGTGAAATGTGATATATAACCATAATGCCATTATAAACTACTACAAGTCGCACTGTTTCAGCTGGAAGTGAGATTCCCCAGTCTAGTGAATGCAGCAGCCTAGAGGGCGGAGCCAAAAGTACACTGTGCGTATGTCACTAATCACATGACCTCCAGTTCTAGGCAACACAGAAGGGGGTGGGGGACTTTTTTCTCATTTCCACACAACAGCTCTAAGGAGTATTAAAGACATAGTTCAATGTTGAAAATTGAGTGGTATTCCCCTTTAACTTAAGACCTGGAGGCGTGGCCAATGCTATTTGGCTGTTTTGAGTGGCCAAACAGCATTGGCCACGCCTCCAGGTCTTAAGTTAAGTCCAGACCCATATAGAGAGAGAGTTATGACACGCTTTGTTTGATCTCACCGCAAAGCGGGCCACTATGGGCTATAGTTCCAAACATTGGAACTATCTCATCGAGATGAATGAGCATTTCCCCATTACATTCTTACGATGGGAGTCAACGCTAGTGTCGTCACTCTCATATTAGACCACGCTGGTCATGTCATAAGACCTGGAGGCGTGGCCAATGCTGTTTGGCCACTCAAAACAGCCAAACAGCATTGGCCACGCCTCCAGGTCTTAATTTAAGTCATAAGACCTGGTACTGTAGGCCCAGTATGTGTAGTAGTAGCACGTGTGCACCTGTGTGAGTGCATGTGTGGGCGTGTGTGTGAGCGTGTGTGTGTGAGCGTTCATGCGTTCGTGTGTCAGTGTGTGTGTGTGTGTGTGTGTGTGTGTGTGTGTGTGTTAATGAACAGAGCCAGTATGTGTAATAGCGCGTGCTGCGTACGTGTGTGTGTGTGTGTGTGTGTGTGTGTGTGTGTTTTGCATGGCAGCGTCAGTGTGATGTGACATGCTCTCCATCTTGGGGGCTGCATCATCAGCCGCTTGATTGACAGTGATATTAACGCCTTTCCCTCACTCTGCCGTGCGTTCCGTCCTTTACCATCTAAATCAATCCAACACCTCCCCCCCCCCCAACACACCCGGCCTCAAGGGTCCCTGGGAAATAAATAAGGCTATTTATAGCGTTGTAAGACATTCCTGCAGCTCTCTGCTTTTGCACACTAAGCAGAGCGCGCTATCAACAGATACAAACAGAGTGACACACATCATATTCACATGGATTAAAGCAAAATAATAATAATATCTGGAATTTATAAAGCGCTTTTCTTAGTATACTCAAAGCTTAAAATAAAATCTCATGACTGAAAATGTGTGTAATGTCTAAGGTGTGATTTGTGAAATTTGTTTCCTAAACAATGAACACTATGTAAAATTATGATGTTTTAGTAATACTGTTCCTGCTGTTCTACATACAGCCAACCAGGTGAAGAAATCACATACAGTATTGAGGCTTTTATATGACGTGTCCGAGATTATTGCGATTTTATGGAAGGTGCTTCTGAACATAACAGCTAGTTTGACCAGTTTCAAATGCTCTGATCTTAAGATAAAAACCCTAAAATAGCCGATCTACAAGCTCTCAATGCGTCAAGCTTGTAGATCGGCTATTTTCGCTGTGCAAGCTTCCATAGAAGACTTGCTGGCTTTTATGGAATCCAAATGACTGAAATCAGTCATGGCGACTGAGAACTATCATTCATTGATTGTGCCACAATGATCATTGTAGTGTCAGCGCAGTGCTTGAAAATAAAGTATATTATTATTATTGATTGATTTTTCAACTTGCGCAATACGTCCAAAGCACATTTTTGTTAAAGGGATAATCTGTAATTTGTTCAAGTACAGCGTGTATTATTGCCCTAATCTCATAATCCATAAACATGCTTTTGGGTATGTGATTTTTTTTCCCCCATTGGAAGCCACCTCACCACTAAAAACACAGCAGCCGAATGGCTGCCCCATACTCAGACAACACAGCCCTGGTTTAACATATTGTCCATTGATTTCCACTGGATTATCATGGATTTTCTGCATCAAACTAATCGATAATGTTTGGAGCCAATTAAAGCATCAACATCTCTTCCAAATCCCGTCAACAAGGCCTGCAGTGCATTGGAAAGATAAATGCATGACATACTATTTCAACCAACGAAATACAGGAAAATGTTTATCACTACCAAAGAAAGATGGATGTGCATCTTATACCAATCAGCTACATTAACTCCATCATCACCGGACTGTGATGATGGAGTGTTTGTGTACCGTATGGTAAGTAAGACTAGACTACAAATAGCAGCAGTTAATAAATAGACTAACAAACGAATAAGCACAGTGGTACAGTGCGGTACGAGTTGCTCCGTGTTATTTAGTGTGTTGAACTTGAACCAGCTCCCAATAGGGCATAGCAGTGGCGGCCATTTTCTGGTTCCACTTCAAAATAGTCAATGCATTTTTCCCATTGACATTTCCAAAAATATGTATATCAATTAGTTAAAGCCTAGAACCAAGCCATCCAGGGTCCTAGTGAATCATGACCATAAAACGTTTGATTATGTGAAAAAACTTTTTTGAAAACGGCAAAACAAAGGGTATTTATTAAATATAGTATATCATATAATTAAATATAAAATAAAATAAAATCACAGAAAAAAATGTTTTATGGTCATGATTCACCAGGACCCTGGATATTTTTGTAAATGTCAATGGGAAAAATGCATTGACTATTTTGAAGTGGAACCAGAAAATGGCCACCACTGCTATGCCCTATACTCCTTTTAGAAGCCACTGACTGTCTCCGTCCCTTAATAATTTAGTCGGTCCAGAATTATTGTTTTGTTTGCCTCTGTAAACAATGTTGCAAACTACGTGGATACCTGCAATTTGACTCAGGGAAATAACAAACCGCATTACGCAGCAATTTAATGTTTTCTTTTATTTTTATTTTACTTTCTTACTTACAATTCTACAATCAATCATACGTATGTAATAAACCTGAAGACTTTTTACTACTTGTACATGTTTTTATTGTGTAGCGTTATGTGTGATATGTATTGTTGTGTTTGTTGTGGACCCCAGGAAGAGTAGCTGCTACTTTGGTGGCAGCTAATGGGGATCCGAATGAATAAAGAATAAAGAATAAGTGTGCCATCTAGTGGCTGAATGTTGTCTGTTGTTGCACCTTTAAACTATAGCCACTTGTCGAGAGAAGAGCAGCAATCCTCGTGGTTCTGGTGTCCAAGAATAGAAAATAGTGCAGGACTGGATGCAAACACATACACAATTCTCTACCCTTGAGGGCCTGTAGCAGAGGAGAGAATGGTGCTGCTGGTGTAAATTAACTAAGTCATTTACTCAAGTACTTCAGTAAAAGTTTGAGGTATCTTTTACTTTACTATTTCCAATGTTCTGTACTTTTACTCCACTACAATCATTGGAAAACTTTAGTTAGTTACTTTGTAGATTTTGATGATTATTACAAAACATTTAACCACTTCAGCCCTATATAAATTTCTGCTATTTTCAAAAGATTCTGTATACATTTTATACAATTGAAAACTTGTGAAATGGGACATTCTGCATGATTACTTTCTACTTTTGGTAGCATACTTTAAGTACATTTTGAGAACCAATACTTTTGTACTTACTTTTACTCGTAAATTTTAAATTACGGACTTTTACTTGTAACAGACTATTTCTACATTGCAGTATTGAGACTTTTACTTGAGCAAAAAAATTTAGCACTTTTTCCACCACTGTCTGAGAGTGTACAAATGGACCCTTTTCGGGTCCATTTGTACACTCTCCGAGCTAAATGAACACTCAGGATCTTAGCAGTGTGTCTGTGTGTGCCCTCTTTAAAAGTGTCCAGTACACAGCACAATCCTGTTAATTTAACTGTAAGACGATAAAAATAGGCCTGGCTATAAGTGTACATTTTTACTATGTACACGTTTGACAGCTACAGCCTTTCCGCTTCTTCTTTTACCTGTAGACAAAGAACAATACACGGTGCAATCCTATTTTATCCATTTGTACCTCTGAGTGTACAAATCAAGTGCCCATGTACCTGTATAGCTACTTCAAAAAACTGAGAAACACCCACGGGCACAACACCAGAGCGATCCACTGATCTCATTCCCCCCAGATTCGGCACAAACATGGGCATTCATTCATTCTACTATTATGCCATCAAAATGTGGGATGCTCTACCAACAGCCACCAAAAAGTGTGACTCCCTACCCTCCGCCATAAAAGAGCACCAGCAATTTGCAACTGGACCTAGACAAGTCTTCTAGCTTGCCAAAAGAAATTACCCCCCACCTTTTTCTGTAAATATACTTTTACTGCTCCTAGTATTGATGATTTCTTGTATAGTATTGTATTGTATGTCTTTATATGTCTTGATGAATTGAATGCATAGGACCACAATGGAAACAACTTTCTGTGTTATCCTTTCATCATTATTGAATAACTCTACCACTGCACTTAAAAGTATTCAATCAATCAAATCAAAATACCCCACATTTTGAGGGAATTGAAGCACAGCTCAACCAACTAGTTCCAACGCCTTTCTGAAGAGTTTGGTATTTTTAGTCTCGCCAGAATTCTGTGACACTGGTGGCGACACACAGACAATTAATATGTGAAAAATATGAATAAACACTTGTTGAATGCAAACTTAAAAAGTGCATGATAATTAACGCCTGATTTCTACTTTGTCGTGTGTTGTGCACTAAAATCACCCGATCTGCAAGCTCACAATGCATTGCATCGTTCACGTGTTGTGACCTTGTAGATCTGCTATTTACGAAGACGACCTATGGTATAAATTAAGCATAAACCTCAACACGTGTCTCCATCTCCGCTGACAAGAGCAACACGTCTTCGTCGTGCCATATTTGCAGAGTTCAAGTGTGTTTCTGAAAAGCTGTTCCAAGAAAAGTGCGTTCCAATTAATTAGTTTCAGAAGTCTTGTGCCACTTTGTCGCAAGAGTTCTGTCTTTTTGTCTTCTATGTCTTTCTTTAGTAAAGAGATACAGTAATTAGTGGTAAACACCTAACTAACTGTGACAGCTGGCTTAAGCTGAACATTGGACTTGGTTCTAATGAGCACATGCTGCTCTGACAACGTGCCAGATGTGCTGGTGTCAGTGTTGCCATATTTTGCGAGAGAAATAAGTAACCAGGTCTATGAAAACAAGCCCAAAAGAAGCGACTATTATAGGCCACATGAGCACTTTAAACCTACCTATAGCCTATTTGAAAATAGCCGATCTGCAAGCTCACAACGCGTCGCAGGCTAATAGATCTGCTATATTCAATATATATGTATATATATATATTTTTTGTGAAAAATGTGATGTAAGATACACAAATCTTGTATGGTGGTCCCTGGCCACAAAATACTTTTCACATTGGGTTCCGCAGACAAAAAAGCAATAATTTGGGGGTCCTTGACATAAAAATATGTGAGAACCACTGGTTTAAACAACATTTAGGAAGGAAGCCCCAAACTTTAGAAACAAGCCCCAAAAAAAACGCAACTAACCAATATTTACAAGCAACTTTAGAGAAAAAGCAAAGACCAAAGTCTCTTATCATAAGCAGACATGGCAACACTGGCTGGGCTCATGGAGGAACAAAGAGAGAAAGAAACTAATAATGGCTGCTGGGTCAAAATGGTCAACATGTATCACATGAGCACACAAAAAGTCATAATAAAGCAACATTCACACAGGGCACTGAGTGGGAGGATGAACGCATACTGTTCATTATAATATGTATACAGCAAGGCATGTTAGGGCTAATGAGGTGAAGTGAGTGGGATATTAGAGGGAATAAATTACACTAACGATGATGTGAACTGGTGAGGGAAAGTTGGAAAGAGCGGTTCCAGTTTAGTTTAGTTTATTTCAGTAAATATCCACTTATTTCAGTATCTCTCCCTTTTGATCTCATACTGTTTGTCGCTTACGCACCTGCTCTGAAACTGACTGGGTGTGCAAAAGTCTTTTTCACTAGTTCAGTGGTAACATAGTTAAAATTTCATAGGTAAAATAAAAAAATAAAATAAAATTATATATATATATATACAAGTTTCCTAGGCTGTGTGGGCATCACTTCCTGTCGATTTCATTGGATATCATTGGATTTCATTGGATCAAATCGACAGGAAGTGATGCCCACAGAGCCTAGGAAACTTGTGGATAAAGAAACAAACCACATTTCTGACCAAAAAGGTATAGGCAAGCCATAAAGCGTATTACGCCTATACCCTTTTAGCGGTGATTGCCATGCATAGTGAAGTTGCTGGATTTAGTTGTTGGACATTATTAAGCAATATCACTGGGATTGGTTTGTAAGATGCTATCAATGCATTGAATGGGAGATTATCACGTTTTCACCATTGAATGGGCGAGTAGGCGACGAGTAGGCGATATACAGACCTACCCGCGATTTGTCAGACCATTCATTGGGCGTAATCAGGAGAGCTACTGACCTACTTGGAGGCGGAGCAGTCCCCACAACAATATTTACGATTCTGTGCCTATCGGTACATAACTCCAACGGCGCTGAGTAGGCTCAGGCGAACGCTTTAGCTCCCTCGGTGGTCCTTCACGGGGTGACAGTTCGCCTGAGACTGCGTTGGTAGGTCAGTATGTCTTGATAACACCCAATGAATGGTCTGATAAATCGCGGTTGGTCAGTATGTCGCCTACTTCGCCCATTCAATGGTCTAATAAAAGGTGATAATGTCCCATTCAATGCATTGATAGCATCCGAATCAGGTGGGTCAAAGAGACCTCAGCAGTGGTGGAAAGTAACTATAATTACATTTACAAGTAATTAAGTACCAATCAACTACATTAACTCCATCATCACCGAACTGTGTGTGAACTGAGTGTTTGTGTACCGCATTACATGAGTACAATTTTGAAGTAGTTTTACTTTTTACTTGAGTATTTTTAATTGCTGCACTATACATCTCAGAGGCAAGTATTGTACTTTTACTCCACTACAATTATTTGAAAACTTAAGTTACTAGTTACTTTGTAGATTTTGATTATTATTACAAAACATACATTACCCACTTCAGCACATACATTTCTGCCATTTGAAAATAGCCGATCTACAAGCTCACAATGCGTCAACTGCTATTTTCAAAAGATCTTTATACATTTGAAAACGTGTGAAATGGGACATTCTGCATAATGAGTACTTTCTACTTTTGGTACTTTAAATACATTTTGATACCAATACTTTTGTACTTTTACTCAAGTCAATTTTTAATTCCGGACTTGTCAGAATCTAGTTGTCCCGCCCCCACCTGCCTCTCATTGGCCTACTGAACGCCCCTTTCTGTGACGCACACGGAAATTTCCAGCTGCCCCCCCAAGGAAGCTTGGGAAGCGGAAGCGCGCCCGCCATACAGACGCTTCAGAGCCAGAGGAGGCGTCGACCTTTATATGTCTATGTCTGAGGCGTCTGTATCTCGGGCACCATTTTGGAGAAGGAAAGCTTCCTGACTACTGGCCAATCACAGCGCGTCTTTTCCGGGACTTGGCAGAATCTAGTTGTATAAAGATATAACAGGATATTTTGCTGGAATCGATGGCGTGAGATGGTGGGTCTAACAGCATAATATTGTTGCTGTCGAGCAGAAACTCTCTTATCTAGCTCCATATTCTATCTGCTACTTTTGCCATTTTTGAATTTGAATCCTGAAAAGTAACAGTTTTGGACATATGAGGTTTCCACCCGACAGAGAACGATATACTGTATACTAACAAGTTGTAACAACTATATTAACAATGACTGCCATGGTCTGAATCTGACTTAATTCTCTTGGCTGCATAATGGGATTAACACTTCACTTAAAGTTGTAATCCGTAAATTTGATGTTCGTTGTCTTCTCCCGCTGGAGAGGGGTAAATGCAATGACTTAATAAATAATACATAATAGAATAATGTCCAATCTGGTTACTATAACTGTATTGATATTGTAGTATGTGTCTTTACCGGACACCAGGTTCTAAATGTCTCAATGGCAAAGTAGGGAGACCACCTCCATTGACCAGACATCAAACGGTGACTTGTCACTTGAAGGGGATACCCTTCCAGTCTAAGGGTGCCTTCCTGGGCACTTCTGCACTCCAGGAATGCGGAAGTCCAGTTCTCAGAGTTTTTGACGGTCCGCCAAAAAACAGTTAAAACGACGGAGGCGCGCCGTCTCAAGCGAACTTGAGCCACGGGAGGCACCGCCGAGCGAGCTTAGACGAGCGAGTCGCCGGGCAGAACATTGCGAAGTCCGCTTGAGCCGACTCGCCGCCAACATTTTATTCAAGTTGTGGATTGTAGCTATAATACGTTCAGATAAGATAATGGGGAAGAAAAGAGAAACATAAAGCCTATACATACATCCAAATAAGTATTTCACATCTTAAGTCATGTTGAGTAAGAATATTTATTTAAAAATGTAGTTTTGATACAGAAATAGTTATCTATTATATAGATTACCAGACAATCAGAACATCAGTCATGCTTTCTCTGATTAACCACGGGTTCAAAAAAAGTTACAAGATTAGTTTTTCTCCAATAAATTAACTTGTGCAAAGAAAATCATACACTAGAAAGCAATAGAAACACCCAACACAAAATAGAGAACAATACATTTCTTTAAACAATTTGTCAATTAGAAGAAAGGCATCACACAA
This sequence comes from Gymnoscopelus braueri, assembly GCF_963280865.1. Taxonomy (NCBI): domain Eukaryota; kingdom Metazoa; phylum Chordata; class Actinopteri; order Myctophiformes; family Myctophidae; genus Gymnoscopelus; species Gymnoscopelus braueri. The sequence goes on along the minus strand of NC_137625.1, from coordinate 35,939,812 downwards.
GTCAGAAAAAAAAGTTAGTGAAAGATTTAAGGCCATGTCGTACAAGTTAAATCTCCATATACAATTTTTATATATTTCAAAACACTTTTTTTATTTTATTTTTTATTCTTTAACAAAAAGGACCGGGTCCATCCCATGTAAAACTGTACAGTACATGCAAACATAGTGCACATTTGTAAGAATATATGAACGAGCATAACAATATATTAATTATTTGGATAGCTTCAGTAAACACAGATCTCTATGTGTTCCATAAACCACATGGTCTGTTAAAACACACCCATAAAAAGGTTGTATTGTTGGCACCCACGCACGCACGCGCATGCACACACACGCACATACTGACAGCATGTACGCCACGTGTCAAAATAACACCTACTGTACGTACACACACCGTTATAAACATACTCGGGTATGTTTATAACGGAAACAGTCATTTCACAGACTAAAAAACAGCCCAGTCATATTGGTCTATAAAGACAGTATTGTATTACGATCCACGTGGGGACGTAACATTTTTTTTTTTAAATTCAAAATAAAATTTCCCCCATTTTTGGGGGGCATTTTTAACCCCTGACCTTAAATATAACCACTAAATGTATCCCCTGAATGACTAATCCTAAACCCAAACTGAACCTTTCCGATAAGTCACATTTGGTTTTCACTATCCTTGAGAGGACACATGTGGTCCCCATGTGGGAAAGTAATACGCACGCACGCACACACACACACACACGCACGCACGCACGCACGCACGCACACACGCACACACACACACACACACGCCTTGGCTGTGGTTTAGATTTGATGGAAAGGATGGCACAGTCTATTGTTTCTCACTAGACTAAAGAGTGAATTAATGTATCCCTCTCCCATCTAAATAAATATGAGACACATGGCAAATCATTCTCATTCATAGACTGACTGAGTGTACAAAAACATTAGGAATTCACCTTCATTTGCTCTTGAGCAACAGAGTCCAGGAATCCATATTTTTCTAGCTTTTCGACTAAATCTATGACGAAAAATGTTTGTCGACTACCTTTTTTCACTGACAAAAACTAAATAAAAACTAAGCTATGATGACTAAAACTAAGACTAAATATATTGACAATTTCGTCAACAAATAAAACTAGACTAAAATGCTAGGGAGGGACTAGTGGAAAAGAGATCCAGTAGAACTAAGACAAGTCATTTTATGTTTGGTTGTGCTCGGGTGTTGCGCTCTGACGATAGCAGATTTACATCGTTGTGAGCTTGTAGATCGGCTATTTTCAGCATGCAAATTAGTGTAAAATCAGGCATTACGCCATCACAGACAGCGTGTCGTGATGGCGCCGGTTCGAATCCCGATGACCTTTGCTGCGTGTCACTCCCCGTCTCTCTCTCCCCATTTCCTGTCGATCTACTATATACTATCAATATAGGCAGAACAAGCCCCAAATAAATCTTAAAAAGACTAGGACTAAAACTGAATCAAAATTTGCTGTCAAAATCAACGCTGGTTTGAAGCTGTCATGAATTGCCTTCCTCAGCTTGAATGACGCTGAGGAAGGCCTATGGATAGATTGGACCAAAGGGGGGGGGGGGGATTCCTTAAGACGAAGGCAGGTCCTAATATTTTGTACACCAAAGTCTGCATCTCAGAATATCTACATAAAAGACTTGCATGAGGGCACTCAATTAGGGAGCATTCATTTGCAACAAAAAACAAATACTGCAGGTTAAATTCAAACAAGGCAATGAATTTCTAATTGTACATAAAAAAAATTAAGACAGGAGCCGTAACATCAGTAGTAAGACATCAGTGATCAGGAGATGAATGGGTTCTAGGTGACAACAGATGATCAAGTGATGGATGAGATGACTAACTGATCAGTGTGTAACAAACATGATGCAGGTTTGTACAGGGAGGTTAAGTGAACACATTAAAATGTAGCTTGTATCCAGCAACACACAGCACAATTCAAATGAAGGTTCACTATATGCAGGCAAGTGTTCATTTTAAAATACAGTACAGTTCAATTGAAAGTCTACTGTATTCAAATGAAGGTTCACTGTATTGCAGACGATACTGTACAGTTCAATTGAAGTTTCACTGTATGCAGACGATAAGTACAGTTCAAATTAAAAGTTTACCATATGCAGATGAAGACATGAAGCATACTCACTTTGACAAAATCAACATAATCCCATTCGACCTTAAAACAGTGAAGCCTGATCTATACTTTGTTGTACAACAGTGTTTGCAGCTCTACAAGCTTGTATATCGGCTATTTTCAGCATGGGACACCGTGGTACGACAGAGTATAAATGACCCACTAAAACGTCACCCCAATGCTGAAATGGTGCCCTTCCATGATGTTGTTGATGTCAATTAAATCCTTTTGGGTAGTAACTGTCCTCAGAACATTTACATACATCTCTATTCTGATAAAAAACATTGCTCCACCGCAAATGCTATATCAACATATATACATACTTCCCATTAATTACAGAGTTCAGCATTAGATCATTATTAATTATATTAAATAATTATAAGGTCATTATATTAATATAATTTCATTCACATTTAACATTTTCTTTTAAACTCAATCATGTTTTTTAATCGCAAAATCAGTAAAATGTTTGACTATCCTTCTACATAATATAATATGTAATATGCCAATATCAAAACCGGTAGACATTTTTGATGATTTAGACTCTGTACCGATTAGTGAGGGCGCGGACTAGATCCGGATGATCTACTTTACGCAAATTCACGAATCAACGTTGCGGTTTTAAATGATTGTTCCTTTAATGTATCTAAATTATGATCAAATATTGATTTTACGTATATGTCTAGGCAGTGCTGATCAAATTTGAATCAAGATTCTGTTACAGCATTATCTATTTTACACATCATTTTTACTGTTAGGCAAGATTCAGTCCAATATGGTCCGTCATTTGGTCCAGAATTCCTTTACCGTCTATGTCCTGTGTAGGCAACAGTGAAACTGATCAAAATAGACATTATTCTATGTTTTCTAGTTGTGTTTACTTGTACATGCAATGATGGTGAAGATTGACTATCAATCATTTAGCTGGGGTCCCCCTGGAGGCCCCTCAAGGACCCCTGGGGGTCTCTGGACCCCACATTGAGAACCGCTCCTCTAACCCAGTGGTTCCCAAACTTTTTAGCTCGAGACCCAAAAGAGAAATTTGATGTCTCCCCGGGACCCAAATTAGTGAAAATAGTCAATCTACAAGGTCACAACACGTCGCAATGTGATGCGTTGTGAGCTTGTAAATTGGCTATTTTCACTACTACCGTATTTTCCGAATGAAAGGTTAGTAAAAATGGCACTGGCTGCACACTGGCAGTGAATGAGTTAAAGTGAAAGTTAAAATATGGAGGTTTCTGCCCCGGCAGCAACGATATGTGCTTCATCCCAGGACTTGACCAGAGATGTAAGCCACGGCTCGTCCACTCATAGCAGCCTAAAGTGGAACATCCAGAAATAGCCCCACACCCTCGTCTATTCACCACCACAGAGGTTACATTGTCATCCTTAAAAAAATAAAATAAAATAAAACAAGGTTCCAAGATTGAATTTAAACCAACATTGTAGACAAAAAGCAAACAAACAAAAACACCATTCTTTCATTCTTCATTCAACAGTTAAAGCGGCAGTATGTAACTTTAAAAAAAATAATTTTGTCCAATCTGTATGGTGGAGTATGTTAATACAATATAACTTATACAATTGGGGTGGTTGTATTTTGTCTCCCTGCTCTTCTGTTGAGACATTTAGATTGTGTCAAAGGTCATGTCTCACCTAGACACAGGATGGTCAAGATTCAATTGATCCCCTGAGTAAGCAGGCCAGCTCTATTAGCTCAATGGTAAAACAAAATGTGTCAGCACTTGCAGGAAACAGGGTTCAAATCCGGGGTAGAAGAGGAAAGTTACATAGAGCAGCTTTAAGATGCTTGTACCGGCTTTGTCGTATGACAAGTATAAATCAGGCTTAACCACTTAAAACCGGTATAACTTCACTGACCGGAGTCCCTCTACTTCAAATCTCCGGCAAAACATAGCAGATCTACAAGCTCAGTCAGGGCTTGTATTTTAGCCAAATATTTGCCCCAGAACAGGGATGGATACGGGGTGGTTATGAAAGTTTGACGGATGTCACATTATTTCACATTTTGATTGCCACAGAATAACACACAGTATTACTGAATCACGTAGGTATAAAAAACTATAACAAAGCTAGGTTTAATTAATGAAATCAATTTAAAAAAGTAAAAAACAAATAAAAAGCCAACAGCTAGAATGAAATCAACTCAAATGACTCAACTAAGGTACTAGAAGGACAAAGATGCATTTTTGACCACTGGGCTTTTGAAGCTCAAACCGCTTGTGTTTGAGAGCTCTTTAAAACATACACTGCAAAATCCCCCAGCATCCATTAAATAGGCAATTTTTTTTTCACACAGAGTTCAAATAACACTCTTTTTACAGTGTGGGCATGGATGTGTTGTTTTTTTCTTCACACAATAAACCCCATGGACGTGTGTCTGTTTAGGCATTCTATTGCCAAGGCAGTTTTGAGAGAGAGAGAGAGAGAGAGAAAGAGAGAGAGAGAGAGCGAGAGGCAGTATGGGAGAAATTAACCCATTAAAACAGGGAAAGCATCTGTGTAATTTTAAACTAAAAGCATTATTTTATACTTTGGCTATTCAAAAATAGCAGATATACAAGCTCATAAAGCATCACTTTGTAGATCTGAGCTTGTAGATCTGCTATTTTTTTTTTATTGTTAAAATCTGTGCAAATCTTGATCCCTATCTTGAATATATATATTTTTAAAGCAAACATTTTTGACTCAAATCTTTGCTTCTGAGGGTCCTTAGAACAAAATATTTTTAGATGGGGGTCCACGGCAAAATTCCATATCATTTCAGGGGTGAACATTTTTGAGCACCACTGATATAGCAACATAAGTTTTTCAGAAAACTGTTAGGATTTAGAAGACACTTTTAGAATCGGGCCTCAAGTCTTAATGGGTTTAGAGAATATGTGGGAGAATTTAAAAAAAGAGAGAGAGAACAGTGTGAGGATGAGAGGAGTGAAGACACAGTAACATCCTAAGTGTAAAGCAAATGTAAAAATGTGACTCGAAGGGACCATTTTTACACTTAAAGGATTTTGCTGTGAAACTTCAACGAGGAAGAGAGACAGGGGGGGTCGACACCCCCCCTGGGCCTGAGGGCAGTGCAGACAGACAGACAGACAGAGGTACAGCAGAGTCACTATGCATGCACATGACTGACACCACACTCATGCAAAGGTACACACACACTAGAATGCAGTACGGTACAGTACGGTACGATACGGTACAGCAAGTTGGGGCTACTGTACTGCTGCTACGTGACTGGCATGCCAGAGAGAAGAGAGAGAGAGGATATTCCCAACAATGTTAATATAAGACGTACTGTATATCAACAGTAAAAGTTGTTATGGTGCACTGTAAACATTGAGCAAGTTGGAGGGGGGGGGGGGGGGGAGAGAGAGAGAGAGAGAGAGAGAGAGAGAGAAAGAGAGAGAAAGAGAGAGAGAGAGAATGAATGAGAGTGAGAAAGAGAGGTGTTACATAATTATGTCCAGCTATTTACAAGAATCAAAGAGGTCCCTCGTTGGTCCAGAGATGTTCTCTTGATACCTTCTCAGGAGTGATAAATGCCTTCAACTTCATTCTCTCCCTTACTTCATTGCATCCATCCTTCCCTCAGAGAGCACATCAGACACCCTACATTGCCCCCCCCCCCCCCTCCCCTTCAAAAACACACCACGTTAATAACGCCTGACGTTGGAAGTAAACAGGCTCTCGTTAGCTTCCTGCCCAGCCTCGGAGATGAATCATTTGCTTTGTCGTTTGTCACACCTTCTAGCGAGAGAGAGAGAGAGAGAAAGAGAGAGAGAGAGAAAGAGAGAGAGAACCCAACACCCTTTTTTTTGCAACTTCTCACGACCACCAACAACTCAGGGGCTCAGGGCTCAGGAGAGTAAATGTGAAGTATTTTGCAAGTCACTTGTTTGGCTACTGTACTCCTCTCCTCCTCTTTTCTCCTCTCCTCTCTCTCTCTCCTCCTCACTATATCTCAGATCTGGGTCTGGAGAGGCTCGCTGGGAGGGCTGTAGGGAGGGGGTGCGGGGGACGGCTTGATCCCGCGGGTCCTCATGTACGACAGGAACTGGTCAGGGATCTCGGCCAGGACGTCCTTGGCCAGCCGAGCCATGCTGAGGATGTGGTTCCCCGTCCGGTCGATGTAGTCTCTGAATGGGACGAACTGGAGAGGAGAGGAGGGGTGAGGAGGAGAGGAGGGGAGAGAAGAGGAGAGGAGGAGAGGAGAGGAGAAAGGAGTGAGAAGGATGAGAGGGCGAGGACAAGAACAGAAAAGGAAAAGAGGGGAAGAGAAGGGAGGACCACAAGAAAGGATTTTCAAAGGAAGTGTCAAAGAATCCTGAGATGTAGGTTGTATAAAAATTTAAATGAGCTCAAAGTGTATATCTCTCCAAAATATATACATCTTGTCTTGAAGGCAAGTATTTATGAGTTGCCTTGACCAGAGCAGCAGTGGAGTTAAAGATCTGGCCTGAAGTCCTGTTTTTACTCAAAACCCTCAGCCCTCATTATAAATGAAGGGATAGTTCAGCCCCAAAATTACTTTTTCTTTCTCTATCAATTAGTAACCCCATGGAGACTTGAATTCATGGATATTTTTTTGTTTTTGTCGCATTCCTAAGCCAATAATTTGATAACTGGCAGCAGTTCCGGTAGGAGACACTAAGGAGACTCTTTGTTAACTATCCCTTTAATGTAAAAAATAAAAAAACGCTCCAATCACACAAAGATTTGGCAGCCCCCCTGTAGTAGCTCTGAGGACCCCCGAGGGGTCACGGACCCCCCTGCTGAAGACCCCTGAATTACACTAAATCTAGGCGTCAACACGATTAGTACAATGAGTAGAGCGTTTACCTGTACGATGTCTCTCTCTGCATATCTGCCTCTGGAGGAGATTCTCACTTCGTCGCCGTCTAGTTCGATCATGGCTGAGGAGGAGAGGACAGGTGCACAGCAAAATAAAATAGTTTGATTGATTGATTGATTTATTGATTGATTGATGGAATACTTAATTAACAGTTGCAAATAGCACAGTGGTACGATATTACAATGATTGCTAAAACACAAAAAGCCCTAGGGGCTTGTTTCCATTGTGGTCCTGTGTATATTCAATTAATCGAGACATTTAAAGACATACAATATACAATAATAAACAAGACGTCCTCAACACTAGTAGCAATGAACGTATATGTACAGTAAACATATTTTTTTTCTATCAATTAGTCACCCCATGGAGACTTGAATTCATGGATATTTTTTTGTTTTTGTCGCATTGCTAAGCCAATAATTTGATGACCAGCAGACCGGTATGCAGCGTTTCTGGTAGGAGACACAAAGGAGACTATTTGTGTCTCCTACCGGAACCACTGCCGGTACTACGAATTATTGGCTTAGGAATGCGACAAAAACAAAAAAAATATCCATGAATTCAAGTCTCCATGGGGTGACTAATCGAAGTCATTTTGGGGGTGAACTATCCCTTTAAGCTTAGAGGACTTTTCTAGGACCAGTTACAAATTGCAGACAGGTGCTCTTTTATGGGGGGTTTGAAGGAGGGTAAGGAGTCACACTTTTTGATGTTTGTTGGTAGAGTGTTAATGGAACCCAAAATAGATTTCACTAGTGTGCAGGCTTGTGTGTGTGTGTGTGTGTGTGTGTGTGTGTGTGTGTGTGTGTGTGTGTGTGTGTGGTTATATGTTGGCCATGTAGGACTTGTCTTACCATCAAATTCTGCGGGTCCAACCCCAACAATGATGATGGACATGGGAAGACATGAAGCCTGGAGGGAGGGGAGGGGAGAAGAAGTTCTTTGTATAATTAAAGTTAATTGTTCCTTTCATCTATAAGTTTAACATATGTACTTAATTTACATCTTGAGAAGGATGTTCCGTGAGCAGGCAGCATTTCATTTCATACCAACTTCCAGAGGTAGTTGATGCATTCTTTCCTTCAATAATAAGGCAGTATGTTTTCCATCTTCCCAGTGTGTCTTAATCGATAAGGCCTGACTTGTATTTCGTTGTACGACGGTGCATATATTAAACTTATATGTCGTGTCAGTGTTCTGATGAGGTCGATAAGTCGGATTGATTGATATCATGTCGTTGACAAACCGGGTTAGAACAAGGTTAATTTGATGTGTTCCTGATAATTAAGTCGGCAGCTCAGCCAACTTCATTATTTAGATGAGTAACCCAGACTCTTAACCCATTCAATCCAGGAACACGTCTACAAATGTCTCCTAAATCCCAACGTAAAACGTATGTTGCTATATCAGTGGTGCTCAAAACCTTTTCATGTCAAAATATTTAGTTCGAGGGACCCCCACCCCCCCCCCCCCAAAAGCAAAGATTTGAGTTACAAATGTTCACTTTAAAATGCACACATTTTCACGATCTTTCAAAAAGAATAGCAGATCTACAAGCTCATAACAAAAATAGCAGATCTACAAGCTTGTACTTCTGCTATTAAATAATGTTTAAATTGGTTAAAATCTAAGATAAAAAAAAAATCTGGAAAAAAGGACCCCCAAAATGATATGCGGACCTACTATCTGAAAATGTTTTGTGCCAGGGACCCCAAGAAGAGAATAATTGTGTAAAAAAAAACGAACACTTTCAAGATTATTCAATAATGTTCAAAAATAGCAGATGTACAAGCTCGCATTGCGGCACGACACGCTGTGAGTTTTCTGAAAAACATATGTTGCTATATATTATATATACAGCAACAATCTAAAATTACACTGTGCTTTCCCGGTTTTAATGATAGATATGTCTTTTAAACTTGCTCAGGGGATAAGTTCAACCTTCAGGTCAAAATTCTTGTCAGATTCTGTTTCTAGGTGAGACATGACCTTTGACACGATCTAAATGTCTCAATAGAAGAGCAGGGACACAAAATATAACCACCCCAATTGGCAAAGTTATATTGTATTAACACATTGCCTGCCAAGAACATTTTGTTGAAAATTCCACAAGAGGGCACTCTAACACAACTTAGGAATGATCCCTTGACTCTCAGAGAAGGAATGGACGGATGTGACGTCATCCCAAAAAACGTCACCTCCGTCCCTATACTAGGATTTGTAGAAAAACACATCTTGCTCGGATTTCTTCTTTTTTGGTGAAAACATATTCATATTCAACGGGTGATAGCAACAAAATGCGGTAAAAAAAATTTGCTCCGGTGGATAGAGGAGACCCTCCCCCACCCCCCAGACACTCTTTGTTTACTTCCGTGTCTACAAAGTGGCTTCCGATGGCATTGGGAAGAAAAACAATGTTTTAATCTCAGGCAGTCAATGTGTTAATAGCCTCGATCTCCAGGCTTTTATTGTTTAGTGTTGCTAAAAAATAAAAGCCTGGCCCAGCCCGTCGGTGTACTCGGTATGAGGAAGTGTTTCACTTCCCAACCAACCAGAGTGCAGTGGGCGTCGCTCGTAATGTTGTGTTAACGAGGCGGGGGTTGACGGACAGATCGGTGAACCAATGGGATCAGCCGCAATCTCTCGCCGGCTCTTTACACCCGCCCCTCTATACACGAAATCAGGAGCGTTGGGGCAGTCTAATGTGTTAACATACTCTACCATATATACAACATTACATTTTCTTCATTAAAAAAAGTTACATAGTGCCACTTTAAGCTGTTGTTAAATATTTCTAAAACCTTTTAACCTGGCGGCCCTGTTTTAGGCATGTCATTATTGGTTTTCCAAAATTGACACACACTTTAATGATTGATTGATTGATCTCTGTGAATATGACAAACAGGACACTATGTGGAATTGAAGTGGTGCCGTGTACTGGACGTTCTTACATTGACGATAGATTCCTTGGTCTGGGCCATGTCCGAGATGACTCCATCTGTGATGATGAGCAGAACGAAGTACTGGGAGCCATCCTTCACCGATGCTGCATACCTACACAAACACACACACACACGCACACACACACACACACACACACACACACACACACACAGTAATTATATAATCGCTCTGAGATATTAAACTTTCATGCCATTCACGTACTGTATTCTATTTTTGCTCTTCTTGTCCTTGGTGTGTTTTTTATGGGTCTGAGGGGTGGGTGTTGGAGTATGCTACTCTGTTTTGTGTATAATGCAAAAATCTCTAATAAAAAGACTGATTAAAAAAAGAAAAACTCATTGAGATGAAGAAATTGGGACAGAGAGCGATGTGCAAGGTAAAGTGTGTGTGTGTGTGTGTGTGTGTGTGTGTGTGTGTGTGTGTGTGTGTGTGTGTGTGTGTGTGTGTGTGTGTGTGTGTGTGTGTGCACACGTGAGACACAATCCGTGTACCTGAGAAAATAAGGACATTTTCTTTCACGCCATCTCAGCTGTATTACATCACACACACAAAGGCACACGCACGCACACAGACAGACACGCACGCATCACACACTTGTGAGGCATCTGACTGAAGTGTAATTTTTGACACCTCACATACAGTAATTATACATATTGAGATGGAATATGTTATTATTATTTTGGTCAAAATAGGATTTATTGGAGAATCATGAGTAAAAAATGAAAGGTGATACAGGTTAAAAATCCATTGTTTTTCAAATATATGCAGAACATACAAATAACATAAAACCACCAATAAATCAACAGACGGAACAAAAACGTTAATAATAGCAATAAAAAATCGTATTGCTGATTCATGGCACGACGGTCAGAAAATAGACAACAGTCGACAGCAGCGTGTCGTCTGTGTCATTACACATCGCAGAAACCGCTTATCTACATATCTTAAAGGTTCGATGACATTCATTTTCACTTTTTATATTTTTTATGTTTTGTTTTGTGTTTTATGACCTCAATTACACCCAAAAAATCTGAACTTTGATCATTCAGTGGATTTTCTGTGGTCTGGGGTTTTCTGAATAATTAGGCTGAAAAGTAATCTGAGCTTGGCCCTTCGACAGTGAGGTCACAGTCGATTAATCCCACCCACTCTCCTCCTCGCCCCTCCCCTCCCCTATCCTTTCCTTTGGGGGGGGGCGGAGCAGAGGCGATGATTGACAGGCAAAATCCCTCACCAGTGACACCCGCAGGCAAATATTTCTTTTTTCATTGCAGTTGAAAAGGCTTTAGAAATGTGAGACAAAAACACCTACAGTGAATCACTGGAGTGGAATTTTCAGTTAAAACTTTTTGTACACGTTACAGGACCAGGACAAAGACTCTGAATATGATGTAAACATGAATGTCATGATACCTTTAACTTTATTTCATACTTATTTCAAACTTACATCATCACACAAAAGTATCAAAAGTTTCGAGCTTGTAGATCTGCTACTTTTGCTTTTTTCTTTGAATCCTGAAAAGTAACAGTTTCGGACATAATGACGTTTCCACCCCACATAGTAGGGCTGTTTAACTCCCGTTTTTGAGCAAATCGTGCACTTTTTGTAAGAAGCGTGAAACTTTCAGCATAGTTAGTATATGCCATAATGTTCATTTTCAGACGGGGAGGGAAGTCAGATTTGACCTCTGAGGACCGTGAGAGGTCAAATCCAAAATGGCCGCTAGTCCAACTTAAATTTGGAACCAAACACAGAAGAAAAACATTTAAAGTATCATTTCCAACTAAATAGGGGATGCCTTTTCATGTGGTAATACTTTTGAGATCACCAGATTTCAAGGAAATGCATTTAGGTCGAGGTCAAGGTAAAAATGTGCCCACAAAAATTCAGTGATTTCCTCAGAATCAACAAATGGCAGTGCAACAATCAATGGTCTCTTAACTCTTTGACTGCCCTTGACTCGATAACGCGTCAATAGCTACTTTGTCCAGTTGGCCGTCGACGCGTTGGACGCGTTGGACGAGCGTTCATTATTTAATCTCTGATCACGCTATTCTGCACTGAATCACTCTAAGTTTCAGGTTCCACTTACTTCACCCACCACTGCATCCGGTTTTATGACGCGATTTCCGTTTCAGTTTTTTTTTTTTCACGGTCATTTTCGGCCAGAATAGCTAAACATACTGTTTTTCACACGGTATAAAAAACGATCGGAGACCTCCCCTTCTATAATCTATGGTCTGGGTGACGAACAGTCATCGCCGTCGTGTATCACATCGTAATTTTCGCCGATCAGAGAATCTGAGACCACTTCACATCCGGTTTCATGTAAATGACTGTTGGACTGGCTGTGAGAGCTGTGATTGACTCAGAGAGCTGATCAAGCTGGGTATTTGCTGCTCTCTAGTGGTGGGTGATCGTATGAGTTCAAAAGTCCAGTTTAGAGCAGTCTATATGAAAATAAAATACCAAATTAACAAAACTAAATAACACGAAAATCGCTGGCACTGGGGGAGTACTTTATGAAAATACTCTGGCAGTCAAAGAGTTAAAGGCAACACCAACAATGACACACCTGATGTGGTTCAGACAATTCATTTATTAACATTCCTCTAGTAGAGGGCAAGGAACTTTATGCAACTAATGGGAGTGGAGTCCTCTGTTCTCCTGCTGATTCAAACTTGGCCTGCCCTGCCCCATGTTCGCAAGAGGAGGCTGACACTCGTCTGCTTCTGCATGTGGCAGATACTGTGCAAAAGGGGTGTAAGAAGGTGACCATACGCACTGTTGATACTGATGTGGTAGTACTGGCTGTGGCTTCATTCAGCAAGATAGGTCCTGGTGAGCTGTGGGTTGGCTTTGGTGTTGGATCAAGCTTTCGGTATATAGCTGTTCATGAAATGGTTCCCACAATGACTCCAACACAGTGTCTGACTCTTCCAGTCTTTCACGCTTTCACCGGGTGCGACATTGTATCTGTGTTTGCTGGCAGAGGAAAGAAGACTGCCTGGGACACTTGGAAGTCATTCCCAGAGGTGAATGAGGCTTTCAGTAAACTCCTACAGATGCCAAGTGAGGTCAGTGAAGGATCAATGTACCTGCTAGAGCGATTTGTGGTGCTCATGTATGACCGAACCAGAGAGTGCATGGAAGTGAATGATGCCAGGAAACAGCTCTTCACAAAGAAGTCAAGAACGCTAGAGAGCATTCCTCCAACCCAGGCAGCACTCAAGCAACACATCAAGCGCATTTTCTACCAGGCAAACTGTTGGAACCAGGCATTGGTACTGGAACCAGAGATGCCAGAGCCATCTGAATGGGGCTGGACAAAGGAAACAACTGGGTGGCAACCATTTTGGACCATTCTCTCTGAAACATCCAAATCGTGCCATGAATTAATCCGCTGTCGCTGCACGAAAGAGTGTACTGGACGATGCAAGTGTGCCAAAGCTGCACTCAAATGTACTGCACTGTGCCTCTGTTGTGGAGACTGTTAAATTTTGATTATTACCATTATCACAACTTTCTTGTTGTGATAATCTAGTTGTTGTCTTTCCTGTACACAAGATGTGACAATAAAGAAGCCTTGAACCTTGATTATTGTCATTTACTATGAATTTAGTATTAAAATAGACTACCATCATAGGTTTAATCTGTTCATTTGTTTTGTATTATTCCCATTGTCACAAAATGGAGGTACAGTTTCACTATATTGCAGTACCCAGTGTCAAAGCTTACTACCCAGTGTCAAAGCTTACTATGTAATTGGACCTTGACCTTGATTTAATGAATGTTCTTGGGTTCTGGCAATCTCCAATCATATCATGAAATGAATGAGCAACCCCAACTTAGTTGGAAAGAACGCCTTAAATGTTTTTTTTAAAGTATTTAGACATTTAGACCCAGTAGACTGGCAGCCATCTTGGATTTGACCTCTCAGAGGTCAAATCTGACTTCCCTCCCCGTCTGAAAATGTATGTTATGGTATTTACTAACTATGCTGAAAGTTTCAGCCTTCTTACAAAAAGTGCACAATGTTTAGTGCCAAACAGCTCTACTAACAGAGATGCTATATAAACATGTTAAGCTACAACAAACACAATCAGATGGCAATTAATTAATTAAATAGCACGCACTGTCTGTTGCCAGAAATTAGACAAAACATGTCAAAGCACGTCGGAGATGATCACAATAAATAGCAGCACTGTCATTCCAGAACCATTGAAATACAAGAGCCGTGTCAATGAGGTGTCAGAAACGCTACGTTTGTAGGCCGATGGTGTGAAGAGAGATGGCACAACTCTTTTTATCTAAATTGCTCTGATCGCCCTATAGTGGCCAAAATATGGGGCAATAGTTTTTTTTAATAATTATGTATACTACAATTTCTGAGAAGACTGGATGTACCACGATTAGATGATTCAAAGGCCAGACCCATAACGATTTTTGTGCCAAGTTTGGTGGCAATTGCACAGCTCGTCTGCTTTTGCATACCAAGTGCAGACACACCCCACAAATCCCCCAAACCCCTTTTTGTGGCAACGATGTGAAGTCCAAAGCTCATCGAAAACACCGTCCTTGGTTCTGTGTGAGGGGGCCGTGTTTTTTCAATTACCCTTTTCATATTTCTTTCATATTTCTTTTTTTGGGGGGTAAAATAAAAAATAAAAAAACTCATTCAGTGCCATTGACGTGTTTGACTTGTTTTTTCCCAAAGGAAACCGGTGTGTTTACAAACAGTCAGACAAGTGATCATAATGGATATACATTTTCTGTGACCAGTTGAAAATGTATAAAAAACTAAAATCTCTGGCACTGGGCAAACACAGCCAGAAACTAGAAAAAGTGCTCCTCGGAGCACAGGTCTCCGCCAGGTCAGGTAGGTTATTGTGGCCTCCTGGTGGCGCTATAATAGGCCAATGTTTAAAGGGTGCCATTTGTTCTTAGGCCTTGCACGGCAATCGGACACTGCATTCATGGTTTGAGGCATTTTGTGCAAAACAAAATGTTTTGCTAAATTAGACCTGTTGGTGGCGCTATAACAGGCCAATGTTAAAAGGGTGGCATTTGTTCCTCAACATAGTGTGAATGTGCGTGCACAAGTTTGACCACAATCGGACGGTGCGTTCACGATTTACAGAATTTTGTTAAAAACAAGCCACTACTGCAAACTTTAGATGTCAATCTTAGCCAATGAGGATGGAATATGAAAAATCAAACACATCCGTCTTGATCACATGACTATGGAGATCATGTGTACCGATTTGCGTGAAATTTGGATAAAATCGGAAGGAGTAATATAAAAAAATAAATCAAAGGCAAAGGTTTTTCCTTGACCTCTAGGGAGTGCGCATACAAAGTTTTACACAGATCGGTGCAGTTATAGTTAAAAACATGAATCTGCCTGTTATAGCGCCACCATGAGGCTGATTTGAAAATGTTCAAGTGGAATTTCTTCCTCGGCATAGTGGAAATAAGCGTGCAAAATTTCACGGAAATTGCATGCTGTGTTCATGATTTGAGGCATTTTGTTGAAAACGGGGCACTCCTGCAAACTTTGGAAGCCATTTTTAGCCAATCAGGATGAAATATGAAAAATCTGAAAGACACGTTTTGTTTAATGACTATAGAGATACTGTGTACCGATTTGCGAGATTTCTGGACAAAATCTGTAGGAGGACTGTCAAAAAATATGTTTTGCACAAATCGGCCTCCTGGTGGCGCTATAAAAGGCCCATGTGAAAAATTTGGGGCAAAAGTTCGGAATTGGCATCCAGGGAGTGTGTGTGCACAGTTTCGCTGCGATCAAGCCAACGGTGGCGGAGATTAGCTGGTCACAGACGGACGGACACACACACACACACACACACACGGACGGACGGAGGGTAAAACATACTCTCTCGCCATGCCTTTCGGTCTGGCGGAGACAATAAGTCTGGCACTAAATGAGTAGTGAGAAAATAAAAAAATAATAATGAAAAACGTAATTGAAAAAACCCGGACCCCACACGCATTAGATGGACAATATCAGTCAACAGAACCAAGGATGTGTGTTTTCAATGAGTGTAACATGGCTAAAATTGAGTTTGAAGTTACAATGGGTTTATAGGAAGGGGGTGTGTCTGATAACATTGATATCAAATATCTAAATACTGAAATCAAGCAACTTAAAAACTGTCTGGGGTGAAACAGAAAAGCCTGAATAGACGTTAAAATGACCCCAAACATGTTTGAAAGTGAAATATCCCTTTAACAATCCCAATCGAATTATAAAGAAGCGCATATAATGAGATCCAAGCAAGATAGCAGATCTACAAGCTCATAGCAAGGCACAAAGTGACGCGCTATGAGCTTGTATATCTGCTAGTTTTGAATAGCCAAAGTATAAAATAATGGTTAAAGTGGTTAAAATGACACCGATGTTTCCCGGTTTTAATGGGTTAAGATGACATCTTATCATGCATGAATAAGGTTGTTGTGTGGCCGTTAGTGCTCCGTTCATTAACGCTCCCACACCATTTTGCGGGATTTCCTCTGTCAAGGTGCGTGTGCTTGTGAGTGCGTGTGCACGTGTGTGTGTGTGTGTGTGTGTGTGTGTGTGTGTGTGTGTGTGTGTGTGTGTGTGTGTGTGTGTGTGTGTGTGAAATACAGTCACCTCCAAAATGATTGTTAAACTGAGTACTGTATTCACCCCAAGTCCCAGCATGCCAGCCGTGGCATTAGTAGAGTGGGGCTTTACTAAATGTTGAATTTAATGGGGTTTAGAGTTGCATTGTGCCATCATGCCTGCCATGGCAGGAGTTATTGTTGTCTTAGTCGATTAATCGGGCCTCATTGGGCCGTTAAAGATTTATGTTACACAATGTATTGCTTGTTTATAGCTAGGACCGGGAACACATCTGTGTCATTTTTTTTATTTCTTTGGGCTATTCAAAAATAGCAGATCTACAAGCTCATGAGCTTGTAGATCTGCAATTTCTTTTAAATTGTGAAAATGTATGCAAATCTTTATATATTTTTTAAAGTGAACATTTGTAACTCAAATCTTTGCTTCTTGGGGGGTCCCTGTGACAAAATATTTTCAGATATTATATTAAAATATCATTTTAGGAGTTTGAAGACCACTGATATTATAGCAACAGACGTTTAAAATAAAAGAACTGTTAGGAATTAGAAGACATTTGTAGAATCCCCAGAAACAATAAGATTTGAGTTACAAATGTTAGCTTTAAAAAAAAATATATATATATATATTCAAAGATTTGCACAAATGTTCACGATTCTTAAAAAATAGCAGATCTACAAGCTCATAGCGCAGCACTCGTGCCGCACAATGAGCTTGTATATCAGCAATTTTTTGAATAGCCAAAGAAGCCAAAGAAAAATGTCAGATGCGTTCCCCGGTCTTAACTCATTCAGTGCCAGAATTATTTCTGGTTGTGTTGTCCCAGTGCCAGAACCAAAAAAAAGTGCTTAGGAAGCGAGATACAGCCTTTTTCAGTAAGATGTTAAACAAGAAGTGAATGGAGCAGCAAATCTTCAAATCATGATATCTTGGGTTCAGATTTTATTTTATTTTTTAAACAAAAATGTTTTTTTTTTTTTTTTTTTTCATGACGTCAGCGACGTCATTGGCACCCTGGGCTTATAAAAACGTGACGTCGGTGACGTCAATGGCACTGAATGAGTAATGGGTTAAAAGAAAACAAGCAATACATGTGCGTGCGGTGCGTGTGTGCGTTACCTGGCCACATGGTTGATAACAGGGGAGAAGTTGGTGGGTCCGTAGAGGTGAACCGACTTCAGACTCTGATAGTAGGATTCCATCACTCCATCTATACCGGTACAGTACGGGTTCTGAGGGTTCCCGTTCTACACCATGACAACAGGGAGGAGATGGAGGGGAAGAGATGGAGGGGAGGGGAGGGGATGGAGATGGGAGAGGGGAGGGCAGGAGAAAGGAGTCACACAGGCATTATGGCTTTATGTACAGGGGTGCACATAACTTTTTAGGTCTAGTACTCAGAAGAGCACCTGGAGATGTGACTTGGTGCGCACCAAATAAATGGTCCCGTGCCGTTTTGTCAACGGGGGGGGGGGGGGATATTCAGCACGGTGCCCACCGGACAGTTTTGTCAACGGGGGGGGGGGGGTGGGGGGCGCTTTTTTTCTCACGCCGTTTGGTGAAGCCCCCAAGGTTGGTGCCCTGTGCTGCGCTGCTTTTATCCGCCAGATTGGGACGTTCACGGCATATTTTGCACCATTACGGTGCGTTTATCATCGGTGACGAGTGCCTCTAACAGCCGCTGCTGGCTGTGTGCACGCAGCGAGGCAATGCGAGGCGATGCGAGACACTCACACAATCACGTGCAGCATGCGTACTCTCCTCCTGCAATGGCTGTACATGGGGCCGACGCGTGCTTTAGCGTGATTGTGTGAGTGTGGCTTCAGGAAGTAAATTCCTAGCCTCGATCTCCAGGCTTTTAGTTTTTAGTTTTGCTAAAAAATAAAAGCTTGGAAATTCCTGTCCCAGCTGTTGGTACGCAAAAGCACCTCGCGTCGTCTGATGTGCCACGCATTATTTATTTTGGGTGCGCATTCGCACCTGCGCACCAGTTATGTGCACCCCTGTTTATGTATACAGTATATCGTTGCTGTCGGGCAGAAATCTCCATATTTTTTTACTTTTTGTGCTTTTTCTGTAAATTAAAGGAGCATTTCACCCCTGGAAGAAACTGCTATCACTCAATGTTAATAGTATTTGTAGTAGATTACAGTAGAACAATTTAAAATGTGAACCCTATGGCCAGAAAAATTATGAAATCTGTGTGTTTGACTAGGGTTTGACTGGACTGCTGCAATACTACAATGACCATAATGCTTTGGTGCACTGCCCCTCCTTGTGGGGAGTGGACATACCTCTATGGGAGTGGAGGCTGCATGTGGGTGTGATCTTCAACAACAACACCACACAACATGTGTACCAGTGTTCCACAGTGTTCTGCCATGTCTACTTATTATAAGCGGCTTCTTTCTAAAATGTAGTTGATATTTGGGCTTGTATCCAAATGTTTTGATTGTTGTTTAAACCAGTGGTTATCAAACTTGTTCATGTATTTTTCCACAGACCCCCAGCTGAAATTATAATTTGTGCCAGGGAGCCCCTACCAAATATGTGTTGTTAACTCATTGAGTGCCAATGACGTCTTTTGACGGCCGTTTTCAGTGTGCCATTAGTGCCAATGACGTCTTTTGACGTCACAATTTTTTTTTTTTTTTTCCAAATATTTTTTTTAATGTTTTTTTTTTTTTTTTGTATATATTTTTTTTAATCTCAAAGGAACTAGGAGAAAACGATTTTCAAAAAGTTAATGCTCCATCCACTTCAATGTTAAAATGTAAACGGAGAAAAAAATTACACTTTTCCATTTTTCCTGCCTGTGGCACATGGATCAACAAGCTTGAAATAAGCCTGGCAGTGAATGAGTTAAAACAATAAAAAAATATTCCACATTTTGCACTTTTTTTGAAAAATCTAGATCTACAAGCTCACAATGGGTAACATCGCGACGCGTTGTGAGCTTGTAGATCGGCAATTTTCAAATATATAATATCCCATGTCTAGGTTTAAAGTGCTCTTGGCCTAGTTATCTTCTTTTGGGCTTGTTTTCATAGACCTGGTTTCTTATTTCTTTCACAATATCTGGCAACACTGGAAGTCAGAGTCGTCCATCTCATCCTTCATGTCCAAGGATTCGTTAGTGATGTCACATCACTGACAAATCCTTGGTATCTTTATGCCGTTCTACTTCCGTGTAGCATAGTAGCGACATAACTGTCGAATCCTTGGTATTTTGATCCTAGCCTTTCAACAGTGTTTGTTTACCGTCGCTCCACGCTGTATTTGGATTCTTTCACACTTGCGCTTATGAAACACTAAACAGGATTATCATTTCATGTCAACATTCAAGTACAACTATCAGAAGATGTAACTCAGGTAAAGTAATGTGTCACTCTGCAAATGTAACTAAAGTTTTCCACCTGTACAAAGTCATTTCTTATACAGACATCAAGGCTAATACAGACATAATGATTTTTTAATCATCCTTCCCTTGTCAATATCTCGCCATTTAGGGCAATGATATAACATTATGTAGTGATTTGATAACATAAATAGCAGCCACCAGCCAGTCATTTACTGCCAGTCAACTGTCTTCTGAGTTTTGGCATTCGAATGATGAGCGAATGATAACGTCACGAGATCTTCGAAGATTACTGGATATCTAAAAACACAGATTATACACCAAAAAAAAACAGGATCTTGTTTCTTGAGTCCTAAACTAAAACATTAAAATAAGATCTGGTTGCAAAATCAGCAAAATGTCCCTTTAACGCCCTACTTGATCATACTACAGCGTCACAGAAACAAGCTCGAGCTTGTCGGTCGGCTATTTTTGAATTTGAATCCTGAAAAGTAACAGTTTTTGTTGTTTGGTTGCTATATCAATGGTGCTCCAACTATTTCCATGTCAAGGACCGCCAAATTGATATGTATTTTGGCGCGGACCCTCAAAAGTAAAAAGTAAGCACAGAAGCCATGCGCGAGAGAGAGAGAGAGAGTGATTTGTCGAGTGATCAAAGTAAGCACAAAAGCCATGCGAGAGAGAGAGAGAGAGAGAGAGAGAGAGAGAGAGAGAGAGAGAGAGAGATTTGTCGAGTGATCAGGTAAAAGTTTGACAGCCAGAAAGGTTGCACTGATGTGCATCTCTCTCTAGTAGTCTGTCTGTGTTGTTAAAAAATATTATTTTCTCGGTAGGAGACTCAATTGAGTGAATTATTGACTTAGGAATGTGACAGAAACAAAATAAATCCCCATGAATTTGAGTCTTCATGAGGTGTGTAATTGATAAAAAAATAAGACATTTTCTGGGTGAACTACTCCTTTAACCGAGCTAGGTGCAGAGCGTATCTGTCTGTGTTCTGTGACTTTGTGCCTGACAAAAAGTTAGTGAATGAGTAGTGTTTAAAACCGTGACGTCGTCGGGTTCATGAGCTCCAGCAGACCGGCACCTAATCATTTACAAATTAAGCACTGCTCCTATCCATTGTTTCTCCCTCTATGCCCCCCATCCTCTCTCTCTCACTCTCTCATTCATAATGCTGTCACATGCTTCAGAACCCTGTGGTGAAAAGCATTTTCTTTATGGATTCTCTTGTCTCGCTCCCTCTCAGTAGTGGTGTAAAGTAAAGTACTGTACTTTACTGGAGTGTTTCTAATTTTTTATACTTTTACTTCTACTCCACTACATCTCAGAGGCAAATATTGTACCTTTTACTCCACTACAATTATTTGAAACCTTTAGTTACTAGTTACTTTGTAGATTTTGATTATTATTACAAAACATGCATTAACCACTTCAGCCCTATGCATACTTAGGCTATTGGAAAATAGCCGATCTACAAGCTCACAACGAGTCGCTTTGCGGCACGATGTGAGCTTGTAGATCTGCTATTTTCAAAGCATTTTTATACATTGGGACACTTGTGAAATGGGACATTCTGCAAAATGAGTACTTTTACTTTCAGTACTTGAGTATATTTTAATGTGAATCATTGTGTACTTTTACTGAAGTAAATTTAGTTTTTTTTATTTGTAATAAAGTATTTCTACATTGTGATATTGGTACTTTTACTGAAATACAAAATGTGAGTATACCACTGCCTTTCAGTCACTCCT
Organism: Gymnoscopelus braueri; assembly: GCF_963280865.1. Classification (NCBI taxonomy): domain Eukaryota; kingdom Metazoa; phylum Chordata; class Actinopteri; order Myctophiformes; family Myctophidae; genus Gymnoscopelus; species Gymnoscopelus braueri. The sequence continues at coordinate 35,918,072 of NC_137625.1, read as the reverse complement.
TCATTCATCCCCCTCTCCTCTTGTGGTAATCCATTATATTACTAAAGCCATTATTAATTACTCATAAACTACTGGAACAATATGGCTGTAAGTTATATTTTATGACAAATCCCAGCCTGGGTGAGTGATGAGTCTGGCCTGACTGGTGAGCTGCTGTATATTCCCTAGGGGTCATACTGTAGCTGACGACATGAAAAAAACAACAACGTTGGATTCAGGTTCAGGACAAAAGGATAAATGCAAATAGTTACACCAGATGTAGCCAGTCAACATGGAACAATAACTAGTTATTACATCTAAAATACTAATATATTACTGGGTAATTTCTGCATAATTGATGGCTTCCCTCTACACAGTAAAATCCTCAGTATTATATTAGGTAACCCAATGGACCCTACATTCGTACACTGCCAGAGTTAAATTAACACTGGGGAGTAATAATAATAACAATAATGATACATCAGATGTATATAGCGCTTTTCTTAGTACCCAAAGTCGCTTTACAACAAAACAAAATAAAATAAACAACAGAGAGAAATAGTTAACACATTGATTGCCAGAGTTATTTCAGATTTTTTGCAGTTTATTGCCAGAGATTTTTCATTGAAAAATAAAAAAAGTACTCAGGAGCTGAGATACAAAATTTTAAAGTTTTAAGTTAACAAGGAAGCAATCTGGGAACCCAGATCCAACTGAAAATGAAAAACAGCGACCTCTGCTGTTTGTTCTATGTCTGTTGGCTCTGGGCGGAAGAAAACGTAACACCAGTGCGCAAGGAAACCGGGGTTTAGGTCTGCCTTCAGCTTTCACTTCCGGTGGGTGCCACTATGTTTTCATTCCCACTAACAATATTTCTACACGGAACACTAACACCACTTCTCCCAGAGAACATGGATCGTTTTGGTTATAAGCCCACTTGTTTCTATGATGAAAGAGTAAGTTAAAATGTGAATATCTTTCCGTGGTTTTGTCTGCTCCGCGGACGCTATTGTTAAATTAGTTTGGGTTTGTTTCGAGGGGGAAAGATCGACGGACATGTGAATCCCGCCCACTACATTTGATTGGGTAAAGCGCGGCCTGCTTCCTGATCTGAAGGCACGCCCACTTGTAGCCAATGCGCACACGTTATGACGAACCTCCCCGACAGATTCCAACGCAGAATCTGTTCTTGAGAGATTAACAAGGAAGTGGATAGGAGTCTAGATCTTCGACTAATCATATCTCCTTGGTCTTTGGGTCAAATTTTTTTTTTCTTAAAAACGAGTTAACTCGATCTTGGCAATCAAGTGATGGATTTTAAAAACGAGTAAAAACGAGTTAACTCGTTCTTGGCAATCAATGTGTTAAAAGGCTAATCTGGAGTATCTGGGGAGACCTAATAGCTGAAGGATTTGGGCGCCGTAACACATACTGTAGATTCTAAAGCCTGACATTGAGTCCCCGGTTCAATTCCCAGACCAGGCAGACCATTTTCTGCACTTCATTCACCTACTTTCTCTCTTGCAATTTCCTGTCTTTCTCACTGACTATCAATTCCCCTAAGTCTTGGCCCTTCTCCAGGGCGGCGCCATTGCCCTTTTCTGCTGCTTCATTCAATATCTGGTCTCTTCCGCCCTAGTAAGCTGCAGGTGTAATGCAGGTAATCAGTGTGTTGCATTTTGCAAGAGAAACAAGTGGCCAGGTCTATGAAAACAAGCCCAAAAGAAGCAACTAGGCTAAGCTTTACCACTTGACATTGGCTATTTGAAAATAGCAGATCTACCAGCTCAAAATGTGTCACATTACGGCACGTTGTGAGCTTGTAGATCTGCTATTTTCAAAACATATTGGGAAGAAAAGTAAAACAAATAATATTTGTGAAACATTTTGATTACACAAATCTTGCATGGGGGTCCCCCTGGCACAACATATTTTCAGATGGGGGTCCGTGGACAAATACATATTAATCTGGGGGTCCTCGACATGAAAAAAATTGGGAACCACTGGTTTAGGAAGCAAGCCCAAATAAGCAACTACACTTTAGAAACAAGTCGCTTATTAGAAGCAGAGATGGCAACCCTGGTAAACAGGAAACCCCTTGATATGGAGCTCCCACCCAATTTTTTATATATATATACATAAAATGAACACTGAATATTTTATTTTCTCTCTCTCACCAATGCAAACTCATGGGAGACTCGGCCGTCAGGAGGCAGCTTGGCGCCGAACCCCAGCGCGGGGAACATCTTGTCACTGTCGTAGTCCTGGATGATCTCGCCCACCGCCTTCAGCGCCATGGCGTAGGCGTTCAGCTGGTACGGACTCATGTAATGGAGCGACGTGGGCTGGGCCGGGTTACCTGGACACACACAGGTCAACAAGGGTCAACTTCTCTCTCTATATGTGATGCAGCTATAGCTCAAGCAGTGTTAATTTTGACGGCACATTTTGATTTAGTTTTAGTCATAGTCTTTTGAATAAAATTCCTTTTAGTTGTATTCTTATTTTAAGTCGTCTGAAATCTAAAATTGCTTTGGTCGATTCAAAATGTATTTTGGTGGGCCTTGATGGCCGTCGTAATGGCTGATCTACAAGCTCACAGCGCGTTGTGAGTTTAACAATCCGACCCGATGCGAAACGAACACTAAAACTAATAAAAACTAAACTGAAACTAAGCCTTAAAAAAAGAAAACTTAACCAAACTAGCAAACATGCTTTAAAAGCTAAGTTTTTGAAAACAAAACAAAATAAAAAATATAATAACAATTTCACAGTGCCATCCGAGCAAGTACAAAATATAATCTAATGAAAAATACCAAACTAAAATAGCCTTGCTGTGTACCCAGCAACCCACTAATCAGAATGCAGGTATCGGTATGCCATCTCATCAATTTATCACATGATGAGATTTCATTTAAATAATATTTTGTTACACTGCTGTTTTATATTCTTACTGTACAATTTACATTATCATTTAAAAAAAAATATTCCTAGATTAGTGGTTCTCAAACATTTTAATTTCAAGGACCCCCCTAACTCTGAAAGTGAACAATTTGTACATTCTCAGAGTTACAGACTTGTAAGGGTCCATTTGGAACCCCCTCAAGGAACCCTGAGGGTCCTATCGGATCGGTACCGACCGATATGCAAGTTGTGGAGATCAGTATCGGGACGGAGAAACTGGAATCGGTATATCTCTACCACTAATGTGAGTACCGCACCCTGTCGAGTTCAAGCCCGCTGTCACTTAAAGCTCGTGGGATTAAACCAATATGTTTGGCTTAATGGGATGTGTGACATTGTCTCTCCATGATGCGAGGGCCAAGCATGCTGCAGATGCATAACCCAGGGGAAGTCACAGCCCTTAATCGCTGCCATCATTGCAGTTTACTGCATTAGATGTGAGCTGCCATGGATGATGAAGGGGGTCCATTTAGGAACACATCTGCATACTTTTGAATACATTGTGTTTAGAGTTGTGTGTGTGTGTGTGTGTGTGTGTGTGTGTGTGTGTGTGTGTGTGTGTGTGTGTGTGTGTGTGTGTGTGTGTGTGTGTGTGTGTTTAGGTAATTGCCATACAGAGGATGCTGCTATCTTTATCCCTGACAGAGTGCAGAATGCTGTCAACAATTCTTACAATTCTTTGCGTATTATATGGTGTGTCTGCAGTTCTATTCTGCCATTACTTTTTTTGTGTGTGTGTGTGCACGTTGTCCCCAAGCATCTCACCATTGGAAGCTGTGAAATCAATCGCCACGGTGAAGTTAATCTGGGTCCTGGGGACAAAAGCAGACAATAGATCCATTAATCAACAACCATCTCTCTCTCACTCGCACACGAACGCACGCACACACATACACACACACACACACACACACACACACACACACTAGTCCACATAGGAACAATCAGCAGAAATGAACTGCAAGACAACCTGGGAGTGCAAACCCTGCCTGTAACTTCTCCTGCTAACACCTTGACTGATTGATTGAATACTTTATTAGTCAAAAATGTAAACAGCACGTGGTACAGTCAGACATTAAAGCTAAAAGGATAACACAAAAAAGTCCTGGGGACTTTCCATTGTGGTCCTATGTATTCAATTCATCAACATAGCATACAAATAACACAAAAATACATGTCATCAACACATATAAAACACTATTATTAGAGAAAAGGGGAAACATTTTAGCAGTGACTGTCACCAACTTTCCTATGGATAATTGTTTCCCTACTCTTGTGGTCTCCTGATAGATGGATTTTCAGGCCTGTTTTGAAAGCCAGTGATCCACATTTTGTAATGGATGGTGTCAGGGCATTCCACCTTTTGGTGGCAGAGTAGTAGAGTGAGAATTGTCCCATGTTTGTTCTATAGATTGATTGATTGATTGATTGATTGATTGATTGATTTCCATGCCAGAGATATAACGGTCATTTTGAAAGAGCAGAGAGAGAAGGAGAGATGTGTAAAGAAGACAATGGGCCTCATTCACAAAAGTCTTCTTAAACGTTGGATTCATGATCCAGCGACAACACATACAACACAGACAACAAATAATAGGATAATAAAGCATAAGGGGATATAAGTCCTTATATACGGTATGTTGTTCTACTAACCAAATGCTTGCTGTTGCTGAGGTATAAAAAATTAAACAAACAACCAATACAAACTAATACCAGTGTGCTCCCGGTGCGCATTTCCGAACGCACCCATTGTCAGCATGCAGTTCCCATGAATGGACCAGCAGATGTCGCTATTTCACATCCTGTAGGCTCCAGAAAGATTTACTCTCCATAAAAGTGAACAGGGTTTTGGCCGGACTTCACACCAGTGGCGTCCCCAGGAATTACATTTAGGGCAGGCGAGATTCCCTACACCCCCCCCCCCCCCTCTATTACCCCCCCAATCGAACTCAATCGAAAATCGGCAATCGAAAAACTTGTTGGATGCGTGACTTTGAGGACATTAAGCACGCTATGACACATTTTCGGGTTATTTGGGGTTTCTAGAGGAGGCGAGATCTTAGTTGGGCAGGCGACCGCCTGTCCTGCCTCTACAATGGGTACACCACTGCTTCACACTTGATTCAATTATCCTGATCTTCTTTAGTCAATTATGGTTCCATAATTTTTTTAAATGAATCATAAATTAGGGTATGTTTCTAGGGTTTCTACTGGTTCTACCGAGTGAAGACCCGCCCTCGCTGCGGTTGCAGCCAATATCAGTCGTTTCCGGTTGCTTTTCGGGACAGGAAGTTCAAAGATGACGTTTTTGAATTCGCCGAAAAAGTGATTTCAAAACGGGTCTGTAAAAACCAACGGGGGGCTATATCCCTTCATCCATATTTTTTTAGAGTCTATGTTTAACAGACATCTCTCATGGCCCAAAATGAGGGCCGATTAATCGACTACGGCAACAATAACTCCTGCCACGGCAGGCATGATGGCACAACGCAACTAATTCAACACGTAGTAAAGCCCCACTCTACTAATGCCACGGCTGGCATGCTGCCATAGAATGTGACCAAGGTGAAGGTGTTGGGGTGAATACATCAGTTTAACACGTATTTTCCTCATTAAGAGAACAAATCATTTTGGAGGTGACTATTTCTCTCACACACACAGGTTTGTGTTACTATACTTGTGAGGACAAACTTTTTTGGACGTCGATTTCATGAATGGCGTGTTCGCAATTCTTTCCCATTTCAAAACATAGTAGCGAACATTTTTAACTCCGGTCTGTGCTTCTGGGGGTCCCTGGAACAACATATTTTATTGAGATGGGGGTCCGCGGCCAAATACATATAATTTTGGGGTCATTGACATAGAAAAGTTGGAGCACCACTGATATAGCAACATACTGTTAGGATTTAGAAAATATTTTTAAATATGTATTTGGCATCTCAAAATGTTTTGTTCCAAGGACCCCCAGAAGCAAAGACTTGAGTTACAAATGTTTGCTTTAAAAATATATATATTCAAAGATTTGCACAAATGTTCAAGATGTCTAAATCTTGAAATCTAAAATGACACAGATGCGTTCCCCGATTGAATGGGTTAAGCCGTATATCGGCAGCTTTTCCTATACTGGTATTGGCATCGGAATAACTCTAGGTGGAGCACACACATGTGTGGTGGGGCACACACCACGCATGTGGTGAAAAAGGCTCAGGAAAAATAAATACAAAAAAATAAATAAATTCACCCACTTCCTTACACCTGGAAGCCTGACTGTGACAGGTATGGAGGGCAGAGGGAAGGACGGAGGGAAAAAGATGAAGAGGAGACGACGAGAAACAGTCTCCTCTTCAGTCGAGAAACAGTCTCCCGCTTGCTTTCTCAAAGACAAGGCCGGTGTGTTCGGCAGGCAAAGCACATGAGGAGAGGAAAGGGAAGGGGAGTGGTGCAAAGAGAAAAAGCATGCTAGCATATGTATGTGCGCATGCACGCACACAGTCATACACATGTTTGTTGGGGGCACGCAAGCACACACACACGCACACAAACATCTGTAATTATATAATCACTCTGGGATATTCAACTTTAACGGCAATAAAACGCATTGAGACGAAGACATTGGGACACAGGGATGAGAGAGACGGATGTCGGCAGAATATGCAAGGTAAAATGAGTGTGTGTGTGTGTGTGTGTGTGTGTGTGTGTGTGTGTGTGTGTGTGTGTGTGTGTGTGTGTGTGTGTGTGTGTGTGTGACTGTGTACACAAGTGTGTGCACTTGAGAGACACAATCTGTGTACCTGGGAAAGCTAGGACTTTTTCTTTCACGCCATCTCAGCTGTATTACATCACACACACACACACACGCACGCACACAAATCTCTGTAATTATATAATCACTCTGGGATATTCAACTTTAATGGCAATAAAACGCATTGAGACAAAGAAATTGGGACACAGGGATGACAGACAGACGGATGTCGGCAGAATATGCAAGGCAAAATGAGTATGTGTGTGTGTGTGTGTGTGCGTGTGACTGCAGTGTACACAAGTGTGTGCACGTGTGAGACACAATCTGTGTACCTGAGAAAGCAAGGACTTTTTATTTCACGCCATCTCAGCTGTATCACACACGCACGCACACACACGCACAGCCCCCCCCACACACACACACTCTTCTGAGGTGCCTGACTGAAGTGTCATTTTTGACACCTCACATACAGTAATTACACATGTTGAGATGAAATATGTTATGACAAGTGCTAGATCAAATCTCTTCATAAAAAGAGGTTTATATTAAAGCTGGTCACATTTTCTCAACACTGGCATAATTCACACACACACACACACACACACACACACACACACACACACACACACACACACACACACACACACACACACACACACACACACACACACACACACACACACACACACACACACACACACACACACACACACACACACACACACACACACACACACACACAAAATGATGGAGAGTTGGTAACAATGGACCCTTACAGACTTGAGGCCGATTCTAAAAATGTCTTCAAAATCTAAAAAAGTTTTCTGAAATGAATATTCAAAGATTACAACAAAACTGTGTTCCTATATAATGTCCATAGCAACAACAACCCCAAAAGGGTCGCTTGAAAGGTATAGGGTTCCAGGTCTAAATGTGTTAAATCTTGAGAGCGTAAAATGAAACCAAATGTGTGGGGGGGGGGGGAAGAGAGAGAGAGAGAGAGAGAGAGAGAGAGAGAGAGAGAGAGAGAGAGAGAGAGAGAGAGAGAGAGAGAGAGAGAGAGAGAGAGAGAGGTCAAACAAGGACAAGTGCAAAGCAGCCGTTTCAACATAATTATTATTGCTGTCGGGGCTAACCTCAAGTATTCTAACTTTTTGTGTTTTTTTTCTTAAATTAACGCCCTTCATACTACAGCGTCACACAAAGGCGTCAAAAGTAGCAGATCCACAAGCTATTCGAGCAAGTAGATACGCAACTTTTGCAATTTTTTTATTTGAACAGTTTTGGACATGTGAGGTTTCCGCCCGACAGAGACGATTTAGTTTTAGGTGAGTAAATAACTAAAGTCGTTGTACTTGACTGGCTGAAAAAAGGTTCACCTAAAGAGTAAAACAAATAAATACTTTAATATCTAATAATTCATTAGTGACACCATGATTTGATGGTGATACAGAAAGAGCGAGAGACAGAGACAGAGAGACAGAGAGACAGAGACAGAGACAGAGAGACAGAGAGACAGAGACAGAGAGACAGAGAGACAGAGAGACAGAGACAGAGAGACAGAGACGGAGACAGAGAGACAGAGAGACAGAGACAGAGAGACAGAGAGACAGAGAGACAGAGAGACAGAGAGACAGAGAGACAGAGAGAAAGAGATATGAGAGAGAGACAGAGAGAGGGGCGTCGCCTGAAGTCAAACAAGGACGAGTGCATAGCAGCCGTTTCCACTTGGTTCACATGATAATCTATTCCATCCAACAGGGCACTGACAACACAGACCAGCTGCTTGGCGTGGGCTGTGGGCACGCACACGTCTGGGGGGTGGTCAGCCAAATTAAATAAAGAGACAGACGGACAGACAGACAGACAGACAGGCAAAGGAGAATAGCTGTTGAAAGGATCGTAATTTACAAGGCCTTGATTAGGCAAATCACTGACTGCGCTGCAGGGTAGGTGCTTTAAAACTAAGTACAAGTACTACACCAGGCTGGGTTGCGGTGTTAGACATCCGAAACATGGTGTTCAATAATAGTTCAACGTGACCATGAGACCAGGCAGGCTTGTTAATGGACTGAGGGCCCACTCACACGTGCACTACAGAGTAGTCAGCACATCTGAAACGCATGCCAATCAGTGTTGCCAGGTCTGCTTATTTGAAGTGACTTTGGGGTTGTTTTTTCTGTAAAGTCACTTGTAAGTATTGGTAGTGGCGGGTTGCGGTTTCTTGGGGCTTGTTTCTAAAGTGTAGTTGCTTATTTGGGCTTGTTTCCTAATGTCGTTCAAACCAGTGGTTCTCAAACATCTTCATGTGAAGGAGCCCACAGATTAATTTGTAATTGTCCCCATATAAGATTTGTGTTGTTAAAATGTTTCCAAAATATTCCACATTTCATTTTTTTTTTTGCAAAATAGCAGATCTACAAGTTCACAATGTAAGCTTGTAGATCAGCTATTTTCAAATAGCCGTTTCATATAGCTGGCCTATAGTCGCTTCTTTTGGGCTTGTTTTAGTAGACCTGGTTGCCTATTTCTCTGGCAGAATCTGGCAACACTGATGCCAATGTGTCAGATGTGTCTATTTAAACAACATTTCCCATGATGTCTTGCTGGTTTGTAGGCACTAGGCAGTGCTGGCAGGAATGCCGGTTTTCCAGTGTGTCGTGACCATGCGCTGTTCAATGATGAACAGAGCATAGGCCTACAACAGCATCACTGTATACAAATAGCCTGCACAATGCATGACGGAAAATACACACAGTGGGCCCTATTTTCGCCGATGCCTTACCCGTTATCCCTAAACTTCTTTGCCATTTTCTACTAGTTACAAAAACATTTTGAAATAGTTCAAATAGCCAATCTACAAGCTCACAACGTGTCGATGTAGATCGGGTAGTTGAACTATTTGAAAATGTTTTTATAAATAGTAAAAATGGCAAAGAAGTTTAGGGATAATGGGTAAGGCACTCAAATGTTTTACTTAGGTAAAAGTATCAATACTGCAGTGTAGAAGTACTCTGTTACAAGTAAAGGTCCGGAATTCAAAATTTACTTGAGTAAAAGTACAAAACGTATTTAAAGTACCAAAAGTAAAATACTAAAATGTTTGAACATAGCAGATCTACAAGCTCACAACGCGTCGTAATGCGACGCGTTGTGAGCTTGTAGATAGTCTATTTTCAAATAGTTAAGGTATAAAATAGGGCTACAGTGGTTAATGTCTGTTTTATAATGTAATCATTTATATCTGCAAAGTAACTAAAGTTTTCAAATAATTGTAGTGGAGTGAGAGTACAATATTTGCTTCTGAGATGTAGTGGAGTAGAAGTAAAAGCATAGACAATTGGAAATACTCTGGTAAGGTAAAAGGTGCCTCAAAATTGTACTTAAGTACAATACTTGAGTAAATGTACTTAGTTACTTTACACCACTGGTCCTAAGTGTCAACGACAGTATCTCCGCCCAGAGCAACGACATCTACAGTACGTAAGCAAACGGTAATGCACCGCACATTATCCCGTAATGACAGGAACATGTCGTTACCGAAGAACCAGTGTCATTACATCAGGACCATCAGCGTCATTACAAAGGAGAAAAGAGGAGAAGACATGGACTGACGTCAATAACCAGGACCCTGGATGCATCAGAGCTCTGTAGTACTACTGTGCACTATAAATAACACATATTAGTATTATTATTATGAGTAATAAGACTGGCTTCGTAAAAAAAAATGCTGCCGTGTCTTTAAATGACAAGGAGCTGTCTTAACCCATTCAATTCGGGATCTGTGTTATCTTTTTGATTTATTTGGCTATTAAAAAAATAAATAAAAAAAATCTTGAAACATTTTAGCAAATCTTTGAATATATATATATTTTTAAGCAAACATTTGTAACTCTAATCTTTGCTTCTGGTGGGGGGGTGGTCCCTCGAACAAAGCATTTTGAGGTGGGGGTCCCGGGCCAAATACACATCTAAAATGTTTTCCTAAATCCTAACAGTATGTGTTGCTATATCAGTGGTGCTCCACCTTTTCCATGTCAAGGACCCCCAAAATTATTATGTATTAGGCCGCAGACCCCCCATCTCAAAATATGTTGTTCCAGGGACCCCCAGAAGCACCGATCGGAGTTAAAAATGTTCGCTTTAAAACATATATATTCAAAGATTTGCACACATTTTAAAATGACACAGATGCGTTCCCGGTCTTAATGGGTTAACCTCTGAGTCGTCCGTAATTTATGGGAACATGAATTGGCTTGAAAGCGCCGTCAGAGGCCGCATGACACGACCTTCACTACTGATTCAGACAGATGTTACTGGTTGGACACTGTCCAAGAGAGGAGAGGAGAGGAGATGGATGGGAGAGGAGAGGGGAAGATAAGATAAGAGGAGAGGAGAGGGAAGGAGAGGAGAGGAGAGGAGGAAAGGTGGATAAATGATTGATGTGAAAGGAGGATGTTGGTGAAGGAGAGGACAGGATGTACTGTAAATGAGAGGAAAGGAGGAAAGGAAACACACACACACACACACACACACACACACACACACACACGATTTTAGGGATGCAACAGTTTAACCCATTAAGACCTGAGGCTATTTTTGAATAGCCTAAGAAATCTAAAGAGGTTAAAATGAGGTTAAAATGATTGTGACGCTATATTAAAGCAGAGTGTGTTATGTGGCTGTTCACTCCCAGGTCTGTCATGGTCCTAATGAGCAATTAGCTGATTGGATGGAAACCGCAAGATGAGCTGTCAATCAACAGAGGAGAGGACAGGAGAGCGAGCGGAGACCCCTTAAGGGTCCATTTTCACACTCTCTGTGTTACATTAACACTCTAGATTTTATTATTTACCGGCACAGACAAACACAAATCTTTCAGAGGTGTGAGGAGTGACACGTGTGCACTGTGTGTTGCCTGCGTGTATGTGTGTGAATTATGTGCTTTTGCTCGTGTGTGTGTGTGTGTGTGTGTGTGTGTGTGTGTGTGTGTGTGTGTGTGCGCTCACTCACATACATGAGTGCATCTGCGTTAAAAGTGCAACCTCACAGTGCCCACTATGCAATTGTAGTAAGTGCAGCTGTCCATTACTGTACATTTAGGCTTCAGACAGAGCAGATTGCACTTTGGCAAGAAAAGGGCATTGGTCGTTATAATAGCAAGGTAACGCATGCTGGAATATGTGCAGCGGTGGAAAAAGTACTCGCATGTTTTACTCAAGTTAAAGTATCAATACTGCAATGTAGAAATACTCTGTTGCAAGTAAAATAGTCTGGAATTCAAAATGAACTTGAGTAAAAGTACAAAAGTATTGGTATCAAAATGTACTTAAAGTACCAAGTACCAGTAGAAAGTACTCATTATGAACAATGTCCCGTTTCACATGTTTTCAAATGTATAACATGTATACAAATCTTTTGAAAATAGCAGATGTGTCGCACAATGTGTCGCATCGCAACACATTTTGAGCTTGAAGATCAGCTATTTTCAAATGGCCGAAATGTATATAGGGCTGAAGTTGTTACTTGAGTAAATGTAGGGTCCCCCCCCAAATCTTTGAATATAAAACATTTGTAACTCAAAACTTTGCTTCTGGGGATTCTACAAATGTCTAAATACTAACAGTTTTCCGAAAAACGTATGTTGCTAGCAGTGGTTCTTAAACCTTTTTAATGTCAAGGGCCCCCAAAATGATATGTATTTGACCGCGGACCCCCATCTCAAAATATTTTGTTCCAGGGACCCCCCAAAAGCAAAGATTTGAGTCAAAAATGTTCCCTTTAAAATATATATATACAGTATATTCAAATATTTGCACAAAAAGATTTTTCAAAAAGTAGCAGATCTACAAGCTCATGAGCTATGAGCTTGTATATCTGCTATTTTTGAATAGCCAAAGAAATCTAAAATGACAGAGATGCGTTCCCGCATTGAATGGGTTAATGCATATCAGTGTAGGCTACATTTGAAAGGAACTTGACATTTGCCGGATGTGAACTAACGTTAAGTAGAATTTCCTAAACATCCTGAGTGTGGCAGCCCTGGATGTTGACCTACCCTCCTTTGATGTAGTCCAGGAACGTGACTTCCATGTCGACCAGGAAGGACAGCAGTGTTACCTGGAAGTAATGACACTTTTATCAAACAACACACTTGTACTGTATGTGGGGAAGCAGCATTTAGTTTTTATGCACCACATATCTGGAACAAACTCCCAGAAAACTGCATGTCTACTGTCACTCTTATTTCTTTTAAAACACAACTAAAGACCTTTTCTGTTGGCCGCTGCCTTTGATTGAGTTACTTTTCTTCTTTCTCTTCTGCACTGTAACTGTATCTGCAAATATTTGACTCATTTTGTTTTATATCATTATTTATGTCTAATGTCATTTTATAACCGTTTCCTTTGCTTGATGTTCTGTGAAAAGCACGTTGAATTGCCTTGTTGTTGAAATGTGCTATAAATATAACTGCCTTGCCTATGTATTTATGTATATGTCTGTCACTGTGAACAAATAATAATACATGTATTGACCCCACTCAAAAATATCCCAAATACTTAAAACAAAAAAATACTAAAATACTAAACATATTTGTAATTATGCCACCTTCCAGTCATACCGTTCCGGAGTTGAGGTATTTTTTCTTCTTTCCTTTCTTCTTTGGATTTATCACCTATAGGGGTGAAAAACAGAGTGACTGGATTACTCTCATTTAGTCTGTCCATTTTTCCATCCATCCATCCACTCATAAAGATGTGCATACATATTAAAGCAGCACTAAGTAACATTCCTCTTCTACACCAGATTTGAACTCGGTTTCCTGCGCAAGTGTACAGTACATGTACATAATTGAAATGGTCTAGCCATGGTGTTCGTCAGGCAGCAGCACACTGAGGGTCGGGACATTGTGAAAATAGACGATCTACAAGCTCACAACGCCCTGCAGCTTGAAGTTTGGCTATTTTTGCAAATATTTAGCTGTGGAACCGAGTCAAACTAAATGTAATGCCTGCAATTCCAAGTGCTTTGTCAGGGTGGGTCGTCCCCAGTTCATATATGATTATTTTTGGGGGGCCTGAAAAGTTTGGGAACCCTTGGACTAGAGGTCTTTCAACGTCTGCCCTCCACAACTACCAATGATCGATGTGACCTTGAGCAAGGTGCTCAAACAACCTGATGAGTGGAGTTGTTTTGGGCACTAGCTGCCAGTGCTGTGTGTAAATATGCAGTAGGATTAAATGAGTGCGTTCAACCTTCCCTGGATAAATAAAGACTATACTGAATGCCTTCATCCAAGCCATCGCCCTTGGCTTCACTTGTTTGCAAAAACAGAGTGGGAAAACATGAACCTCAATTAATTTAGTGTTTCATCCTGGGACACTAGAAATACAACCTACAACCAAACATTGCACAGGCTTTTAAAGGCCCATACCTTTGAAGTAAAAATGTAATTGATTTTTGCGATTCTTGCGGTATCGGGAAGGAAATTTTTTTAATTGGCACATCTATAATTTGGAGGCGTGCTAAGGAACATACACGTTTTCTCCACCGCTCAAATTTGAACAGGTACATTTTAGGGCGTGGCTTTTTGAAGGTGAAGTGCAAATGACTGCGTCCATACTTTAAATGATATGCACTCAAGAAGGCCTGTTCACCATAAAATGCACATCACACACGCACACAGGCATGCACACGCACACACAGAAACTATTATAGACAGAGGAAAGCACAGTGTCAAGATAAGAGGACTATAATTGAGAGTTGATCGTAAATTACTACACTGTGTGAGTTTGTGTGTGTGTGTGTGTGTGTGTGTGTGTGTGTGTGTGTGTGTGTGTGTGTGTGTGTGTGTGTGTGTGTGTGTGTGTGTGTGTGTGTGTGTGTGTGTGTGTGTGTGTTAGGCGTGTAAGACACTTTGCATGCACAAATGTAAAAAACATACACACAGACACACGCACCTCATAGACATTGAACTGGCTCTGGCCTCTGGACAGCTCTCGGTAGCTGGTGCTGAACTCTCCTATGAAGTCATGACTACAGAGTGTGAGTGTGAGTGTGAGTGTGTGTGTGTGTGTGTGTGTGTGTGTGTGTGTTGGGGGGGTTAGAGAGAGAGAGAAAGATAGGGAAAATACATTTTAGATCTAAATTTAGATGACAATCTCATATGACTTAACAGTTGCTATGATGTGACGGTTTCCACAAAGTAGAGGAAGCCATCTTCTGAGATTCTAATGATGTACTGAGGACCTTATATTAATGTAGTAGTATAAGGTAATGTAATGATTGATTACTTATCAAAATAATTGGTGTTGATTTTACCTTCCGTCTCGGTCCCAGTCGTACACCTCGATCTTGATCGTTCTGTCGGGGGGGGGGGCACAGAGCTTGGATTAGATTAGACATGACTAAGGGTGTAAAGGGCCGGTTAGCGGCCCCTAGAGGCCACGTATAACTCCTTGGGAGTAAATCCTACAGACTGACTCTAAGATCAATAGCGTGAGATTCTGACCTGAGGGTGGCACTAGATAAAAGGCTTTGGGCGTCACTCAAATGGACCAACTGACCGACCCTGCCATCCTTAGAGCCCCGCCATCGTTTTTTCCATCGTGTTCTCAATAGGGTTCATATATATTCTCCATAAAGCACAGGACGTGTAAATTGGTAATATAACTCAGTGGTTCTCAAACTGGGGGTCGGGTTCCCCCAGGGGGTTCCCCAAATGATCTTGGAGGGGTCCGCCGATGATTAACATTAACATTGTTTTCTCACTCAACAGTACATTTTATTCATTAAAAAAAGTTACATAGTGAGGCTTTTTAAATCCTCAATACTTTGTAAACTTGACCTCTGGCTCGGTACTTGGTCTGCTCTTTTTTCCCTGTACACCAAACCTCTGCGCCGAAAATATCTGATCTACTGTAGATCTGCTATTTTCGGCTAATGTTCCCCCCAGAATAGGGATGTGAGGGTTCAAGTGGTTAACACATTAACCGCCAAGAACGTAGTCCTACGGTCCGTTAAATCCAACTGTTAAGCGCCGAGACCGTAGCCCTACGGTCCACGGTCTTTTCGCGCTATTCACTTCCGGGTTCACTTTCGGATTTTTTTTGATCCACTTCCGTTTCCGGTTTGATGACCGGAAATAGAATTATTTGGGATCCGGTTTTGACGATCACGTCCGTTCTCGTTCTACAGACGAAACTGAAACTCAATTCTCTTCCTGTAGTTTTTTCTCCTCGCATTTCACTGTTTAACGTAATCCGCTCTAACTACAACATGGATACCCCGTTTGACACGTGGTCTTCACTGGGAGATACAGTGGGATGTCGCGGATGTAAACAGACCTTGTACGGCTCAATCTTAAGGATTTTAACAAGATCTATGGCGACATGAAAAAAACTAAAAAACAACAAAAACACCTTGGCACTGGTGAGTACATTATGAGATTAACCTCTGGCGGTCGATGTGTTAATGTAAAAAAAATCTAAAATAAAGTCTATCATTCAAAGATTTTTTGGCCTCCCTGTGGTAACTCTGAGGACCCCCTGTTGAAGACCCCTGGACTATTGAATGAGCCTAGCGGCCATTGGGTGCCTCGTTGTGCATCTTCATAGCGCTGTTACAGCACTCAAAGAGGGAATCCTCCCTTGACTTGGGGAGATATTAGGCTTTTGGGATTTGATCTACCACACACACACACACACACACACACAACACCGAGTGGACCAAAACGAGCGCTCCCTTGGGAATCACCAGGAGTGGGAATGGACAGGCAGCGACAGTGATGATGTCACTCTCTGGGGACAGTGCTGTCCTGCTTGACCAGCACAGCACTTCTCAAGAGAAAGCGTTTAGCAAGAGACACTGTGTGTGTGTGTGTGTGTGTGTGTGTGTGTGTGTGTGTGTGTGTGTGTGTGTGTTCCCAGAGGATGGGTGGGAGGATGACACAATCCATCAAAGCTGAGTTGATAAAATGTCAAAAGAGCAATGGGGGCGATCCGACAGTTCACTCATCTTATGCTGAATCCTTCTGGGGCTGCTCTCTCTCTCTGTGTGTGTGTGTGTGTGTGTGTGTGTGTGTGTGTGTGTGTGTGTGTGTGTGTGTGTGTGTGTGTGTGTGTGTGTGTGTGTGTGTGTGTGTGTGTGTGTGTGTGTGTGTGTGTGTGTGTGTGTGTGTGTGTGCGCGCACGCGTGTGTAGATGTTTTATGTGTGTGCTGCGGTATTAAAGTGTATCAATCGTATTAAGCTTTTGTTAAGCCTCATCTGTGCAATTCATGCTCTGCTCAAGGCTTCACTGTGTGTGTGTGTGTGTGTGTGTGTGTGTGTGTGTGTGTGTGTGTGTGTGTGTGTGCGTGCGTGCGTGCGTGCGTGTGTGCCAAACGATACAACATCACTTATCAGCAGTAAGACACAGCTCCCTATTGTCAGCCAGATAAACTTGTCTCTTTTCTTCTCTTATCTCCTCACTCACACCCCTGGGTTGGGTACACAATGTCTCTCTCACAAACGCACACACACACACACACACACACAAACCCGCACACACCCCTAGCCAAGACTTTTCAAGCCAGGGGACCAGCCTCTGTCTGATCAATGAAGTTGTCTGCTGGCTCAGCCCTCCTGCCTCCCTCATTACTGATAACACCAACACCTCTGGTGAACTGGAGAGCATGAATACCCCGCCAAGCGCAGGTCATCTAGCCTGGCTGGGATCAATAACATTTTTGGTTTTCTGATCCGGAACCCACAGCCGGAACCTCCAGCCATGATTCCCCTAGTATAAAATGTGTTTAGTTTGGTATAATCGTTTCGTTTGGTATATAGGGCTGTCACGATTATTTTACTTGACGATTAATCGTCACTCAAATAATTGCGATTAACGATTTAATAGATTTTCTGTCGTTGAACATTGTTTGGCTTTTAGGCTCCGTAAACAAAAGTTGCACGGGGCAGATATGACAAATAACATACACATTTAATTACTTTATACAAAAAAATGTATAGTGGAAATAGCCGACTGAGCTTGTAGATCTGCTATTTCCACAATTTCTTTAAATGTCTGAAAATACATTACATACAAAAACATTTTTAATATGGAAATGATGATGAAATGATTGCAATTAAGTCAACTAATTGCGATTAGGCGAATAATTGTGACAGGCCTAACTTGGCACCGCTGTGCTGCAAGCTACCATTATTTAAATGGCTATTACGTGGCGACATTGACAAGGAGTGAGCCAACATTTAAAATGAAAACCCCCCGACGCAAAGGTGGTTTTGTGTGGAATGGAGATTTGGAGATAAACTATAAGGAATTAATTTTGGCTAGTAACAAAAAAAATATGCTTGGCTGTTAGATTTGTTATACGGCGTGGTGGCTTTGCAAGGAGTCTTGGCGTCTAGAAAATGGTCTGTGTGTCTGGAGATAATCTTGTACGCGCACGCGCGTGCACACCCACCCACACACACACCTTCTGTCATTCTTTCCTCTGTGCAGCTCTTTTGGCCATCTATCCAGGGTAATCAAAATGTCTGATAAAATATACATGAGCGCTCCTCTCCTCCGAGGATTATTCAGAATATGGCATGTCGCCCAATCCATCACAGCTGTCAGGCTGTCACAAACAGCTTACTGTACAGACACTGACAACCGGGGGCCTGCCTAGGGAGCAAAGTATATGGAAGCTATGTGAAAACCTAATCCACTCAATGAATAGAGGTCTTCAACAGGGGCTCCGAGACCCCTAGGGGGGTTTTACATTAACACATTACATTAAGACCTGAGGACCAGATTCTAAAAAGAATGTCTTCTGAAAATGTTGCTAGTATGTTGCTATATATCAGTGGTGCTCAAACCTTTTCATGTCAAGGACCCCCAAACTTATACGTATTTGGCCGCGGACCCCCATCTCAAAATATTCGTGCCAGGAACCCCCAGAAGCAAAGTAAAAAATATTCACTTAAAAAATATATATATTCAAAGATTTGTCACAAATGTTCAAGATTTTTTTTAAATAGCAGATCTACAAGCTCATAGCGCAACACGAAGTGACGCCCTATGAGCTTGTATATCTGCTATTTTTAATTAGCGGTTCAAAGTGGTTCAAATCTAAAGCGCTGACAGTGCGGTCAAACAAGTCTATGAAGCTATCTATGAAAATCTATGAAAAAGTTTAATCTGACACACTGAGTTGTTAAACACACCGTTTTAACAGCTAGCCTGGACATGTATTCCAGATATCTGTAATGAAATTCTTCGTAGTCAAAATTAACGTTTCAGATATCCACAATGACATTCTTCCTATCCCCACTGTCCGCTCTCTTCACACGGAATACTACAAAAGTGTGTGTGCATGAAAAAAAAAGAATGAGCTGAGCTTGTATATCTGCTATTTTCAAATAGCCAACGCAAAAATCTAAAATGACACAGATGCTTTCCCGGTTTCAATGGGTTTAATGCAACTGAACAACTGTGATCAACGGACGGCAGTGGCTCAGGGGTAGAGTGGCCGGTAGAGCGGCCGGATCCAGTTCGATCCCGGGCTCGCCCAGAGTTAGTGTCGAAGTGTCCTTGTGCAAGACGCTGAACCCCTAATTGCTCCCGATGAGCAGGTTGCTGCCTTGCATGGTTTCCTCTGCCATCGGTGTATGATATGTGTGTGAATGGGTGAATGTAATGCACAATCTATGTAAAACGCTTTGGATAAAAGCTCTATATAAATGCACCATTTACCATTTATCAACTCCGTCCATATTTTGACTCGAGTCACATTAAGTGCAAAAGAGGAAGAGAATGTACTGGAACATTGTAATAGTGATCTGGCAAAACCAAGCCAACACTCTCCACTGTCTTCATACCCACGTCGTGTGCTAGTAAAACTAAATCCCCCCTCAACTCTTTTTTTTGACAAATCGCTGCAACTGCAGCATACATTGAATAATCCACAGGAACCTGGCAGCATCGTGCATAATTCAAGAAGGCTGTTAGCGGTTTTGTCCAACCCTTCCAGTAGAACAAATCCATACATTTTGTTTGACATTTTAGATGCAGCCCAAATCCCACCTCCTTTACCATGTGCTCAAAGTCTACCCTGCACACACCAAACCACTTATAAACCACTTTAAAAGGTGGGTAGGCTAAGTGATATTCTTTGGTTAAAACAAACGTTTTTTTGTTAAAAGGTTAAAGCACTATATTCTGATAGTAATCATTGCTATAGTGTTTGTTCAGTAACAGGAGTCTCCATGTCTCTCCAGCTCTTTAATAAAGAGAAAATGCATTTTCAGGTGGGTGACAAAATTTCAGCCAATCAGGAGAGAGTACCCATTCATCGGCTTGATGTTTTATAGTGTTTCAGTTCCAATTTTGTCTGCTCATTTCTTTGTGTCATTACTTCCAATTTCACTTGTTTAATCTGTATCCTGACTGAGTTCTCTATCCTGATTGGATACAATTGGTATCCAGAGCTGAACATGTATTTTCTGTCTAATAAAGAGCTGGAAAGACATGGAGACTCCTGTTACTGAACAAACACTCTATAGCAATTAGTACTATCCGAATTTTAAGCAAAGAAAACATACCTTTAATTGTTAAAGGTATGTTTCCACTTTATCCATTTATATGTTGGCTATTCAAAAATATTTTTGAAAACTATATTTGGAAAACTTAATAATTTTTATTCAACTTTTTTTTTTTTTACATAAATCTTTTCACAAAATCTTTTTACAAAATCTTTTCAAATGGGGGGTTGATACATAAATACATATCAATTTGGGGGTCCTTGACTTGAAAATGTTTGAGAACCACTGCCGTATACATGTTTCTACTTCAGAAGACTAGAATAGAACAGAGAGACTTGCTACTGCTCTGTCACCAAAATGTGGAATGCCCTGACACCATGCATTAAACAAGAGAATCACTGGTTTCTTTCAAAACTGGCCTGAAACATCATCAGGAGACCACAGGGGAGGTCTATGTAAATTCCCATAGAAAGGAGGTGTCATTCACTGACGCCAGTTTTCCTTTTTCTCCTTTGTACATAATAGTGTTTTGTATTTGTTGATGACAATTATTATCGTGTCATTTCTTATGCTATGTTGATGAATTGAATACCTAGGACCACAATGAAAACAAGGCCCCGGGCCGGGACTATTTTTGTGTCATCCTTTTAGCCTTTAATGTCTGACTGTAACACGTGCTGTTTAACATTTCTGCCTAATAAAGTATTCAATCAATGTCCAAACCGAACTGACCTGTCGTAGTCTCCATTGCAGAGAGCCCTGGCTGGGATCTTGAAGGCCTGCCATACTGGATTCAACGTGTTCTTCACCACTTCTGTTTTATGGCAGATGGTAAACCTACACATTTCAACCATTCATTTATGTCCACACACACACACACACACACACACACACACACACACACACACACACACACACACACACACACACACACACACACACACACACACACACACACACACACACACACACACACACACACACACACACACACACACGTCGATTAAAAAAACTATTCCTCCAGCGGGAAGAGGAGGAACTGAGCTGAAAATGAATGGATGACGGAAACAAAGGAAGGGGTGAAGATAAGGACACTCACGTTCCATCTTCGTTGCTGCGGTAGAAAACCAGGAAGGGGTCCGACTTCCCAAAGAAATCCTTCTTGTCCAGTTTATTCCCACAAAACTGCATCATCACAGACTCCTACGGAGAGAGAGACCCCCCAGGTTGAAATCCATCGTGGGGGAATAGACAGTCTTGGAAAAAGTATTCAATTATTTTACTTAAGTAAAAGTATCAATACTGCAATGTAGAAATAGTCTGTTGTCCGGAATAGAAAAAATCTGGAGTAAAATAACAAAAGTATTGGTATCAAAATGCACTTAAAGTACCAAAAGTGGTAAGTATTCATTATGCAGAATGTCCCATTTCACAAGTTTTCAAATGTACAAAAAAATCGTTTGAAAATAGCCAATCTACAAGCTCACAATGTGTCACGATGCGACACATTGTGAGCTTGCAGATCGGCTATTTTCAAGCGGCCGAAATGTATATAGGGCTGAAGAGGTTAATGTATGTTTTGTATTAATAATCAAAATCTACAAAGTGACTAGTAGTAACTAAAGTTGTCATATAATTGTAGTGGAGTCAAAGTACAATATTTGCCTCTGAGGTGTAGTGGAGTAGAAGTAAAAGTACTGAAAATTGCAAATACTCCAGTTCAGTAAAACATACCTCAAAATGTACTAAATTGTACAATACTTACTTTCCACCACTGGGAATAGAAAACGAATAAAGATAAAGCCCGAGTACCAGACTGTTTTCACTCCATAAAGCCCAGATCAACTAAAAACATATAAACATTGCCTCCAGTGTTTCCAGAAGCACGAGGAATACGTTGTATCACTCTGTGTGATACAAGTTTTTTTTTTTGCATTTGCTTTATGTTCAAAAAAGACAAAAACACTATTAACCCACTTATACCAGGAAAGAATCTGTGTCTGGACTTTAGCTATAGAGCAACATAAGTTTTTCAGAAAACTCTTACGAGAGTAGGAACAGTGGTTTAGAACAGTGGTTTTAAAAAAATAGCAGATATACAAGCTCACAGCGGGATCTGCTATTTTTGAGAAAAGAAAATTTAAATCTTGAAAAGTGTTCGAAACATTCTGAATGATTTTTTTAAACACAATTCTTCTCTTCTGGGGGTCTCCCTGGCACAAAACATTTTCAGATGGGGGGGGTCCGTGGCCAAATATATATACATCAATTTGGGCGTCCTTGACACAAACAGTTTGAGAACTACTGATTTAGAAGGCATTTGCAGGTCTTAATGGGTTTTAATGTCATGGTTTGTCTGCACACCTGGCCGACTCTCCAGCACTGATGCTGAGAAAAATAATGTCAATGACATTCTGAGTGTTTTAACCCATTCAATCCGGGAACGCGTCATCTCTGTATTTTTTTAGATTTCTTTGGCTATTCAAAAATAGCAGATATACAAGCTTGTAGCGCGGCACCGAGTGCCGCGCTACGAGCTTGTAGATCTGCTATTTTTTTTTAAATCGTGGAAAATCTGACCCGAGGCAAAGATTTGAGTGAAACATGTTGGCTTTAAAAATATATATATATGTTCAAAGATTTGCAATTAATGATCCCAAAGTTTCGTTAGAGCGCCCCACCTGGGCCCAACGTATAAAAATAAAATTGGGTCAAAAACGGTCCGGACCGTTTTTGGCACCCGTTGTGTTAAAATCCGTAAAGCATCCGCTAATCCATTCATCCACCCATCTATCTATTAACCACATGAACCCTATTCTGGGGCAAATGTTTGTCGAGAATAGCAGATCTACAAGCTTGCGACACAGCAATTATCGCCAAAGATATTTGAGTAAATGTACTTAGTTACTTTACACCACTGAGTGCAAGCCAGATGTTTGTTAGTGTCGGCGGCGTACCCACCTGCTCTGCTGTGCTACGTAACCTTACAGTATCAGTCCAGTGACTTCGACCAGTTTCACTTTCAAAACCTTTGCATCATGCATGTCACACAAACAGAATGCGGCTCAAAACACCAATGGTTTTGATCATGTGGATTGTGGAAGTTAAATGGTGGATTTGTGGATAGGACTCTATATGAAAAAACGTGTTATATCAACAAAAAACGCATCGCATTCTGTTTGTGTGACATGCATGACACAAAGGTTTTGAAAGTTAAACTGGCCAAAGTCACTGGCCACCTACTGTATGTACAGGTTTATGCGTAGGGCATCTGAGTCAGTAAATGACATCATCGCTGTCATAACAGTTCTCCTCTCGACTGTGGAACCATTGGCGCACATGTTTGTATGTCAGAAACTGAACTTTGGGCTATATGCATTTTATTTAAATTTTTTTCTTCTCCTTTTTCTGTTATTTTATTGTGTTGTTTTTTTTATTGTGATATGGATCTTCCTGGGCCTGAAATGAAGATTGAATTGAATTGAATATAGAGTCCTGGAGGACCCCGGTTCAACTAAATATATAGGGTTAAGTGGTTATTTAATCCATCCATGGACCCATCTATCTATTAATTAATCTATGCACCCAACTAAGGAGGCAGTTAACACCTCACATCGTCCCCAGAAGAGAAGAGAGGAGAGAGAGAGGAGAGAGGAGAGAGAATCAGAGACACATATTTCCCACAGATTACAATCACCCAAGGAGAGTTCGAAAACATGACTAATGACAAAAAACTCCCATATCTACTGGGTGAAGTACCAACCATGTGCAAACACAGCAGCAAGATTTGTGAGCTGTTGTGACAGGAGAGGATGTCTAATGGACTACAAGCACCTTAAGGACTACAAATCATTGTGTGTATCCCTGCACTGTTTACACCGAATGACCTCGGTACATAGACATACTGTTCATATAAACAGAGCAACTAACTTTAACCCATTAAGACCGGGAGCACATCTGTGTGTCATTTTAAGATTTCTTTGGCTATTCAAAAATAGCAGATATACAAGCTCAAATATATAGGGTTTAAGTGGTGCTACGAGCTTGTAGACCTGCAAAAAAAAGAATTAAATTGTGAAAATGTTGTGCAAATCTTTGAATGTATATATATAATTTTTTTACTTAAAACTTTGCTTCTGGGGGTCGCTGGAACAAAATATTTTGAGATGGGGTTGGTCCGTGGCCAAAAACATTTTGGGGGTCCCTGACATGAAAAAGTTTGAGAACCACTGATATATATAGCAACATACGTTTAAAAAAAACTGTTTTTTTGTAGAACCCCCAGATGCAAAGATTTCAGTTACAAATGTTCGCTTTAAAGAATATATATTCAAAGATTTGCACACATTTTCAAGATCAATAAATAAATTGCAGCTACTTGTCGTAAAGATTTTATACCAAAATAATGCAAAACAAAATACTGCCGTCAACGGTTTCAAAAGTTTATACCAAGCTAACCTCTCCTATAATTATGGATGTATAACTATTTCTGACAGAAATTTAAAAAATGTTATAGTTCAAATGTAAATGCATGTTTATAACTCACTCTGCAGTTACTCAGTTCTTCAGCTTTCACAACGATGTTCCCACATTTCTTCCCTGGAATCCCCCTGTAGAGAGGCACAAACACACACACACACACACACACATACAGTACACACACACACACACACACACACACACAACAAATACAAAACATGTCAAAAGAAATTTGGCGATGATCGGTCCATCAGTTTGCACTCGGTGCCATGCTATGAGCTTGTATATCTGCAAGCCCAGGGGTCCTTGGTGGGGGGAGTACCAGGGGGCGTCCATGGCAGGCTGCGCAAGTGCAAATCTTTGAATATATGTTACAGGGAAATTGGAGAACCAGGGAAATTGGAGAAGGCGCACTCGTTTTTTTTCCACCCACCCAGGCAATTATGTAGAACCAACACTAGAGGGAGCCACGAATGCAAGCCACGAGGCTTCCCAACCACAGTGCACTAACATATATGGCCCCGACCCCCCACCCACACACACACACACACACACACACACACACACACACACACACACACACACACACACACACACACACACACACACACACACACACACACACACACACACACACACACACACACACACACACACACACACACACACACACACACACACACACACACACACACACACACACGCTTTCAATTTGGTTTATTGAAAGCATGACTGTTAAGATACTTTTATTGTGTTCTGGCTTTTAACATTTGTTTTAGTTTATCCCTGACACGCACACGCACACACACACACACGGATAGTGATCCATGAAAAGATCTATTCTGTCCCTATCGGTTTACAACTCGGACGGCGCTGATTCGACTAGCAGAGCATCGGCCGGTCGGCGCAGGCACTCGCGCCTGGAGGCGCCTAAAACGAGCGCTCCGTTTTCAATTTCCCTGGTTCTCCAATTTCCCTGTGACATATATATTTATTTATTTTTAAAGTGAAAATGTTTTACTCAAATCTTAGCTTCTGAGAGGTCCCTGGAATACAATATTTTGGGATGGGGGTCCGCGGCCTAATACATATGATTTTGGGGGTCCTTGACATGAAAAGGTTCGAGAACCATAGCTCTAAACTCTCTGGCCTCTATTTCTGGACAGACACACTGGTCATGAGTCATAATGTGGCATGTGTGTCATTGCACATGTGAAGTAACCGTTTCCGAAGGCGCAGCGGTCCTGACAGGAAAGGTGAGGTAGGGGCGTAGAACTGGCAATTTTGGCGTCTGTCTGGCATGGACCAGGTCAACTGTACATAATTGTTGCTGTCGGCAGTGTTGCAAAGTAACACTCAAGTACTCAAGTACTGTACTTTTTTAAAAAATAGGTATTTTTACTTTACTGGAGTAGTTCCAATTGTCTATACTTTTAATTCTACTCCACTACATCTCAGAGGCAAATATTGTACTTTCACTCCACAAAAATTATTTGAAAACTTTAGTTACTAGTTTACTCAAGTACATTTTGAATACCAGACTTTAACTTTACTTACATTGCAGTATTGATACTTTTACTTTTAGTATGCGATTACTTTTTCCACCACTGATTAATGCCCTACTTGATCGTACTACTGCGTCACACGAAAGCATCAAAAGAACAAGCTCGAAATGTGGCGCGAAGCAAGGCATTTTGAGCTTGTAGATCAGCTACTTTTGCTGCGTTTGAATTTGAATCCTGAAAAGTAACAGTTTTGGACATATAAGGTTTCCACCCGGCAAGAGACGATAGTGAAAGAAAGCTGCACTCATGTTCTGTGCCATTTCTCGTCACTTCAGTTGGGTCAGAGGTCAAAGCTCCTGTTTATGGGAGTGGGTCGGGGACCAATGTTTGTGGGCGTATATATATTTTTCTCTATATATTTTTTTAATACATATTAGGCCTGTCCCCGACTAAGGATTTGTATAGTCAAATCTGATTGGCGACTAATTGCCAATAGTCGACTGGCAGTCGACTTTTTTTTTTTTTTTTTTTTTTTGCATGATTCGACCGAGATTGGCATCGAATCAGTCTGATTCGATGCCAATCTCTCAGTCAAATCATGCAAAAAATATGTTATGCAATAGAGGAACATTCCATTTGGGCTGTAGGGGTGCTTAGTGTCTGATTTAATATGTACTATTGGTTTCTCCCAATAAATCATGATGTATATCCTATTTTTGGCAAACTATTAGTTCATTAATATAAAAAACTAGGCCAATCTCTGTCGAATATATATATATATTTTTTTTAACGTTTTGTTTATTAGTTTTTGTTTTTTTTGCATACTCACAAGTAATACAGTAATTACTGAAGCAAATAAACAGAGTATCTCCAAAGGGTCAAAATAATTAAGTTACAGGATAGACAAATCTCAAGTATGAAAAAAGATAAATTGAATAGGATATAAACAGCAAAACAAGACAACAACAAAACCAACATACATAAAGGAAAACAACAACAGACAACAAAACAAATACAAATACACAACTTAAAATCTCCAATAACACGTATATATAAAAGAAAAAGTCCATGGTCTATAAACGTAAACACAGGTATGTTCATTGAAAGCAATTGTACATGTCAGTGAGGTGTCAAGCAGGTATACACCAAGGGTTTATCACACAACAGATTGGCTACTGCCATATATACAGGTTACAGACTCAATCAGGTTCCGTTGGGGGTTCAAGTGCAAGATTATCAACGTGCGATAGAAAAGGTTGCCATGCCTTATAGAATTTTGAGATAGAGCCACGCAATGTCTACTTAATTTTTTCTAATTTTAAGAAATACAGTATATCACAAATCCAGCGGGAATGGGAGGGTGGGTATGTTTTCTTCCAGTGGGTCAAAATACCAGTTGAATAATTTAATTAAAAAACATATATTTTTTTATAATTCGACTAAGAGACACGCAGTCGACTCGGACCCCCCGCGACTAATTAGTCGACTATTCGACTAGTCGAGGTCAGGCCTAATACATATATCAGGGCTCGAAATTAACTTTTTACTTGGTAGCACCGGTGCTACCACTTAAAAAATGTAGAAGCACCAGAAAAAATGTAGGAGCACCCACCAAAATTTAAGGAGCACCTAAAACTGTTTTCTTTAACCAAAAACAGCCGATCTACAAGCACACAATGGCACGTTTTCATCTTGTAGATCTGCATCTGCAAACTTTTGCTCCAGAATAGGGTCGCCACCTGGACATGTACTATCTATGATCACTCACACACACACACACACACGCGCACACTCAGAATGTGTTGTTAGAGGCAGTACAGAATAATGTGACTGCAGATGCCGTCATCGACGAGGTCCCCTCTCTGAGAAATCCACTCAGGCAGTCATTTAGACGCCATAGAATTGGGGTCGAGGACCTTGGCGCGAAGGTAATTCAAGCCCCGACGAGGGGCGCTTGGCAGGGAAATGGCTTTTCAGATGACAGGCTTATCATAAAGAAATACATCCCAGAAATATGCTTTGTGTTGAGGTTTGTTTATAGCAGGGGTCTTCAACAGAGGGTCTGGGACCCCTAGGGGTCCTTACTTACTACAGGAGGGCTGCCAAATCTTTGTGTGAAAGGATTTTTTTTACTTTAACGAATTGAACCCTAGCGTCCATATCCTGGTGAGACCATTTGCCGCAAATAGCAGATCTACAAGATCACAACAACTTGTAGAGCTAGAGAGCTTGTATTTTTTATTATTGTCACCGTTAGATTAAAACGTTGAAATCAAAATGCCCGGTTTTCCACACAGCGGAACAGGTGTAGACAAGCGGTAAGGCTCAGGGCCATTGTATTCGATTCCGTACCAGTAATTGCTTTAGAAGCAGAGAATGCTGCTCTCAGTTAAGCAGCAATCTGTTTCTTTCTCGTGTTCGCCATCTCTCGCTCCCACTCTCTTCATTTACCTCTATCTCCTTCTTCCTCTCTCTGTCCATCTCTCACTCACTTCACTCAACTCAGTCAGTACGTCTATAACAATAGGTAAAATAAAAACAATACTAGTGTTAATGTGCACACACACACACAGACACACACACACCCCAAGATGTTGTCGCTATGACAACTCTATCAGGCAGGGCACCCTGCTCGGGTACAGTATAGATGAATCCATATCTCTGTTCTATTTCTGAGTCACATCCTTTCCATTATGCTGGCTGATTTATGAAAAGTATAATCAGTGGTGAAAAGTAACTAAGGGATTTATTTTTACTTTACTGGAGTATTTCCAATTTTCTGTACTTTGACTTCTACTCCACTACATCTCAGAGGCAAATATTATACTTTTACTCCTCTACAATTATTTGAAAACTTTAGTTACTTAGACTACTACTTACGTAGATTTTACAAAACATACATTAACCACCATCAGCCCTATATACTACAAGCTCACAATGCGTCGCGATGCGACACAGAGCGTGTAGATGTGCCATTTTCAAAATATTTTTATTGTCACCGTTAGATTAAAACTTTGAAATCAAAATGCCAAATAAAAAATGTCCAATGTCCAGTGGAGCAGGTGTAAACAAGCGGTAAGGCTCAGGGCCAATGTATTAGATTCCGTACCAGTAATTGCTTTACAAGCAGAGAATGCTGCTCTCAGTTAAGCAGCAATCTGTTTATTTCTCTTGTTCGTCATCTCTTGCTCCCTCTCTTCCTCTCTTCATCGACCCATCTCCCTCTTCCTCTCGCTCTCCCTCTTCCTCTCTCTCTCTGTCTGTGTGTCTCTCACTCACTTTGTATCTCAACTCAGTCAGTATGTCCATAACAATAGGTAAAATTTAAAAAAGATACATTTTGATACCAATATTATTGTCACCGTTAGATTAAAACTTTGAAGTCAAAATGCCCGGTTTTCCATACAGCGGAGCAGGTGTGGACTTACTTTTGTACTTTTCCTCAAGTACATTTTGAATTCCGGACTTTTACTTGTAACAGAGTATTTCTACATTGCAGTATTTCTACATTGCATTATTACTATTGCTACTTTTACTTAAGTAAAAAATATGAGTACCTGAGAGCCGACACCGACAGACGGCTACTATGGGGCTAAAAATAGACTATGCAGTGACGTCTTTTTCAACAACAAGCCCGATGCTATCCGACGGTCGAAACAACTTTCCTACAACTTGCGACCCGACGGTACCCACCGCCCATTCAACAGTAGATTTTCGGCAACTGTAACTTTAGAAATGTGCAGATATACCCTGTATACACTTACAGTATACTGTATGTTGGTTTGCTTACTGTTGAGTGAGAAAACAATATGGCACATTAAGCTAATCATCTGGGGACCCCCCAAAATAATTTGGCCCACAGTTTGGGAACCACTGGCCAAATGCTTATCAACAGACGCTTTCCAACACTTTGTCGGTGCGGTGGAGAGCTACCCGTGGATCTGCTTTTTTCAGAGCACGACACAAAACTCAACCTACAGTATAGTATAAATCAGCCGAAGGTTCAACGCTCTTCAGAACATCTCATTTTCTCTCTCTCCCTCACACACATCATCTCTGTCTGTCTGTCTCTCTCTCTCTCTCTCTTTGAGGCTATGCTGTGAATCCCCTAATCAAGACGCATGGATTTGCAATCAGTGTCTGGAGAGACATGAGTAATTAAGTCAGCACCACCTCTACCTACCCCCCCCCCCCCACACGCACACACATTATTACCCTTGTGTAGAAAGTCTATACTGCTTGAAATGATTATCATCAGTTACTTGAACCATGGAGACGAGGGATTCCGCCAGACCGATTTTTGTCTCGTCGCACCACAGAG
Organism: Gymnoscopelus braueri; assembly: GCF_963280865.1. Lineage (NCBI taxonomy): Eukaryota > Metazoa > Chordata > Actinopteri > Myctophiformes > Myctophidae > Gymnoscopelus > Gymnoscopelus braueri. The sequence continues at coordinate 35,887,557 of NC_137625.1, read as the reverse complement.
AGAAAATTGTCCAGCGCTGAGGATAAACGTCCGAAAAACATATAGATGCCATTCCTCCCAAGAGCATACAAGCTTTACCAGAAGTAATAGAAACCTTTTTTATTGTGTTATCTTAAGAGCGGTCCTCTTGAATTCTACGAAACATCATCATTCATAACATTATGCAATGATATTTTCGAATCAAACTTTAACTAGCCCACAATGGCATAAGGTCACTGGTTGTGTTTTCTATATTTCTGTTGTCGGGCAGAAACCAGCTATGTCCACAAATATAAAAAAAACAATACTGCATCATCAAAGTTGGTATGGTGACTTTATACATTGTCAGATAATTGAATGTGTCCTTAAATTATCACCACTTTGCTCAAGTGGAGTTAGGAGGTTTTTGACCATTAATGTGCAGATTTTTTTGGCTTGTTAGTCTAATGATGGACAAAACAACTATCTCTACAAGTTGGAGTTACTGTAGGTGGTTTGACAGACAGTTTGTTCCAATGGAGTTAGGAGGTTTAGACAGAAGCGCTTTTTAATACTTCTCATTGGTTCAATATTTATAAAAGCCACACACAAGCGTAAAGGGTGTTTAATAGCACAGATTTATAAAAAATAAATCAAGTTGAAAAATGGAGACGATATGTGACACCACCTCATCACACATCGAGTACACCCTCACCCTCCTTTTATAATGTGTTTTCTTTGCTTAATGTTTTGTGTAAAGCACATTGAATTGCCTTGTTGTGCTGTACAAATACATTTGCCTTTCCTTGCCTCGCCTCACAGGAGAGCGTGCACCGAGGCTTGACAATCATTATCATTATGAACATGCAAGATATGAACCGCGTCGCAAAATGTAACGATATACAGTAGATAGACAATACCTCCACTCGCCCTGCATGTTAGCCTACAGGTGAAGGCGGTCAATCACAATCATTCCCTCACACTTCGAGTGTTTAATAGCTTGTTTCAATTTCAGCTCATTCTTTCCCTGTGAGTTACGTAGAACAAGGACTTTTCAGGCCGTGACCCCCAAAATAATCGTATTTGAACTGCGGACCCCCGGACCTGACAAACACTTGGAATTGTAGGAGTTGAGGCATTACATTTTAGTTTGACTCGGTCCCACATATAAATATTACTAACGTACTACAACTACAAGCCACGTTTTCACAACAGTGGCAGAATTTTTCCAGCAAAATAATTTGCTTACAAGCACACAACTTGCTGGAATGGCAATGGGAAAAGCCGTTTTCATATGCCCTCTTTGGCAGCAAAAGTTCTGGTATTGCCTGATGAGCGACCATTTTCATTTGTTATTTTCTAACTTTATAGCAATTTATACTCGCGCGAGAGGTTGACCGTGAGCACGTGAGATTGTAGAACAGAGGATAAGCAAGTTGTTTTCTCATAATTTTTTTCTCTCTCTCAATCATTCATTATCACGGGGACGCGGGGGTTAACAGATGGAGTGGAGTTGGCAGATCTGTTCTAGCATAAAATCTCAAGACATATCTTGAATTAAGGTTGTGCCTGTGTCAAAATATTCCTATCGACCATCGGCAGCAAAAAAATCGCAGAAAAGCAAATTAATTCAGAATCACTGACAGAAGAGAAAGGGACACACACACGTTGATTGAAAGTGTAATTAGCACTCATTAAGGTCTTCTCTGTCACAGGTGTGAGTCTGACGAGATCACACACACACACACACACACACACACACACACACACACACACACACACACACACACACACACACACACAGTATAACTAGGGTCTAACACCTGTTGTGTTATTGTGTTCTTGTGTTCTTGTGTTGTCAAGTTGTACCGTGAGTCATAGTCAATGACATAAACATGTCAGTTATGGGGTGACTGTGCATTGTGTTGCTCAGTGGTTCTCAAATCATGAGGGGGACCCCCATAATTTTTTTGGGGGGGGACCCAGATGACAGTGATAATTTAAGGACTTTTAAGACCTTTTTTTTAAAACAAAGAAAAAAAAGAAAAAAAAATTTACATCACAAAAGTAATCAACAAACTACCGTATACAAAAACATATTAAAATAATATAAGAAAGAGGCAAAAAAAATTAAAACACCTTGCAGCAATGTTCAAAAACAATCTACAAGCTCACAATGGGTCCTGATGCAACGTGCTGTGAACTTATAGATCTGCTATTTTGGCCTTTATTTCATTTATTTATTTTTAAGCCAATCTGCAAGGTTTTGGTGCTCGGGCGGCGCAGTGATAAAGTGCCTGCCCACCACCACGGAATCTAAAGGGCTCAAATCCACCGTTAGTGTGTCCGGCTTTGTTGAGCGTCCATGCCAGGGGTCTTCAACAGGGGTCCGGGACCCCTAGGAGGTCCTCAGAGATAGTACAGGGAGTCCGGCAAATCTTTGTGTGATTTTTACATTAACTACTTCAACCCAGCATCCCTATTCTGAGGAGAACTTTAGCCCAAAATAGCAGATCTAAAAGCTCACAAACGCCTCATGCACTTGTAGATCTATATTTTTATACAACTAGATTCTGCCCAAGTCCCGGAAAAGACAGACTGTGATTGGCCAGTAGTCCCTTTGATAGGCAGTTTACCTTCCCGAAGATGGCACCCGCAGATACAGACGCCCCAGAGTCAGAGGAGGCGTCGACCTTTATATGTCTAAGACTGAGATGAGCTGTTCATCAGCGTTGGCCATTTTGTTCCAAGTCAATCACTGCTTGATTTGCTCTTCTGTTGGACATTGACAAGCAACATTAAGGCGCTGGAAAAAAATTATAGTGCCTGAGAGTGAGCTCTCAAGAACAGTGGTTCTCAAAGCGGGGCCCCGGGGACCCCCAGGGGTCCTTGGTGGGGTTCCAGGGGGTCCCCAGCTAAATTTGTCAATACAGCATCGCAATCATTTTAACCACTTTATCCATTCATACTGTACGTTGGCTATTCAAAAATAGTAGATCTACAAGCTCACAGCGTGTCACTTAGTGCCACGTTGCGCATCTGCTTTTTTTTTTTTTTACACAAATCTTCTCTTGGGGGGTCCCCTGGCACAAAACATTTACAGGTGGGGGTTCGCGGCCAAATACATGTATATGTGGGGGTCCTTGACATGAAAACGTTATCACTTTCCCTGCTCTAAAAGACACCCTGACCCTCCAACACATGATCTAGTGTTCCTGTTCTGACGTGTTGTGAGCAGGTAGATAAACAGGAGGGGGCAGTGTTGCCAGATTTTGCTAGAGAAATGAGCAACCAGGTCTATGAAAACAAGCCCAACAATAGCAGATCTACAAGCTCACAACGCTTCGCATCACAACGTGTTTTGAGCCTGTAGATCAGCTTTTTTTTATGAAAAAAAATTAGCATTTTGAATATTATTTGAAACATTTTAACAACACAAATCTGGTACGAGGGTCCCTGGCGCAAAATACTTTTAATTTTCATCTAAAAACATTTTAGATGAAAATGTTTGAGAACCAATAGTTTAAACAAAATTAGGAAACAAGCCCAAAAAAGCAACTACAGTACACTTTAAAAACAAGCCCTAAAGACCGCAACCACCAATATTTACAAGCGACTTTATAGAAAAACAAGCCCAAAGTCACTTATAATAAGCAGACATGGCAACACTGGCAGGGGGGCCTATAAGTGAGACACCGGAGTTTAAAAAGTGTCTAAAGCCCAATTTATTCTTTACATTCTTACAGTACATAACGAACTCCCCACTGGGGTTAGAACTGCAGACCGACATTCCCAATCTTCTGCCGTAGTCTGAAGACTCACCTCTTCAGACTCAACCTTAGCCCGTAGCACTTGCCGTAGGATGTACTGTACAAGCTCACAATGCAATGTATATAGGGCTGAAGTGGTTACTGTAGGTTTTGCCTCTGAGATGTAGTGGAGTAGAAGTAAAGGTACTGAAAATCGGAAATACTCCAGTAAAGTAAATATACCTCAAAATTGTATTGTAGAACAGTACTTGAGTAAATGTACTTAGTTACTTTACACCACTGGGTTAATGCAGACATGTTCACCACAACAAGCGATCATGGACCCACATTTGAATTGACGCGACAGGTTTTATTACATTCACTGGATAGAAAGCCACCTATCTCTCTGGCTTTGAAGTTAATTAAAGTTGCCTCTGGAACAGATTAGGGTTGTTTAAAGTCATCATTGTATTCTATATAAATCCCCAGTTAAGTTTCACTTTCATTTTGACCGGCTTTTGAAATAAATGAAAACCTTGGCTTTGAAAGCGTGGCTGATAAAAAGAGACAAGCAAACTAGGCAGAAGGCAGAAAAAACATTTCCAGAAAGGAACTGGATTACTTTTCTTATGCAGATCACTTTCCTTTATGTCGATTACGTTACTGTACTTTACAGTGTACTACTTTATTCTTTATTCTTCATTAGGATCCTCATTATCTTCCACAAAGTGGTCGCTAGTCTTCCTGGGGTCCACTCAAAATGAATACAATAAAAACAAACAATGGTTAAAATCGTGCTAAAAATGTAACTATAAACAAAAAAGGCAAAACAGACTAAATTAGTTATCAGTATTCAGACAAAAAAAATTTCATCACTTCCAATTTCCCTTGTTGAATCTGTATTCTGACTGAGTTGTCCATCCAAATTGGATAAAATTGGTATCCTGACTTGAAAATCCTGACTTTTTTTTGTTTAATAAAGCGCTGGAGAGACATGGAGACTTATTATTAAACAAACATTCTATAGCAATGAGTACTATCAGAATATAGAGCTATTTAACACTTATTTTAACCAAAGAAAATCACTTTACCTTTAATGGGTTCAAAAACATTCCTTTATGTCTCAGCTGAACGGTATGTTCTATATTATGTTACTTATTGAATTGCTGCACCTTGTGCACAGATCTGCATTGGCTTCTATTTTGAACCTCATGTACATACAGTACCTGTTATGCTGCTTTTTTTTGCACATCGTTGCTGTCGGGCAGAAACCTCTTATCTCCATATTTTAAACCCTAGTTTTTTGCCCTACAAGATCGTACTACTGTGTCACACTAAAGTATCAAAAATAGCAGATCTCCAAGCTCAAAATGTGTTGCTATTTTTGAATTTGAATCCTGAACTTAAGTTTTCAAATAATCGTAAAAAGTGCCCCGGAGATGTAGTGGAGTGGAAGTATCAAATATAAAAAACAGACTTATTCAAGTAAAGTAAAAGCACCTCAAAATTATACGCAATTACAGTACTTGAGTAAATGTACTTAGTTACTTTACACCACTGATACAGTATATGATGTCATGCCATGGTTAACATACTGTAACATATAACCACTAGAATTATGAAGTGTACAGTGTACACATCCTCAACATGCGTGTGCGTGTGCGTGTGCGTGTGTGTGTGTGTGTGTGTGTGTGTGTACGTGTGAGTGTGCATATGAAATGCAGGACTCTGCTGATTATTATACATCAAATGATCAATGTCAGCTCTTACAACTACGGCGAAATAAACCAAAAATAGCAGATCTACAAGCACACAATGTGCCACGACATCAACGTAGAATGGAGTATAACGTCTCTGTCGGGTGGAAACCTCATATGTCCAAAACTGTAAATTTTCAGGATTCAAATTCAAAAGCATCAAAAGTAGCAGATCTACAAGCTCGATCTCGAAACGCGTCGCTTCGCGTTTCGAGCTTGTAGATCTGCTACTTTTGAGGAGATAGGAGGTTTCGGCCCGACAGCAAGGATAAATCAGATGGACTCACCCCATAGGCTTGTCCAAACGGCTGCCTAGCGAGCCCACCACCTCCCCGAGAGTACAGTGTGCCTGGCCCAGGAAGTCCTGCAGGGGGCGACAGAGAGAAGAAAACACACCCAATGTAGCCCATTTATTACTTAACCCATGGGTTCCCAAACTTTTCAGCCCGCGACCCCAAAATAAGGCGCCCATTGACTCGCGACCCCACCTAAACCTGGAGGTAATTTATGCACATAAACTTGCACGTTCGGTGCGCATTTGAAATGTATTAAACTGGTAAAATGTACTATTTGTAATCATTTTAGGTTGTATTTCATCCATTCTGGGTCGCGACCCCGACTTTGGGAACCCCTGACTTAACCCATTGAAACCGGGAACGCATCTAGTGTAACCACTTTAACCATTATCTTATTTATTTTTTATCGTTTTTTTTTTTTTTTAAAGCAAATTTTTAACTAAAATTTTTGCTTCTGGGGTCCCTGGAACAACATATTTTGAGATGGGGGTACACGGCCAAATACATATCATTTTGGTGGTCCTTGACATGAAAAGGTTTGAGAACCACTGATATATAGCAACATAAGTTTTTTCAAAAAACTGTTAGGATTTAGAAGACCTTTGTAGAATCCCCAGAAGCAAAGATTTGAGTGAGAAGTTTTCGCTTTAAAAAAATTATATATAAATATAAATATAAATATAAATATATTCAAAGATTTTACACACATTTTCATGATTTAAAAAAATAAATAGCAGATCTACAAGCTCGTAGCACGGCATTCGGTGCAGCGCTATGAGCTTGTATATCTGCTAGCTGTCTTAATGGTTTAAAGCAGTGGTTCCCAAACTGGGGATCCCCAGATTATTTTGAGGGGGGGGATTGGAAGATTATGCTCCAGCCAGAGCATTGAGGTCTGCCAACCAGCTGCTCTTGACTGTTCCCACAGCTAGGCTAAGAAGCAGGGGAGATCGTGCCTTTGCTGTTGCAGCCCCTACGCTCTGGAATAGCCTGCCCTTAACCATCAGAGGTGGCCAGTCCATTGAGGCGTTCAAGTCTCTCCTCAAGACTCATTTATTTTCGTTGGCCTTTGGATTACACCTGACTTCATGGTACATATTTTTATATATATATATTTTGTTTTATTATACTATGAGGATGCACATGCATAAGGTTTTGTTGATGCTTTGATTTTACTGTGTTCAGCACTTTGGTCAATCTCGATTGTTTTAAATGTACTCTATAAACAAAGCTTGATTTGACTTGAACAAAATAATAATAATTTGTCAAATTGGTACTCACATGTTTGGACAGGTTGGCACTCTTGGAGTCAACATCATACCTGGAAGACATGAAGGAAACGGAACACATCAGGGATTATACTTCATTTATACCCCAACAACACACTCTGAGAGAGAGAAGGAGAACGCCTGAGCCACATGTCGACGCTCCTCCAGTGTGGGGATGATTCTCTGGCAACACGAGGGAGGCAATCACACGGCCAGTTCACTCAGCCATCGTCGGAGGAACTGTTTGACAGCTCAGGTCATTTCACCCGCCACTAAAATTGGATTGCTCTTTTCTGGGCAATACTTTTGTGGCGATTTATTCTGCAAGAACACTTTGGCGAATAGGCCCGTAACAATTCGGTGTGTGACAGTGGGTGTAATTGAACACACACACACACACACACACACACACACACACACACACACACACACACACACACACACACACACACACACACACACACACACACACACACACACACACACACACACACACACACACACACACACACACACACACACACACACACACACACACACACATCCTCAGTTTGAGGGCAATCTTAAATAAAGGAAGACAACTTCACTTAATTCATTCAAACCGGGAAAGCATCTGTCATTTTAGATTTTAGCTATATATGAGTGTGTATGTGACAATTTTTCCAAAATAGCAGATATACAAGCTCATAACATGTCACTTTGTGCCGCGCTATGAGCTTGTAGATCTGCTATTTTTTAACTCAAATCTTTGCTTCTGGGGGTAAAATCTTTGCTTCTGGGGGGTCCCATGAACAAAATATTTTGACATGGTAGGGGTCCGCGGCCAAATACATATCATTTTGGGGGTTCTTGACATGAGCACCACTGATATTTTTCAGAAACCTGTTAGGATTTATAAGACATTTTTAGAAATCGGCCTCAGGTCTTAAAGGGTTAAATAAAAGTAAGACAACTTCACTTCATCCAAAGCAAAGCTCTGGAGCAAACCAATATAACATCGCTGTCGGGCAAAAAAAACTCATATCTCCGTGGTGCAACTTTTTGTGTTTTGTTGCAAATAAATGCCCTACTTCGTCACACTGCAGTATCACACAAAACTGGTCATAAATAATGTGTCGTGACGCGTTGTGAGCTTGTAGATTGGCTATTTTTGACAAGTTTTGGAAGTGAAAGTATTTAAGTGTGTCCATGGGTTTTATAAACATTTATCCATGTGAATAATGGATAAATTCAGGGTGCTATCGCGTCTGGGTCCAATTCTCAATAATGACCTGCTCCCCATTGAGTATCCCTTGCGTAGCTGCAATAACTGAGTTCTGTCAGTCAGGCAAGAAACTAGACTCCAAAAGTCCAAATATGATTTTGTATGTATTTCCGTCTACACCAAACCTCTTCACAGAAAATAGCCGATCTACCACCTCACCAAACCAATTGTTCATTCATGTGGTTAAAAAACCTGCCTACTTTGAGCCATCACAGACTAGACAGAGACACATATCTGTTACTTGGTCTTAGACACCATGAAAGATATGCGTGCATGCACACGCACACACACAGAAAAACATGCGTGCATGCACACGGACACATACACACAGAGAAACATGCGTGCATGCACCCGCACACATACTGTACACATCAACACCGAGAAACATGCGTGCATGCGCACAAACACACTCGCACACATACACACAGAGAAACATGCGCGCATGCACGCACACACGTGCACACACACACACACACAGACGGACGGACACAGAGAAACATGCGTGCATGCACATACACACAGACACATACACAGAGAAACATGGGTGCATGCACATACGCACACGGACACAAACACACAGAGAAACATGCGTGCATGCACACGGACACATACATAGAAAACGTGCGTGCATGCACATACACACTGATACATACACAGAGAAACATGGGTGCATGCACATACACGCACACATACACAGAGAGACATACGTGCATGCTGCACACAACCCCACATAGCCCCTATGCATGCTTGCAGACATGTGAACATGGACTCAGGCACAGACAAAAATACTCAGACACACATACACACACACTAGACATTTTCAAATGCGTAAAGCATGACAAAAACATTATATACGAGTGGAAGTGGGAAGGAAGGTCTCTCTCCCTCTCTCTCAGATAGCACAGCTTTTTTTTTTTACCACTAAAAAGGTAATAAAAAATAAGTATATACCAATGCCAGTTCTTTGTTGTTATGTTTTGTTTGTTTGTTGCCAGACCAAGGACCAATAAGCGTTTGACTTTATTGTGTTTTATCCTTGACGTTTTTCTTGTGAAAAGCACGTGTGCCATGTGTTTTTCTTTTAAACATAACGTCTAATAGAATCCTCTCTCTCTCTCCATAACGTCTAATAGAATCCTCTCTCTCTCTCTCTCCATAATGTCTAATGTAATCCTCTCTCTAGCTCCCTCTCTCTCTTCAGAGAAGAGGATGAAACACACACACAGCAGTCACACTGAGCAATTGTCAAAGTGATGGAGGCACATTGAAGATATTGCCCACACACACACACACACACACGCTCCAGGTCTCCCAATGCTATTTATAGTCCATCAAGCATTCCTGGGCTGTCAGACACTTACACACGTGACGTGTGACACATTAATCAAACGGCATAGTATGTCGCTGAAGAATGCAATTGTCACATACACACACACACAGCTTTGGCAACCATGCATTTTGTGCACACACATATCACCCCTACACAACGTAAAAAAAAATAAGAAGAAGGAGAAACAATAATCATGCACCTTATGTATATTGGAGTGTTGGGCTGTCACGATTATAAAAGGTAAATGGTGCATTTATATAGCGCCTTTTATCCAAGGCGAAAACTAAATAAAAACTAAACAAAAACTAAACTATGATGACTAAATACATTTACAATTTACGTAAATTTTCTCTGGGCGAAGCACATGGATACCAGGTGTGTTTACAAATGGCCGGATGAGCGATAATAATGGATCTACATTTTCTGTGGCCAGTTGAAAAGGTAAGAAAAGCGTGCATTTTTGGCTATAGATGGTATATTCACATGCTGCTGCAAGACAAGGGGCCATCGCGGTTGGATATTCTTTTCTCTGAGCGACGCACATCGCTACCGGGTGTGTTTGCACACGGTCAGACAAGCGATCAAAACAGATACATTTTCTTTGACCAGATTCACACACACACATTCACACACCGATGGCGGAGGAAACCATGCAAGGCACCAACCTGCTCACCGGGAGCAATTAGGGGTTCAGCGTCTTGCTCAAGGACACTTCAACACTAACTCGGCGGGAGCCCGGGATCGAACAACATTTAAGTTGACGATTAATTGTCACACAAATAATTGCGATTAACAATTTGTGTTAATTTGTGCTGTGTTGTTTTTGGCATTGAACATTGGAACATATTTGCCTTTTTAGGCCTCGCAATAAAAAAATTGCATAGGGCAGATGTGACAAATAACTGAAATATGCAAAGATTTTTTATTTTATTTTATGTAAGAAATGTTTTCAACATGGAAACGATTATGCAAAAATGATTGCGATTATCTCAAATAATTGGGATTAGATCAGGGATCTTCAACGTTTTTCAGGCCAGGGACCAAGGGGTCCCTGGCCTGGCTGAGAGAGAGTTGAAGCAGGGACCCCACCACTACATATTGGATTCATGATAAATGTGTGTTTTCAGACATTTAACGACTTAAACCCTCAATACTTTGAGAACTTGACCTTTTGGCTGTACTTGGTGTCTTGGTCTGCTAATTTTTCCCTGTACACCAAACCTCTTCACGAGAAAAAATATTTTCGTCTAATGTTCCCCCCAGAATAGGGTGGGAGGGTTCAAGTGGACAAGTGGTTAATGTAAAAAAATAAATAAATAAAGTCCCTATCACACAAAGACTTGGCGGACCCGCTGCAGTATCTCTGAGGACCGCCTAGGGGTCCCGGACCCCCAGTTGAAGACCCCCTGGATTAGACGATTATGTAATTATTGTGCCTTCCCTTTATCTGACCTGTTCCGTTTCGTTAGCCTCTCCTCTCCGTCTTCCCTCACAGTGTTACCAGGTTTTGCGAGAGAATTAACTCATTCAATCCAGGAACGCATCTACAAATGTCCTCTAAATCCTAATAGGTTTCTGATATCAGTGGTTCTCAAATGTTTTCATGTCAAGGACCACCCAAAATATGTATTTGGCCGCCGACCCCACATCACAAAATGTTTTGTTCCAGGGACCCACCTAGAAGCAAAGATTTGAGTTAAAAATGTTCTCTTTAAAAATATATATATTTAAAGATTTGGACAAAAAAAAAATAGCAGATCTACAAGCTTGTAGATCTGCTATTTTTTGATAGCCAAAGTATAAAGTAATGGTTATAGCTAAAATCCAAAATGACACGTGCGTTCCCGGATTGAATGGGATAAGCAGGTCTATGAAAACAAGCGAATAGGCCACAGTAAACCTACATGGATCGAATATTTGAAAATAGTCGATCTACAAGCTCACAACGCATCGCAACGCGATGGAATGTGAGCTTGTAGATGGGCAATTTGCGTGAAACATTATTTATATATTTTTCAAACATTTTAACAACACAAATCCCTGGCACAAAATATTTTCAGATGGGGGGGTCCGTGAACAAATACATGTGAGAATTGTATACAATGTCAAATGGGTGGCATTTCTTCCTCGGCCTAGTGGGAATGTGCGTGTGAAATTTCACGGAAATTGCAAGCTGCGTTCATGATTTGAGGCATTTTGTTCAAAACGGACCAATCCTGCAAACTGTGGAAGCCAACCTTAGCCAATCAGGATAGAATATGGGAAATCGGGCAGATCCGGGTTGATCACATGACTATATAGATACTGTGTACCAATTTGCATGAGGTTTGGATAAAATCGGTAGGAGTAATGTAAAAAAAATGGGTTTCGCACAAATCGGCCTCCTGGTGGCGCTATAACAGGCCCATGTGAAAAATTTGGGGCAGAGGTTCTGAATTGGCATCGAGGGAGTGTGTGTGCACAGTTTTGCAGCGAGCGGGCCAACGGTGCCGGAGATTAGCTGGTAACACACGGACAGGACACACACACACACACAGACACGGACGGACGGACAGGGGGTAAAAAATACTCTCTCGCCATGCCTTTCGGCCTGGCGGAGACAATAAGTCCAAATAAGCAACTACACTTAGAAACAAGCCCAAATAAGCAACTACACTTTAGAAACAAGCCAAAATAAGCAACTACACTTTAGAAACAAGCCCAAATAATAAGCAACTACACTTTAGAAACAAGCCCAAATACTTTAGAAACAAGCCCAAATAAGCAACTACATTTTAGAAACAAGCCCAAATACTAAGCAACTACACTTTAGAAACAAGCCCAAATAAGCAACTACACTTTAGAAACAAGCCCAAATAAGCAACTACACTTTAGAAACAAGCCCAAATAAGCATCACTTTAGAAACAAGCCTACGTAAGCAACTACACTTTAGAAACAAGCCTACATAAGCAAAATCCCTGTAACTGCAAGGTTGAGAACTCGCACAAACAATCATTTCACCCACTCTTTACACCTATAATCATGTGATGGGAAGATAGTGTTGATTCTGACTGACACACACACACACACACACACACACACACACACACACACACACACACACACACACACACACACACACACACACACACACACACACACACACACACACACACACACACACACACACACACACACACACACAGTGTTGTAGTGAGAGAGGGGCAATCTGGCATGGTTATGTCAGTAAAGGGTTAAACCACACTAAACAGCAGCCTGAACCACTCACTTAGTACAGTACATGTACAGTAAACACTCAACCAGTGCCCATGTACCTGTCTAACTATTTCAAAAGAGAGAGTCACACCAGAGGGAGCTCCACTGATCTCATTCCCCCCAGATTCGGCACACACATGGGGATGGATTAATTCTACTATTATGCCACCAAAATGTGGTATGCCCTACCACCAGCCATCAAACAGTGTGACTCTCTACCCTCCTTCAAAACCACCATAAAAGAGCACTTGGACCTAGAAGTCTTCTAGCGTGCCAAAATAAATGACCCCCCCACTGTTTTTCTGTAAATATACTTTTACTGCTCCTAGTATTGATGATTTCTTGTATAGTATTGTATGTCTTTATATGTCTTGATGAATTGAATACATAGGACCACGATGGAAACAAGCCCTCAGGGGGCTTTTTGTGTCATTTTTTTGGCGTTATTGACAACTGGTACCTCTGTACTTTGATATACAAGCTCATAGCGCGGCACTCTGTGCCGCGCTATGAGCTTGTACAGTATATCTGCATTTTTTTGGAATAATCGTGGAAAATGTTTGCAAATCTTTGAATATATATATTTTCTTAAAGCGAAATTTTTTAACTCCAATCTTTGCTTCTGGGGGGGTCCCTGGAACAAAATATTTTGAGATGGGGGTCCGCGGCCAAATACATATAATTCTGGGGGTCCTTGACATGAAAAAGTTGGAGCACAACTCCCACGCCCCAACAGAGTAATCACAGACGAGCAGTGGTGGAAAAGTACAATATTTTTTTTACTTAAGTTAAATATTAATATAATGATAATAATAAAAAGCTGATCGTCAGGTCCTCACAGGTTCATACGGGTCCATCTATTTCAAATGGATCAGACCGAGACCCGTGGCAATTGGAACTGATCCGACCCATGCCTGAGGGACAAGTCAATATTTTGGCCACGTATACAGTATATACGTCCTTGGCAGGCAATGTGTTAAAATTCCTTGAATTGTCACTTTAGAAGTGTGCAGATACACTGTATACACGTATACTACTGTATGTTGGTTTGTTTACTGTTGAGTGAGAAAACAATATTGCACATTAAGATAATCATCTGGGGACCCCCCAAAACAGTTTTTGGGGACCCCCAGTTTGGGAACCACTGCTCTTTTAGGCTGCCTTGTTATTGAAGGAAGTGTTGTGGGAGGAGTCTGAAGGTGTGTTGTGGGTGTTAATGCAGTGTTGCTCGGCACACCAGACTTTAAGGGGTTAAGTGATTTTTCTCTCCCTGAAGGCATCTGTCAACTCCTATACCAGAACCTCCATTCATTCTACTGGAGCCTCCGTTGTTATGGGAACCAGCCCTGGATAACTCACTCTCTCACTCTCCCTCTCTCTCCCCCCCTCTCTCTCTCACACACACCAGCTTGTTTCATTTATTCTTATTTATGCTGTGTACACTTTCTTTATGTGTTTTACCACCAAAGTACACATAAGTGTTAGACTTTATTGTGTTTTTTTTATACTTGATGGGTTTTTCTTTTAAACATAATGTCTAATAGAATCATATCCAATCAAAACTCTCTCTCACGCGCACCCGCACACACACACCCACACACACACACACACAATAACTATAGTGTATTATAATCATCATTGTTGTTGTAATAATTGATAGTATCATCACAATACAGAATTATGGTCAAAATACAAATAGGTATTGTGATATTTCATTGTGTCCACGTTGCCAAAGCCCTCGTAAGGCATAAAGAAGAAATGTACTTACAAGTCAAATCGTAAATTCTGTCTTTCTTCGAAGAAGTAATCCAACATGAACTTGCGCACAAAATCGGGGTTCAGCGTGTTGTCGATCACCTCCGTCCTGCCAAACTGTAGAGACCAACAGAACGACATAGACACAAAGATGAGTTACATACTGTAAGAGAAGCAGAGATGAGAACACATGAGAAACTAGAAAAAGTGCTCCTCGGGGCACAGGTCTCCGCCAGGTCAGGTAGGTTATTATGGGCCAGCAATGTTGATGGAATATGAAGAATCGGACAGATCCACCGTGTCATGACTATAGAGATAATGTACCCATTTGCGTGCAAAATCTGTAGGAGTAATATTAAAAAAAGGCCTCCTGGTGGTGCTATAATAGGGCAATGTCAAAAGGGTGGCATTTGTTCCTCAATGTACTGCGAATGTGCGTGCAAAGTTTGCACAGTTTCACCTGGTGGTGCTATAAAAGGCTGATGTGAAAAATGCAGGGCAAAGGTTTTTTCTTGGCTTCTATGGAGTGCGCATACAACGCTTTATACAGATCGGTGCAGTTACTGGTAAAAACTCGAATTAGCCTGTTATAGCGCCACCAAGAGGCTGGTTTGAACATTTTCAAGTGGCATTTCTTCCTGGGCCTAGTGGGAATGTACGCGCACAATTTCACGGAAATCGCACGCTGCGTTCATTATTTGAGGCATTTTGTTCAAAACAAAAGGCAAAATGCCTCCTGCTAAATTTGGAAGCCAATCTTAGCCAATCAGGATGGAATATAAAAAATCTGAAAGACCCGTTTCGTCGATTTGCGTGATGGTTGGACAACATCTGTAGGAGTAATATAAAGAAAATGCTTTGCAGATACCGACCTCCTGGTGGCGCTATAACAGGCCGTTCAGAAAAATTCGGGGCAGAGTTTCTGCTCTGGCATCCAGGGAGTGTGCGTGCACAGTTTCGCTGCAATCGGGCCAACGGTGCCGGAGATTAGCTGATCACAGACAGACGAACACACGCACGGATGGACGGACGGACGGACGGACGGACGGACAGGGTGCAAAACAGTCTCTGCCACGCCTTCGGCCAAGCGGAGACAACTAGAGACGGACCTTTTCTGGATCAGGGCTTTTGTATATATTTTTTTTGTTTTAGTTATTCGCACAATAAAAACAGCATATAAAGGTAAAATTGTAGGACACAGAAATAAGTGCAGGTGAGAAAGGAAACCCATATAGGGCTTATACAAGGTTCTCACCTACTGTAAAGCAATGAGCAAGTAGTAAGTTAAACACAAGACAAGACAAACAACAAGTACCGAGTGTGAAGTTGGCCCACAGGTTGAGAATCACTGGTTTAAAGCTTTCTCGAACCACCCCACCCCCAGCTGTTTTATTTTGAACCCTGATTTGATCTATACTTCCAAGAACAAGTGTCTTGTCTTACTGCCCAATTAACCTTTGGGTTGTAGAATATATCGATAATATATTGATAACGTAATATGAGGGATAGATAGACAAACATATATATGATATTATCATCACATTATACAATAGATAGAGGCATTTGGTCAAAAAATTTTATATTATATTTTGTCCATATCGCCCTTGGTTTGATGAAAACCCGAAGTCAAGTTTTATTCATACATGTTCAAAATCTCTGGCCGAAGGCGGGTACGCTTTTAACGGGAGCTTTTAACGAACAATGTATGACATTAACACTAACGAATGCACAAATGCCGGAGTGTAGGGAGCCGACGGCGGGTTAAGTGAGGTCGCTACCTGGCATTTATCATATTCATGATGGAGGCACATGCCGGCTTATGCAAAACTATGAATAACTGTGAGTGACTGGTGCAGAAGGGCTCCCGCGTGCATTTGCATAATGAATATTCATGCATTTGGAAATCCTGACATGAGTCCCACACATGTACACTGTGCATACCCACAAACATAACACATACAAGCGTTTGTATAACTATACTTGTGAGGAAGTCTTTTTCGGCATTGAAAACAGCTGAAAAATAGCCTACAGATTGGCTATTTTTGGTGCATGACATCAGCGCACAACTACCTATAAAATATGAAAAACTCTAACCCCAAACCTAACCTCTAAATGCCTAATCTCTCAAGAACAGATTCAGAGCTGCACTACTGAATTTGTCGTGAGCCCTGTTCAGAACGTGTGCGCGTTAGCCTACAAGTGGGCGTGCCTTCAGATCAGGAAGCAGGCCGCGCTTTACCCAATCAAATGTAGTGGGCGGGATTTACATCTGTGTGCTCGCTTCCCACTGGAAACCAACAAAAACTCATTTAACAATAGCGTCCTCGGAGCCGACAAAACCACGGAAAGTTAGTAACATTTTAACTTGCTCTTTCATCATAGAAACAAGTGGGCTTATAACACAAACGATCCATGTTCTTTGGGAGACTTGGTGTTAAGTGTTCCGTGGAGAAATATTGTTAGTGGGAATGAAAACAATGGCACACCACCGGAAGTGGAGGGCTGAGGGCAGACCAAAACCCCGGTTTCCAGTCAGCATAGGTCTACTTCATCACTCCTCCCAGAGTCAAATCAAAAGGTAAAAAAAAACAGCAGAGGGCGTTGTTTTTCCATTTTTTTGACGATGGGTTCCCACATTGCTAAATGCCTAATGCCCTTTCCCAATTATAAGCCTAACTTAATAGCCCCCCCCCCCCCCACCAGACCCAATCATGCCCCATAACCAGCATCATCTTCTCCAGTCACAACCTTTCCCTCTCACCCAGAGTCACCAACCTGGGTGTGAAAATGGACCCTCCCTCAACTGAACCTTGACCCATTCAATCCGGGAACGCATCAACAAATGTCTTCTAAATCCTAAACAGGTTTCTGACAAACGTATGTTGCTATAATATCAGTGGTGCTCAAACGTTTTCATGTCAAGGACCCCCCAAAATGATATGCATTTGGCCACCGACCCCCATCTCAAAATATTTAGCTCCAGGGACCTCCAGAAGCAAAGATTTGAATTACACATTTTCGCTTTAAATATATATATATATATATATATATTCAAAGATTTGTACCAATTTTCAAGATTTGTTCAAAAATAGCAGATCTAGCTATGAGCTTGTATATCTGCTATTTTTGAATAGCCAAAGTATAAAATAATGGTTACAGCTAAAATGACACGGATGCGGAACGCATATTGAACGGGTTAAAACATCTTTGTAAAACCTCTTTCTTCCACCTCAGGAACATTTACCAAACTCTGCCCCACACTCTCACCCTGCCAGATGCTGGAAAACTGCTCCACGCCTTTGTTTCCCCCCTTAGGTCTTTTACTCTTTTCCTTGATTGGTTTTTAATCTACTTTTTACCCTAGCCGATGTTTTTTTGTTTTGCCGTTACTGTTTGTATGCCATTGTTTTTGAAACCCTGTAGCACTTCGAGTTTTGCAAAAATGTAAAGTGCGTTATAAATCAAATGTATTATTATTATTAGTATTATTATTATAATTAATATTATTAGTATTAGTAGCCGTATAACTCCCCATAAAACTGGTTGGTCCTCACAATGTAACACGGTAATATAACTCAAAATATCTAATGAAATGACTGCAGTACATACTGCAATAATGTAGTCTCTTTCCTTTGAACATCTGCAATTATGATGTCAAACAAACACGCCAACAGATCTTCTGGCTTGAAGGCACCATTATATTAACTCAAAATTATGTTAAGCCATTAAAACCGGGAAAGCATCCGTGTCATTTAAGATTTTAGCTATTTATATAGCACATTGGTTGGCTATTCAAAAATGGCAGACATACAAGCTCATGGCACATCACTTTGTGTCGTGCTATGAGCTTGTAGATCTGCTATTTTTGAAAATTCATGACATTTGGGCAAATCTTTAATGTTTTCAAGCGAACATTTTTTACTCAAATCTTTACTTCTGGGGGTCCCTGGAACAAAATATTTTGAGATGGGGGTCCTTGATATGAAAAGGTTTGAGAACCACTGATGATTGATTATTGTTTTAGAAGACATTTGTAGAATCAGCCTCAGGTCTTAATGTGTTAATGTCCATAATTCACAAACCTGAATGTCATTTTCCCTTTAAAGTGGTTTGAGTCATCCGTTCGGTTCGGTATGGGAACCGTAAGGCTCCCGGTTTGAACCCCGGCTCCTGCTGGCTTTGTGACGGAGTGTCTTTGAGCAAGACAAGGAACCCCAAGCTGCTCCCGTTGAGTAGGCCTGTCATAATTATTAAATAATCGTCTAATCGCAATTATTTTGCATAATCGTCATAATTGTTTCAATGTTGGAAAAAGGTTTGTACATTTTCAAATATTTTCCAAAAATGGCAGAAATAGCTGATGTACAAGCTGTTTCTGCTACCAAAAAAATTGCAAGTATTAAATGATTACATAATATGTCTTTAATTTATTTGTATATTTATGTTATTTGTCATTTCTGCCCTGTGGAACTTTTAAATCACAAAGCCTAAGAGGCAAACAGAAGTGTATTTTGTATTCATAAGTTCCAATGTTTAATGCCAAGAACACAATTAAATAGTTAATCGCAATAATTTGTATGACAATTAATCGTCAACTTAACACATTGGATGCCTGAATTTTTTTATAACAACTTACCGTGGGTGCCAGCATTCTCCCCATTGACTGACGCTTTGCTGTTTAAAGCTCTAGACTCCACGACGAGCAAATGCACGTAAAAAAAAGCATCCATTCATGTAGCGCTATGACCCTGGCTACATCCTGGAACGATAACATTTCACTCGCGAGTTACAACGGGGGGGGGGGGGGATCGCGCATCGCGCATGACCGGTTTATCCCCACCGGAAACAGATTCGGAGATACAGACGTTTTAAAGAAGGAAATAGACAGGAAGCGGATGGGGAGCCATGTTTTTAAATACGCTTTTGGCACTCCGCGTCACTTTTTGCACCTTTTGCAAAACCGTATATATGCGGTTTTGGCACCCCATGTGTTAAATGTTGTAATCGTGACAGCCTTACTGATGAGCAGGTTGTTGCCTTGTATGGTTTCCCCTGGCGTCACATGTGTGAATGTGTGTGAATGGGTGAATGTAATGCACATTTTGTAAAACTGTAGATAAAGACGCGATAGTGATGCACCATTTACCATTTATAGCAGTGGTTCTCAACCTGTGGGTCGGGACCCCCAGGTGGGTCCCCATAGGATTTTTTTTTTTTGGGGGGGGGGGGTCCCCAGATGACAGTGAAGTGACAATTTAAGGACTTTTTAGACCTCATTAAACGTAAAAAAATAAGGAGAAAAAGACCATTACGACATCAAAAGTAATCAACTATAAAAACTGGTGAAACATTGGCCAAATTGTCAAATAATATATAAGAAAGAGGCAAACATTTTTAAAAGAGCCGATCTACAAGCTCACAACGCCTCGCAACGCCTCACAATATGCATCTGTGGAACCGAGTCAAACTAAAGGTAATGCCTCAACAGCTACAATCCAAGTGCTTGTCAGGGGGGGGGGGGGATCCCCAGTTCAAATATGATATTTTATGGTGTCACCACCTGAAAAGGTAGAGAACCACTGATTTATAGTAATCATCCATTGTTTTGTTTTTTCAAAGCGAGAATGACTTACTGCGAGTAGAAAAAGCTACCGTCCCGTTTTGTATTTCAGGGTAGTAACATGCTTATTACTGGTGGTGCACAAGTATAAATCAGGCTTAAAACGTAAATACATAGAACCTGTCCTGCTGCGTCCTGACATCACTCCCGCTACCCCTGGGTCACAGCTTTGTTTTTTGTATTGGAACTCCCATAGGGGAATCATAGATGGCGTCATATAAGAACTGTGTTCCAAAAATAAACAAACCACCCCGGTGATAAATAAAATATATATATTTATATATGACCCTAACCCTTTGATTGGATAAATCAGTATTTTTCAGAGATGATGCTTCATATCCATACGAGTAAAAAAGTTGGGGTGGTTTGTTTATTTCTGGAACACAGTTCTAATATGACGCGATCCAATTCCCCTATGGGAATTACAATAAAAAATTGCGGCAGTGATCAGACCCATAAGAGAGAGAGAGTTATGACACGCTTTGATCTCGCCGCAAAGCGGGCCGCTATGGGCTATATCCAAACATTGGAACTATATCATTGAGAAAGAACGGGCATTTCCGCATTCCATTCTTACAATGGGAGTCAACGCTACGTGTCGTCACTCTCATACTACTGTAGATCACGCTGGCAGTGATGTCAGACTTCGGTGCTCTATTATCTGAAGGGAGTCCTAACTAAAACTAAAACAATGATGGAGCTTTGTATGTACGACAAAGAATTTCACCCTCTGGTTTTTCCACATGTGATGTGAAAATAAAGTTGTGCTGAGCCACTCACCTCTCTCCATTCCTTGTTGCCGACTCCTTGCGTGTAGAGAACACAGACTGTGGAACACATAGAAACATTAGTTAATTAGAGAACACAGACTGTGGAACACATAGAAACATTAGTTCATTAGAGAACACAGACTGTGGAACACATAGAAACATTAGTTCATTAGAGAACACAGACTGTGGAACACATAGAAACATTAGTTCATTAGAGAACACAGACTGTGGAACACATAGAAACATTAGTTCATTAGAGAACACAGACTGTGGAACACATAGAAACATTAGTTCAATAGAGAACACAGACTGTGGAACACATAGAAACATTAGTTCATTAGAGTACACAGACTGTGGAACACATAGAAACATTAGTTCATTAGAGAACACAGACTGTGGAACACATAGAAACATTAGTTCAATAGAGAACACAGACTGTGGAACACATAGAAACATTAGTTCATTAGAGAACACATACTGTGGAACACATAGAAACGGTTCATTACCACGACAGCTGTACAACCAATCATCTCAAAGCAACTGATCCTTATAAACCTTAACACATTTAAAGAAACCTTGTATCTCCATATTTATTCTTTAGTTTTTGTTTGCAAAAATAGCCAATCTACAAGCTCACAATGCGTCTCCATTCGACGCATAGTGAGCTTGTAAATTAGCTTGTCATTTTCAATCTGGAGAGAGTTGGAAACTTTCTCCCAAAATAGGGAATGTTGAAAGTGGTTAAGACTGTCTGTGGGTTTTATAAACATTTAACCAATGAAGTATTATGAAGTATTAAGTATTAACAAGAGCTTGTGACTAATAATAACTACATTGGATCAACTGGAACGCAGGTTCTGTTTTCCATTTCCCGAAAAAGAGAAACCTTGGACATACAAGGTTGCCAATCTTACATTTGTCAACGTTTATTTTAAATTTTTTCATAAATCCGTGCCATTGAACACCCTTTACGTCTGTGTGTGGGTTGTACAAATATTGAACCAACGAAAAGTATTAAAAAGCGCTTCTGACTAAACCTCATAACTCCAATGGATCGTTGGCGTTCAAAGCACATAACTCCAACTCTTGAAAAGTTCATATATTGGACATTAGAGATGCGCGGATCGCGGTTTTAGCCGTGGTTGCCGCGAATAACCGCAGTGTGGGTGGATTTGGGTCAATCAAATATAATCATGAATTAATATTGAATAAACCGCAGGTGAAATAATGCGTGAAATAAATTATCTTATCTAGGCCTATTATAGCTTTTAAAAAGCACGAAATCTCGCTGTGCGTGTAGTATTTGAAATATTACGTCATTTTCCATCAGGCACAAATTAGCCACCTACTACACGTGCTTTGCGTGCACTGTGTTGTTGTTTGGAAGCGGAAGGAGGACCCCTTGCCGGCAAAGGCAGCTAATGCTATAGTGAGAGAGAAACTTAATGGAGGATTTAAAACTAAAAACTAAAAAAGAAGGGAGGAACAAAAGTTTGCCGTGGGAGTGATTTAGTGAAGTTCTTAATCCTGCCGACGACTGGATATATGTCTTATGAAAAGTTGCGATGTGAGAAAGTGATGGAAGAAGGAGGTTTTTCTGTTACCATGGATACAGATGTATACAGTCACTACATCGGTGATGGCGACAGTGGTGAGTGACATTGTTTGTTCAAGTACGTATCCATGTAGAAAACCATGTGCATCCCTGCAGCGGATCTACATGCGGATCGTGTGACGAAAAAGCCCATCCGCACATCTCTATTGGGACATATAGTTGGCTTCTGTCCGACAGCAGACATATGCTGCATCCGTTTCCACCACAATTTCAGTGTCACAGTAACTTTTAAGGCCCCCGTTGGAATATGATGTATAATATAATAAAAAGGTCTAAATTACATCACTCGACAATCTAAAAGGCAACATCAAAGTACATCAGGCTCAGAAACTGCCTTATTGTGATGGTTGTAAAACATAATTTCAGAGTAATATGTCGTATTCCTCCTCCTCACACAAAATAGGCAAATGAAATTACTGAACTCATCAGAGTTCTTTGATGTTCTCTTCAGGTGGCCGCGCGCACACACTGGGACACTAATAATAACCAGGCTTACACAACTAGACCACACACACACACACACACACACACACACACACACACACACACACACACACACACACACACACACACACACACACACACACACACACACACACACACACACACACACACACACACACACACACACACACACACACACACACACACACACACACACACACACACACAGTTTGTATTACTATACAAATCTTTGAATATATAAAGCAAACATTTGAAACTCATATCTTCTGGGGATTCTACAAATGTCTTCTAAACTCTAACAGTTTTTCTTTTTTAAACGTATGTTGCTATAATTTTTTTCATGTCAAGGACCCCCAAAATTATACGTATTTGGCCACGGACCCCCATCTTAAAATATTTAGTTCCAGGGATTTTGACAGCCAATTCTGATTAAGTCTTAGTCTTTTGAATAACACACCATTTAGTTTTAGTCCTATTTTAGTCATCTGAAATAGTTTAGTCTTCGTTGACTAAATATACAATTCGTAGTCTTTTAGTCTTTAAGTCTTAACACTGTCTACAAGGGCTTGTAGATCAGCTATTTTTCGGTGCACGACACCAGCGCACAACTAAGTGTAAATCAGGCAAACTGTAACTCTATCTCTAATCCCTAAACCTATAAATGTCTAATCCTAAAACCTATAACTGCAACCTGAATCTGTTTCCCAATGGTAAACGTATCTCTAACAATCTTTTATCAACCATAAAACAAAGTTGTATTTCTTGTGAGGAGCAGGAACACGGTCCTCACAACCTCCATTTCTCAAATTCTACTATGCACACACACACACACACACACACACACACACACACACACACACACACTTTACTACGTTCATTCAAACCTCAACCATCGCCACTACACCCCTAAACTTAGACTTTACCCTGATTAAAAGCCAAATCTTTACCCTAATTCCAAGCCAAACTACAGACGACGCAATGGACATGAGAGAGAGGTTGTACGTAGGCTGTATGATGAGTACATATGCTGTTTGTGGACGACAGCTCACCATTCAAACTTATAGGCCGGCACCCGAGCATGGACTACTGGACTTCCTGACGAACCACCACCAACTGATGGTGAGAATGGGAGACATCACGTCAGACACCCTGACTAGGGTTGGGATCGTTTGAGATTTTAACGATTCCGGTTCCTTTTTATAAACGGCTCCCTTTAACGCCTCCTATAGGGGGTTCCAAATGGACCCTTACATGGTGGTTATGGTGGTCCTTGAAATTAAAACGTTTGAGAACCACTGGTATTATAATTGTATAGCAGATGTTAAGTCCACATACTGTACCAGCTCTGACAGTGTGAAAAAACCCGGAAACGGTTCCAAAATGTGATGGAATCGATTCCTGGTTCATTACCTCCTGACCCTCAGGACTGCATGCTGAGTCCTCTCCTCTACTTATAAAAGAAGGAATTTAAAAAATTCCAAAAAGGTAGCACATCCAAAAAAATTCAATTAGATGGAGGACAAATTACTCACATTTCCACTTTTTTTATTGGCACACCAATAAATTGAACGCTTACGCGTTTCGGCTATGAGCCTTCCTCAGAGCATCCTCTCCTCTACTCCCTGTACACACACACACACACACACACACACAACTCCAATTGGGCTGACCCAAATTGTTCAAATATTCGAAGCTTTGTTCGCTGGCACGGGATTCGAACATGAAAAAAAAAAAGACGACTATTCTGTCGTTTTTATTTTTTTTAAGGCCTGTGTGCCTTACCTTGCACCTCAACGTCATACGTTCTATAGGTCAGCCCTACACTCCAATGTCAACGGGAGTACACTGAGGACTCTAGCTGGAACCAAAACACTAAAGATATAACTACAGACCACTCAAAACAATCTGGTAAGACGGCTATAGTCTTACCAGACCCCCCCCCCCCCCACCAAGGACTCACCTAACCCCAAATCACTTTACACCACAAAGCTCACAACGCATCGCTTTGCGGTGCCTTGTGAACTTGCAGATCTGCCATTTTCGATTAGACAAAGTATAAAATAATAGGGCTAAAGTGGTTAATGTAGGCTTTGTTTTACACATCTAAATCTACAACAACAGATATTTTCAAATAATTGTAGTGGAGTAAAAAGTTAAATATTTGTAGGTGGATTACAAGTGTAGTGGATTGAAAAGTACTCAAGTTAAAGGGGAATTTTGCCGCACAGTTTATTTGTACCTTTTCTATGATGTTATGATATCCTAGGATGAATGGTACAGTAAAAAAAATCCTAACTTGATCCCAGGTCCGCCACAGCTAAAAACGCGCGCCAATAGGCCTTGCGCTAGATCGCATATTTTGATAGCTATTTATTTTTATCTGATGTTCATAGTTGAATGCGCACCACTGGAAGTCTCGCTAGATGAGATTTCAATCTCGTCTAGCGAGACTTCCGGTGGGGCGCATTCAAGACAATCACGTTGCATAGTGTTCTGTCACTATGAACATCAGATCTCACAAAAAAATTAGAAAAAAAGAAGCTATTACTATTGGCGCACGTTTTTATCTGTGGCGGACCCGGGATGGAGTTATGAAATGTTTCTACTGTACCATTCATCCTAGGATATCATAACATCATAGAAAAGGTACGATTTTTTTTTTTACTTAAGTACATTACTTGAGTAAATGTACTTAGTTACTTTCCACTACTGGTTAGTAGATGATGGAGAGATACAGCCATTAGTACAGATGGTGGAGAGATACAGCCATTAGTATAGATGGTTGAGCGACACAGCCAGTGTGAGGAACAAAGACATGGCTCTTACTTGGGTCTGATTTGGAGAAGGTATCTCTGTCCAGTAGGTTTCTATGGAGACACAAAGAGAGAAAGACTGTGGTCAGAACATCAGTCATACAGCTGTGACAGCGATGTGTTCACATTAGGATTATAATAGTTTACCAAAGCTAACAAGATGACAAAAAGACTAGAATTGACAAAACATTTTACTTACCTGGAAAAAAAAAAAATGCGGCGTTTCCAAAAACAAGAACTAACTTTTTTGTGTCTCATCTATTTATTTATATTTACTCATGTTTCAATACAATATTCAATCAAAGCCACTAGTAGCCGCTGGTAGCTTCCTTTCCGAATAGACTGTCGGTCTGTCTGTCTGTCGGTCTGTACATTTTCAGGGTTTCCACCTGAAAGGGTAATGCCAATAATGACTCATCTCGGACTGGCGGCTGGAGTTCCTGACTAACAAGGTGTTTTATTTATTTATTAATTATGATTCCTCAGG
>NC_137625.1:35848654-35856154 GCF_963280865.1 Gymnoscopelus braueri | reverse complement strand
GTTGGCTATTAAAAAATAGCAGATCTACAAGCTCACTGCTATTTTTTAATTAAAAAATAATAATCTTGAAAGTGTTGAATAATCTTGCATTTTTCCTGAGGGGGGGTTCCTGGCAAAAAAACATTTTCAGATGGGTGTCCGCGGCCAAATATATATCAATTTGGGGCTCCTTGAGACGAAAAAGTTTGAGAACTACTGATTTAGAAGGCATTTGTAGCATCGGCCTCAGAGTTTAAGTGTTTTTTTTTTAAGAAAAATACTGTAGGTAGTTAGGCACCTATCACTGTCAGACCTAGAAATATCAACAAATGTGGGAGAAATCTGCAAAATTCCTCAAAAAGGTCAAGGGAAATTCTCACATAATAGTAGGAAGAACAACCAACACAGGTCTGACCCCAGTTCCAAACAGCAGTTACTGTTGTGGAAGTTGCAGCCAGAGCCATAACACCGTGTGAACTACCGGTAGTTTAATTTTTTCACTGGGAAAGAATTCCAGTTTCACGGAAGACTTCACCCATTTTCAACCTATCTTCATCGTAATTGGTCCTCACTAATGCTCATGATAAAATGGTGCCATTTTTGTCTACTCGGTCTGTCTCAGAGGAGGGCTGTGGACAGTTCAGAAACCCGCCTACCAGTGACATCATCGATCGATGGGGAATCCAAGCTAATAGAAAAATAAAATGCCGTACAGTGGTGTCATGCGAAAATCGTAAGACCAGGAAATACCAAACCAGCCGATATATTGGGTTACTATTTTCATGATTTACTTTTGAAGACAAAGGGAAGCGCACTGGATCTCTACGTTAAATACTTTAGCCCCTAAGGGTTTGAATGATGAATTAGTATTAAAATGTAATGTAATACATTTCCATGGCTTTTACAAACTTTCGTAATTTCTCCATTCTATTCGTTATCTCTCCCCTCCTGTTCTCCTCTCACAGTGTCCTTTTATCGTTCCACCTCTCTCCTCCTCCTCCTCCTCCTCTCTCCTCCCCTTGGTGGCAGAAGGGGTTTTCTCCGTGACTCTCTCTCTCTCTCTCTCTCTCATTCAATGACCGTGACCTGAATGATGACTCTCTATGGAGGATAGACCCTCTGACTGAACTAGATACATAATGCACACACAGACACACACATAAACTGACCCTTCACACACACACACACACACACACACTCTAAGTAGAGATATACCGATAGCATTTTTGGGCGGTGAAACCGCCCCTATAAGTGAGGTTTGGAAATTTGTACAATTATCCTGCGCTGTGATTGGCCAAAAATTTACCCCGCCTAACCCTGCACCGTGATTGGCCAATCACAATCTATTCAGGACTGTGATTGGCCAGTGTCACATGACACATGTGCATAGCCCTATATAAGAAACCATAACTTTAAAAAAAACATAAATTTGTTTTTTTTAAGTTATGGTTTCGTCCATCATAAAGAGTGTTTCAATAAATGTATTTATCTTTTGTACATGATTGGTTGACTCCATTCAGTATTGTGATTAGCTAGCAAGACACATGCTGTGATTGGCTAGTGATACATATGACGAAACTAATCTAAAACCACTGTGATGTGACACTAGTATATTACTTAGATACTGTCCATTTCGTGAGAACAGTAAAGAAGAACTCAAAGATCACTAAATGTATTTATTTTTTGTACATGATTGGACTCCATTCAGTATTGTGATTAGCTAGCAAGACACCGCCCACTTCACACAGGGTGTGATTTTTTTCTTACAGATACCAATACCCATAACTTGCGTATCCGACAGTGTGTCGTTTAAAAAAAAACATCTAGGACAGTGGTTCTCAAAGTGGGGTCCAGGCAGGACTGTCAGGGTTCCTTGAGGGGGTTCTAAATGGACCCTTACAGGTCTGTATTCCATTAATAATTAAAGAAGTGCAGCTACAAGTTAGTAAAATAATCATGTAGATAGGTACAGTAAGAGGGTAAAACAGTAGTGCAACATCAACGGAAGCATTCAATATTACTGTAAATGTAATATCATTGTGATCGGATTGACATACTCGCCGATACCGATAGCAGCATTTTAGGCAGTTATCGGCAGCTTTTCCGACACTGGTATCGGTATCGATAACAACTCTACACACTAGCAGTGATTTCATAGGACGTGGGCAAGGAAGGCGCTATTGAGAAATGAGTCTACAGCAGGGGTCTTCAATGTTTTTCAGGCCAAGGACCCCTTAGCGAGAGAGATGAAGCAGGGACCCCCGCACTAAATATTGTATATCATTGTGTTGCAGATTCAACTTTTGCATAGAGATTTCATAGACTTGTTTGACAACACTCAGCAACATTGTGCAGGGATTCATGTTAATGTGTATTTTCAGACAGTTAACCACTTAAACCCCCGAAAAAAAAACATCTTTGCTGAAAATAGCCGATCAACGAGCTTGTAGATCTGCTATTTTTGACTAATGTTCCCCTCAGAATAGGGATGCTAGGGTTCAAGTGGTTAATGTAAAAAAAAAAATCTTATCACACAAAGATTTGGCAGCCCCCCTGTAGTAACTCTGAGGAGCCCCTAGGGGTCCCGGACCCCCTGTTGAAGACCCCTGGTCTACAGTATCTGTGAACAAGGGTGGCAAAATACCACCAACCAGCCCAGCAGTCCATTTTTACACACAATTAACACTCTGGATGTTGTGTGATGTGCTGAATGACGAGGTTTAGAAAAATATATATTATCAGTGGTTCCCAAAGGTTTTAGCTTAAGACCCAAAAGAGAAATTTGATGTCTCCCTGCGACCCAAACTAATTATTCATTTTGTTATTGTAGACGGCACCCGGGAGCAGTATGGGTTGGCACCCCAGCCTGTGTCTTCCGTGAGGAAGAAGCCCAACAAACCCACGGTGAGACCTTTAAGGAGGGCCTTTCAGGCAAGCCGCAAGTGGAGCCTGTAGTACCACCACGGCCCAAGACACCATCACGCCGGAGTGAAATGTTTGGAGCGGGGGAGTCTGGTGTAAGGCTCAGGTCCTGGACCTGGTGAGACGAAGAAGGGGCCCGGACAGGAGGCCATCCACAGAGCCTAGTCCCTCCAAGTGCCAGAGCCTCCCCCGGTTCAGGCAGAGTAGTTCCGGAGAAGCGGACTGAGGGGCCCCGTCTTTCCCTAAGAGGACTGACCGTGGGTAGCTACTGGGACGTAAGTCAGGTCTTGATCAACTCCGGCTGGGACACCTGTATGAGGGTGTATGTTGCGAGACCCGAAACACCCGATGACCCCAGGCTACAACACTGATGATACGCCCCGGGTGCATCCACGTGATGTTTTTTATTTATTGTAGCTACAACAATGTTGAGAAATCAGAACCAAAGAATTTCAATCATGTGCTCTCCAAAGTAGGCCTGTCACAATTATTACATAATTGTCTAATCGCAATTATTTGAGATAATCACAATTGTTTTTGCATAATCGTCATAATCGTTTGTTCGTTTCCATGTTGAAAGATTTTCACACATTATCAAATATTATAAAATGCAGAAAAAGCAGATCGACAAGCTTACAACACTCCACTTTGTAAGCTTGATGATCAGCTATTTCTGCTTTTTTTTACCTGTATAAAATTCATCAAATATGTCAATAAAAAATATTCAATGGCAAACACACAATTAAATCATTGATCGCAATTATTTGAGTGACAATTAATCGTCAACTTAAACTTATACCGTGACAGCTCTACTCCAAAGCAACAAGAAAACCTACAAAACAACCTACTAAGCATGCCATCACATCAAAATGGAAAGTGTTTCAAACAGTTACCCAGAGTTTGAATGGTAAAGTAGGCTATGAGGTCACTGCTGCCCTCACCTCACATGATGCAATGCAGGGTAACATTGCAACAGACTACCATGCTATCCCTTTTGTTTGACATTATGATAGACATTTTAGAATCATGTTGAAAATCATATCCGTTTCATCCAATTGTATTTGAACTAATAGAGGCTTAACTTCACAGCAGGGGTCTTTCACAGCATTGGTTCTCAAAGTGGGGCCCGGGGACCCCCAGGGGTCCTTGCGGAGGTTCCAGAGGGTCTCCAGCTAAATGATGGATAGTTAAGAACCAAATGGACCCTTATGGGTCTGTAACTCTGAGTGTACATATGTAACATTTGTACACTCTCAGAGTTAAAATAACATTGATTTTACAAAATAAATTGGGGTCCCAGAGATAGAAATGTCATTAAATGAGGGTCCGTAGCCTAATGCATGTCAAACTGGGGGTCCTTGAAATAAAAATGGTTGACAATCAATGCTAGAGCTGTAAAGAATATTCTCTTATGGCGGTCCATGGCATCTCTTTTCAAATGGGGGTCCGCGGACTAATAAGTGTTAATTTGGGGGTCCTTGACATGAAAAAGTTTCAGAACCACTGTTTCACAGCTCCTGTAGGCAACAACTGTTCCAACGTCTATTTCCACTACACTATTCTCTTTCTAGCCAAGGGCCTAGCATCCGGCTTGTATTGAGGCTAATATAGGAAGACAGTTCATATGAATGGCCTGTAGTCTCGCTGTTTCACCACCATCGTGGTGCGTTGAGAGCTTGTAGATATGCTATTTCCCAACCTCAAATAACGTGAGGTTTGAAAATGTATGAACATTTTTCAACATGGTAACAATTATGAGATTATGCAAAATAATAGCAAATATCTTCAGTAATTGCGATTAGGCAATCATGTAATAATTGTGATAGGCCTACTACATAGTTCTCAGTGTGTGTGTGTGTGTGTGTGTGTGTGTGTGTGTGTGTGTGTGTCCAGCTGTGCATAGCAACAGAACAGGAATATTCTAGGAAACATAATGGAGCGAGTAAAGCCAACAGAGCATGCTCTGAGATGCACCCAGTGCCAGCGCTACAAGTGGCTCTCCTCTTTCACTCTATGACAGGGGTCTTCAACATTTTTCAGGTCAATTTTACAATTCAGGCATTTAGCAGACAACTCCTAATCCAGAGCGATTTACAGTAAGCAAGGTAAACACGAGGTAAATGCATAGAAATAGTGATCTAGGATCATAGGTAAACCAAGAACCTATCATTGGTCTTAACTGTATAATATCAAAACATATAATCTGTACATTGAAACTATACACACACACACACACACACACACACACACACACACACACACACACACACACACACACACACACACACACACACACACACACACACACACACACACACACACACACACACACACACACACACACACACACACACACACACACACACACACACACACACACACACACAAGGATGCCAGGTCTACAAATGAACCTGGCATCTGTCTACATAACACATAACATCTAAATTAGATTTTAGCCTTTGCCTGCAAGGTCGTCAAGGCTAGGACAAGTGCTACGGGCTAGGGTGGAATCTGAAGAGATGAGTCTTCAGATTATGGCGGAAGATTGGAAGCGAGTCAAGGTCAAGGACCCCTTAGCTGAGAGAGAGAGATGAAGCAGGGACCCCCACGACATATTGTATAAAATTATTGTGTTACGGATTCAAGTTTTTCATAGATTTCATTGATAGCTTCATAGACTTGTTTAACAGCACTATCATCAATGTTGTATGAATTCATGTTTTTGTATCATATATTTACACATTAGCTTATCTATTAATTCACATTAATTTGTATTTTCAGACCTTATTTAACCACTTAAAGACACAATACTTAGTAAACTTGACCGTTGGCTCTGTACGTTTGCTCTTTTTTTCCATCTACACCAAACCTCTTTGCCAAAAATAGCAGATCTACAAGTTCATGACGCGCAAGTAGAACTGCTATTTTTTGCTAATGTTCTCCTCAGAATAGGGATGCTATTGAAGGCATTTATGTAAAAAAAAGGAGGAAAAAAATCACACAAAGATTTGGCGGCCCCCCTGTAGTAACTGGGGGACCCCCTATTGAATACCCCTGCTCTATGACCCAATTCCTCTCTCTCTGCTTCTCTTTCTGTTTTTTCCCCTCTCCATTTATACTTACTCTATGGTCCTCTTGTGCGTGTGTGTGTGTGTGTGTGTGTGTGTGTGTGTGTGTGGTAAAATCCCTCACCCTTCAAAAGTCGAAAAGAATATACCTGCACTTTGATACGTGAGCAGTATTGCCAGATTCTGCAAGAGAAATAAGCAACCAGGTCTAGGAAAACAAGCCCAAAAGAAGCGACTAGGCCACATGAGCACTTTAATACATGAGAATAGCCGAGATCGCGGCGCGTTGTGAGCTTGGGAAAAAAGTGATTTAAAAATATATGTATGTTTGAAACATTTTAAGAACACAAATCTGGTATGCGGTCCCTGGCACCGATTTTTTTCAGATGTCAGTGGACAAATACATATTAATTTGGGGGTCCTTGACATGAAAGTGTTTGCGAACTGGTTTAAACAACATTTAGTAAACAAGTCCAAATAAGCAACTGCACTTCAGAAACAAGCCTAAAAAAAACGCAACCGCCGATATTTACAAGCAACTTTACAGAAAAACAAGCCCAAAGTCCCTTTTAATAAGCAGACTTGGCCTGTTAACACTTTGATAGTGTGATTGCTCTCTCTCGCTCTCTCAAACATTTAATTAACCACATAGCATCCCTATTCTGGGGAGAACATCCGGAAGAAATGGACGATCTACTAAGCTTGTATTTCCTCACTGGAATCAGGCAGATGACATCCATTGTAAACAACCACAGTGTGTTTAGTGTTTACATTTTGAATTCATGTTTTTTTTTTTATAATTCTTAACATTTCACCGTTATTTTTCATTGAGATGAAAAAAAATCAATTTGCAAGAGAGTAGTGGCAATCACAGCAGCACAAAGTTCCACTTAAAAATAACACAAAATCAACATATAATTCCCCCAAAAACTGATTTATGACATTCAAATGCCAGGACATAAGCAGACGTGGTCAAGTAGGTCCTTTATTTTACTTTTTAAAATGTTCATGGGGAAAAGAGAATTTTATTACTTTGGCCATTCAAAAATAGCAGATCTACAAGCTCATGGCTTGTAGATCTGCTATTTTTAGAAAAATCTTCAACATTTGTGCAAATCTTTGAATATATATATATATATATATATATATATATATATATATATATATATATATATATATATATATATATATATATATATATATATATATATATATATTAAACAACATTTTTATAACTCAAGTCTTTGTTTCTGGGGTGGGGGGGGTCCCTGGAACAACATATTTTGATGGGATCGGCGGCGTAGATTGCAGATCTACAAGCTCAGATCGTATATCTAAAAATTACACATTATTTCTCCGGTCTAAATAGGTTAACACCAAGATGATGCTGCAAAAAACACATTAAAAGCAGTTTCACCAAAAGACAAAGAAGATTCATGTAAGAAACAAGCAGGTGCGCTTCCTCTGTCTGGATGCCTTTTTTGTTTAGGCAGTGGGTGCTCAGCTAAAAATACAACTAAAAAATACCACC
>NC_137625.1:35826733-35848454 GCF_963280865.1 Gymnoscopelus braueri | reverse complement strand
ACACATACACACCAGTGTACGATAAATCGTTACATGCCTAGTGCGTATGTATGCATTTGTGCTTGTGGGCGTGAAATGTGTGCATTTGCCATACGAACGACGGGAGATGAAATGTCAACCCAGCAAGGTGCCAGTGGATACTGGGCCAAGGGCGGTCAAGGTGAACCATCTATCATCTCTCATCACCTACTCTCCACAGGGCGCTGTGTCCCATCATCACCACCCAGTATACTCTTCTCCCTGCTGGCCAACCAGTTCACCTCCTCGAACAGCTCTCAGTCCAAGTTCTCAAGTTTATTTTTATTTATAAAGCCCTGGTTGGAAAATTGCCACCTTATATCTCATCCATGCTACGTCCGAAACCTAATCACATTCTAACCCGCTCCAGCGATTGGCTAATCCTTCTGGTTCCTTTTGCCAATTGCGAACAGGGAAAGGCTGCTTTCAGCTTTGGTGCAGCTGAGTCTTGGAACCTCTTGCAACAAGAGCTTAAATTGAATACCCTAGTATCTATTGGCCATTTTAGGAATCTATATAATAACCGTGTATTACCTGTATGCAACTGTTTTAACTGATTGATGTTAACATGCAATTGTTTTAACTGTTTGTGTCAACTTTATTGTTTTTTCTTGTTGCCCTTATGTTATTTATATGTGTGTAATATCTGCATCATTGTAAATGAGGGTCTCCCTCAATGATCTCTCCGAGAATCTTAAATAAAGGTTGAATGAAAAAGGTTCTCAAATATATAAGAGCATAGCAGTGGCGGCCATTTTGTCGTTCCACAGATAAAAAGCCATCCATAGCGATTTCCGAAAAATATTTATGTTAATTATTTTAAGCCTGGAACCAAGCCATCCAGGCTCCTGGTGAATCATGACCATAAAACATTTGATTCTGTGTCAAAACCGCCAAAAAAAGGGTACGGGTATGTATTAAATATAGTATATAATATAATTAAATACTTTTTTTTTTTAAACTGCAGGCCTTCTATTCCTGGAAAGTTAGCATGCTATTATGGAAGCCATTGTTCTCGCGTTAATAAAACATTTAATGAAAAATTTGAAATCTTGTTTCCTCCCTAATCAGGTTTCCTGCCTAACGAGGCGGATTTCTGAACTGTCCACAGCCCTCTTCTCAGACACAGAAAATTATCATGAGCATTAGCAGGTTGAAAATGAGTGATGTAGTCCTTTAATTGTGCTTTTGGCATTGAACATTTATGAAAATAAAAGTTTTCCTTTTGGGTAAAAAATTGCACAACTAACCCTGTATGAAATAACAGCTGGATTAAATGAACAGGAATGTCATATTTCCGTTTTCCATGCTCTCAGCGTGGCATCTACTGTATGTGGGGCATTTAGGAGAGAAAATGAAAAACAAAAAAATATATCTTCCAAAAAAATCTAATATAGCACATCTACAAGCTCGCAACGCATCACAATGCGACACGTTGTGAGTTGTAGCTATTTTTGGAAAACAAATTCAAGCATACAATTATTCTGTATATGGCCACAGTACATTATTTTGATTATTGGTAGAGGTCATTGTCAGTCATTTCTTTGTCAGTAATATGCTTTGTACATTTATGTTATTTGTAATATCTTCGCTATGCAATGTTTGTTTATAAAGCCTGAAATGCAAACGGAAGTGTAACTCTTATTGATAATGATCCAATGTTCAATGCGAAATCAAATCATTAATCGCAAGTATTTCTAGGACAATGAATCAACTAAATGGTAACAGTCCCTGTGACTGCCCTCATGTGACAATTTAAATGGAATGTCCCCAATGTCCCCGAGCAGGTTTCAGAGGACCTGTAACCCAGGCTGAGACTGTAGCGTACACAAACGCACCCCTCTGAGATAATCCATTGCGTACAGTATGCACAACAGAGGTTCAATATATCTAAACCAACATTTAGAATACTTGCTGGATAATCAAGGGAGCAGGTTTATTTGTATTTCTTATATATAAAACAAATCTTTTTTTTGTGCATAATATATATAAATAATCTACTAAATTGTTTAGTCTAATTAAGCCCTGTATTCTATTTCGCTAAAAATAGCGACGTGTTGTGATGCAATGCGTTGTGAGTGTGAGGTATCTGCCGTTTTCACCCATGGAGGCAAGAGTTAGAAATAACTGTGATATTGAATTGAAGTCATATCAACCAGCCCTAGATCATTATGAATCCATTATTTCATGCATAGTGCGGTACTGTAACCTGGGGGGGGGGGGTGGGTTGGGGTTATTACACACCATCTCTCTCTGTGACACATGTAGACTTGCTTTGGGAGCACTGGCGTGAAATGGATTTCTCTGTCTCAAGAGGGTCTGTGCGTGCGCTTGTGTGTGTGTGTGTGTGTGTGTGTGTGTGTGTGTGTGTGTGTGTGTGTGTGTGTGTGTGTGTGTGTGTGTGTGTGTGTGTGTGTGTGTGTGTGTGTGTGTGTGTGTGTGTGTGTGCATGCGTGACGTGTGTGAGTGGCTGTGTGTCTGTCATGTTCTTATCAAAGCCATCTCTCATCTAAAAGCCACACATGGTGGATTTACAGAAGGAAATCACTTTGCACTCAGCATGCGATTTCCTTGGTGCTTAATGTGCACGTGTGCACACACACGCATACTCGCATAGACCTACGAATGCTTTCATCCAATCAGACAGAGGAGAAGAACCCATAGACCAAGTGATAGAAGAGAGAAAGTGAGAGTAGAGAAGAGAGGGGAAAGAGAAAAGGAGAGTGTATAGAGGAATGGAAAGAGTAGAGAGTGGAGAGAGAGAGAGAGAGAAGGGAAGAGAGAGCAGAGACTGAGAAAGAGAGAGAGGAGAGTAAGTGAAGGAGTGAAGAGTAGATCAATAGTAATTTCCACAGTGTGTGAATCGTTACAGACCTCACAGGGGTACTGAGAAAGACCAAAGGTGATTACAGCGACACACACACAGTGATTCTTCAATATCACATTAAAACTGGGAAAGCATCCTTCTCATTTTAGATTTCTGCGTTGGCTATTAAAAAATAGCAGATATAGGCCCTAGGCTCCATTGGAGCCTGTCAGCGTGTCGCAGGTTCGATTCCCGATCCCCACGACCACATTTCATGTACTGTACATCAATAAGGGCCGAAAAAGACCCCCAAAGATATCTTTGATAAAAAAACTAGCAGATGCTCTCTGCAGACTTCCCCGCCGCAGCACGCAGGACAGAAGTCAGCGGTCACCGTGCCCAAACCCACACACACGTGAGTACCGTACGCACGCTCCTTCCTTTGTGCTTAGTTGTGTTTTTGTTTTTTTTAGCTCTCGCTCATTGAAAGCGGCCCCGCCAGCGGTCACTCCGGTCTTCCCCTCCAAAATAGACGCTCCTCATTGTCGGGAGGAGCCATTGCGGGAGCTCTATGGGACCGTAAAAGGTCAACACAATCACTTCCCACGGGGCGAGGAGAGAAAGGCCGAGCGGCCCCGACAATAGACGGCACTCGGTCAGGTTCTTTGTGAGGGTTTTTTCCCCATCCTCTGGCACTGCTGAACCAATGAACCACCAGTGGTGTAAAGTAATTAAGTACTGTACGTAACCTAAGTAAAATTGTGTGGTACTTTTACTGGAGTATTTCCAAATTTCTGTACTTTTACTTCTACTCCACTACATCTCAGAGGCAAATATTATACTTTTAACTCCACTACAATGATTTGAAAACGTTTGTTACTAGTTACTTATTTACTTTACTTATTTTGATTATTATTACAAAACATACAGTAACCACTTCAGCCCTATATACCTTTCGCCCATTTGAAAATAGCCCACAAAGCCCACGAAGCTCATAGTGCGTCGCATTGTGAGCTTGTAGATCTGCTATTTTCAAAAATATTTGTATACATTTGAAACCTTGTGAAATGGGATATTCTGCACAATGAGTATACTTTCTACTTTTGGTACTTTAAGTACATTTTGATACCAATACTTTTGTACTTTTACTCAAGTAAATTTTGAATTCCGGATTTTTACTTGTAACAGAGTATTTCTACATTGCAGTATTGATACTTTTACTTAAGTAAAATATGAGAGTACTTTTTCCACCAGTGTGAACCACACACACACACACGTCTCTAGCCGGGAGTATCGGGAGAAGATTTGAAAGCCACCGCTATTATGATGCTGCTCACCACCAACACAATGGTTAATGGTTTGTCCACGTAAGTTGTAAAAAATAACGCATGCAATACTGCAGCGTGCTGCGAGAGCCTCACCCAGTGTGTGTGTCTGTGTGTGTGTTTAAAAAAAATATAGCAGATCTACAAGTTCATAGCGTGGCACCGAGTGCCGCGCTATGAACTTGTAGATCTGCTATTTTTGAATAGCCAAAGAAATCTAAAATGACACAGATGCGTTCCCGGATTGAATGGGTTAACATGCTCTCTACCATACAGATCTACTAGTTATATTGTATTTACATAGTTACTCATTAAAAAAGTCCCAAGATTGCAGCTTTCATCATGTTAAACTGCAGGCAGAGAATGCTGTACAAGGCTGATTTTTTCACACCTCCTCCTCCTCCTTAAACTGTGTTGCCCGGTGTTCCGGACAGCAGACCGTGACCTAAATTACATATTTTGGCCTCGTTTGCGCCGTTTAAAAAACGTGACTGTGATGGCTAAGGTCTGATGTGTACAACTGACTGGGCTGAACACATTGACGAGGCAAAATGCTCTGCAACCGCATGTGGTGTTATTCCAGTGTCCAGCGCTTCACCCCCGACTGTCACAGAGGCTTAGGTCGGGATTAGAGTTGTTCCCATACCGATATCAGTGTCGGAAAAGCTGCCTATCGTACTGTATACTACCTAAAATGCTGGTATCGGCGAGTATGTCAGTCTATGCCATTACGATACCATGTAATTTAAGAAATACTCTGTTACGAGTAAAAGTCCGGAATTCAAAATTTACTTGAGTAAAAGTACAAATGTATTGGTATCAAAATGTACTTAAAGTACCAAAAGTATAAGTACTCATTATGCAGAATGTCCCAGAATGTTTTCAAATGTTTAAAATGTATTAAAGGGTCTACACCATGAATTTAAAAAATATATAATAATATTTAATATCATATTGTTTATGTCCCTCAAACGTTTTTCAAAAGGTTTGAGCCTAAATCAAGCCTCAGATATACTCATTCCAACTAACTTCTCTCTGGCTTATAAAGCACTTTCACCTGCAATACCACATTGTCCTGTTTGGCACGGGGCGCTATTGAGCCAGTTTGTATGCATGTTATCTCCTGGTTCTGTGTGGAAAGTGTTCAAACTGGGGTATTTTTGGGGGTAGAAGAGAGGTAGGGGAGACCAAAAACAAAGAAAAAGTTCAAATTCATGGTGTAGTCCCTTTAAAATCTTTTGAAAATAGCAGATATACAAGCTCACAATGCGTCCCATCGCGACACATTGTCAGCTTGTAGATCGGCTATTTTCAAATGGTCGAAATGTATATAGGGCTGAAGTGGTTAATGTATGTTTTGTAATTCTAATCAAAATCTACAAAGTAACTATAACTAAAGTTTTCAAATAATTGTAGTGGAGTAAAAGTGAGATGTAGTGGAGTAGAAGTGAAAGTAATGAAAATTGGACATACTCCAGTAAAGTAAAAAATACCTATTTTTTGGTTAAAACAAAAAGGATTTTGTTATGGGTTAAAGCTCTATATTCTGATAGTACTCGTTGCTATATAGTGTTTGTTCAGTAACAGGGGTCTCTCTGTCTCTCCAGCTCTTTGATAGACAGAAAATACATTTCCAGTTAGGTGACACCATTTCAGCCAATCAGGAGAGAGTACCCATTTATCAGCTTCATTTTTATAATGTTCCAGTTCCAATTGTACATGCTCATTTCTTTGTGTCATCACTTCCAATTTCACTTGTTTAATCTGTATCCTGTCTGAGTTCTCTGTACTGATTCGATAAAATTGGTATCCTGACTCGAAAAGGCATTTTCTGTTTAATAAAAAGAGCTGGAGAGACAACATGTGCACCTGCCCGTGGGGCAACCAGATAGCAAACTTCACCTGCCCTACCATTTTATTTACCTGCCCCGGGCAGGCGGGCAGGTGTTAGTGTCAATCCCTGAATGTACTTAGTTACTTTACACTAGTGCATTTACAGTAATCACTATAGCTGATAAACCGGTTCTCTGTCTCCGGATTCTGAAATTGTTGTCCCACCTGAAAATGGATTTTCTGTTTACAAAAGAGCTGGAGAGACAGGGAGACACCTGTTACTGAACAAACACTCTATAGCAGGGGTCTTCAACAGAGGGTCCGGGGTCTTCAACAGGGGGTCCGGGACCCCTAGGGAGTCCTCAGAGTTACTACAGGGGGTCCGCCAAATGTGTGATGGGGAACATTAGCCGAAAACAGCAGATCTACAGTGAGCTTGTAGATCGGCTATTTTCGGAGAATTGGTGTAGAGGGGAAAAGTGCAGACTAAGTACAGAGCCCATGGTAGAGTAGACTAGACTTCAGGGCAGGGATGGCCCGAAACTGACCATGATCAAATTCGAAAATCGGACAGCCCCGGCGAATATTTTTCGATTATTCGCCGCCCATTTCCCGGTCTTAATGGGTTAAATTGTCATTGACAGGCTCAGGCTGTACGTGTGCTGTGATGACAGTATAAACACACAAGTCCTTCACACACACGAGCACTCAGACGACAATGTTTGAGTTATGAGTGTCAACACTGGTACTGTTTGCACTGTGGCCAAACACGACAGACATAAACACACGTCTAGATGGAGATGACGTTTGTCTTGTTTTTTTTGTTTTTTTTGCAGGAATGTAAGGTGTGTGCGTGTGTGTGCGTGCGTGCGTGCGTGCGTGCGTGCGTACGTGTGTGTGCGCGTGTGTGTGTGTGCCTGTGTGTGACTGTGTGTTATGTATGCATCGATTAGGAAAATTCCTCACCCTTTCACTTAAAGTCAAAAGTACACCTGCCC
Source organism: Gymnoscopelus braueri (assembly GCF_963280865.1). NCBI lineage: Eukaryota > Metazoa > Chordata > Actinopteri > Myctophiformes > Myctophidae > Gymnoscopelus > Gymnoscopelus braueri. The sequence continues at coordinate 35,841,474 of NC_137625.1, read as the reverse complement.
TTTGATGCATGAGTGTCTGATTGTGTGATTCTCTCTCTCTCTCTCTCTCTCTCTCTCTCCCCCCTCTCCCTCTCTCACTATTATGACAATCTTTGTCTCTCTCTGTCTCTACCGTACCTCTCCTCGTCTCTCTCGCTGCTTCTCTCTCTTCCACACTCTCCTCTCTCTATCCACGGATCATCAGAATACACACAATTTCAACCTGATTTCAGCCTGATTTTGCCTCCACCAGCGTCATATCTCCAGCAACAGGCCCGAATATGAACGTTGGGAACGACCAACGTGCGTCTTTACTTCTTAACAGTGGTGACATATCAGAAGAGGCAGCAATCATGACACCTGACCATGACGAAAAGTCAAGCACGTCGTTGCTGTCAGGCAGAAACCGAACGCCCTACTTGGGCATACTACAGCGTCACACAAAAGTTTTGTAGATGTGTTACTTTTGCTATTTTTTTTATTTGAATCCTGAAAAGTAGCAGTTTGGGACATATGAGGTTTCCACCCGACAGAGACGATGTCAGAATTTGTTTTATTTTTCTTGCCTAGTGTGACAACTCTCTGACACACTCTGACTGTGCACATATTGTAATAATAAACATGGCAAAACACGTGATAGACACATCACAGATCACATTGCTGCCGGCTACTTAACACTAGTGTGCTGTTGAAACCAACAGTAAAGGCAGGTTTAGGCTACCATCTACAAACAATGAAAATTATGACAAACTAGAAAAAGTGCTAACATTTTCATTAACGCAATATAGCCAACAACATCTGGGTCATTAAAGCTGCACTATGTAACTTTCCTCTTCTACCCCAGCTTTGAACCCGGTTTCCTGCGCAATTTCTGACATTTGTACCATTGAGCTAATAGAGCCTGCCTGCTTGCTCAGGGGATAAATGTAATCTTGATCATCAGGACTCAAGCAAAAAAAGAAATAAATAGATGGCAATTCACATCACTGTTGCTTGTCTTTCTTCTCATGCCACACAGGCATGGCAAACTCTCTCCCTCTCACTCTCTCACTGACCGAAACTTCTCTGAAAACAAAAACTGTTGTTTCTATTGTACGGATTGCTACAAAAGGCAAAAATAGAATTACTAGGCCCGCCCCCCCAAAGTTCTATTTACAACCACGGAAATGCAAACGAGGCTGATGATGTCTTCTGCCTATCTCTGCTCCATTCAGCCAGGGACACACACCCACCACACCATCTATTTTGCACCCAACTTCAGTTCAATGACAGTTTTATTTTGGTGGTTCTGTTGTTTTTTTCCCTGACTCCTGTTCTGTGTTGGATAGCTAGATAGTAGTAAGTAAGCCTTGCCGAGCCAAGTGCAACCCCTGGACATGACGCTAGTATATCACAGGGACTTAACCCCCAATCCAACCCTTGATGCCGAGTGCCAAGCAGGGAGGCATTGGGCCCATTTTTAGAGTCTTTGGTATGACCCGGTCGGGGATCAAACCCGACCTCTCAATCTCAGGGCGACACTTAACCGCAAGGCCATTGAGCTGGTAAGTGCTACTACCACTTGCTCTCCAGCTAGGTAGAGAGCGCAATAAATAAAAACAATTTCACCCTCTGGCCCTGGCATCAGATGAAGCCATGATCGACAATTTCTTGACCCACTTCTCCGAATGGACTATGAGCTTGTTGCAACGGCGTGAAAAGACAGAAAACAATGATTGATCAGCATCATACTATATATTCTGATAGTAATCATTGCTATATCATTGCTTGCTACTGAACAAACACTCTATAGCAGCAATGATTACTATCAGAATATAGTGACATAGTGCTTTAACCTTTTAACAAAAAAAAAAACTTTGTTTTGACCAAAAAATATCACTTACCCTACCTTTAGTAGACATGGCCCACAGATGTTTATGTACACACACTATATAGTCACACTGTACCACCCTAATACAGGAGTCTTCACCCTTTTTCAGCCCAAGGACCCCTAGCTGAGAGAGAGATGAAGCAGGGACCCCATGTTGTATAAAATTCTGTAGATTAAACTTTTTCATAGATTTCATAGATGGCTTCGTAGACTTGTTTGCCACCACTGTCAGTGTATGTTGGATTCATGTTAATGTATTTTAACATGAATTTTCAGACATGTAACCGTTAAATGTGAACTTAGTGAACTTCACCTTTCACTCTGTACTTAGTCTGCTCTTTTTTTCCCTCTACACCAAACCTCTTTGCCGAAAATAGCCGATCTACAAGCTCACAACGCCTCGTGCTGCAAGGCGTTGTGAGCTTATAGATCTGCAATTTTTGCCCTAAATTCACCTCAAAAAGGGTAGGGTTCAAGTGGTTAATGTAAAAAAAAAAATCCTATCACACAAAGATTTGGTAACTCTGAGGACCCCCTAGGGGTCCCGGATCCCCTGTGGAAGACCCCTGCCCTAATACAATACCTGGAGCTAATGAATGACTGTTGCCCCAAAAAACTACTTCCAATTAATTCTTTCATCAATGCTGCCTGCAAACTTGGACTTTCCACTGATGTCAGATATTCTAAATATGGACAGCGTTTGCTGGTGATGAAAGTGGTGTGTGCGTGATGCTGGTCATGCAATGACCCTTTAGGTCCAGATGTGTAGGTGGTAAATTCGAAGTGCTCAAGGGAGTGCTTCGTTCTTACTTCAGCATGTGGGTGAGATACGCAGTATGGAGAGCGTCACGTCTTCTCCATGTCTGAAGTGTGTGTGTGTGTGTAAGCATCACTGGTGGAAATCGCTGGTGATCAGTGGTGTAAAGTAACTAAGTACATTTACTCAAGTACAATTGTGAGGTACTTTTACTTTACTGGAGTATTTCCAATTTCCTATACTTTTACTTCTACTCCACTACTGTACATCTCAGAGACAAATATAATATACAATTATTTGAACACTTTAGTTCAGGGGTCTTCAACAGGGGGTCCTCAGAGTTACTACAGGAGGTCCGCCAAATTTTTGTGTGATAAGTTTTTTTTTTTTTTACCTTAACCTTTTTGGCTAAAGGAGAACTTTAGCCAAAAATAGCAGATCTACAAGCTACAATCTACTCGCACTGTGAGGTGTTGTGAGCTTGTAGATCGGCTATTATTGGCAAAGAGGTATAGGTGTAGAGGGGAAAAAAGAGCGGACCAAGTAATCAAAAAAAGTTTAATCTGAGACAATATAGAGGGGGTCCCTGCTTCATCTCTCTCTCAGCTGGGGGGTCCTTAGCCTGAAAACGTTGAAGACCCTTGCTTTAGTTACTTCATAGATTTTGATTATTATTACAAAACATGCATTAACCACTTCAGCCATATTTAAACTTTGGCTATTTGAAAATAGCCGATCTATAAGCTCACAACGCGTTGTGAGCTTGTAGATCTGCGATTTTCAAAAGATTTGAGAAACGGTACACTCTGCACAATGAGTACTTTTACTTGTGGTACTTTAAGTAGATTTAAAAACAGGCCTGGTTGGCTCTGGCCAATACTTTTGTACTTTTACTCAAGTAAATTCTACTTGTAACAGAGTATTTCTACACTGCAGTATTGATACTTTTACTCAAGTAAAAGAATTTAGTACTTTTTCCACCACTGCTGGTGATGATTTGAAACTGCTAGAATTAGCGGTGCTGATTCAGACGTAGGCTTGTGCACTCAAGTCTCTCAGGACTCAGACATAACCATAAACAAACCCCATACAGCCATATATAGGCAGGACCACGGCCACGTCACTCTGACTCAGACAGGCTTGTACAACGGGTGCTCTGACAAAGCCCTCTGACACTATGATGACTCAGACATATCGGTCGGGTCGGCGGTCCGACGTGACGTTGGTGTGAGGGCCACGCAGCGGCCTGAACCTCTAGTTATTACATAATCGACTGATCACATCGTTGCAATTATTTTACATAACCGTTAAAAGATCTTCTTTCCTTCATCTGTATAAAAACAGCGGGATGAAATGAACATAAATGTATTATTTCCATAATTGTTTTATTATTTGTAGACTGGCTATATTCCCTATTTTGAAAGTATGAAATTATTAAGTATATGGCCTGTTTTGGCCATAGTGCATTATTTATTTTGATGATTGGTACTGGTCTGTCAGTCATTTCTTTTAATATTTAAGTTATTTATTATTTGTGAACAAAAATCACACAAAGCAGCATCACGAAACCTAAAAGGCCGTTTTGCCTATGTATGTAGCTCTGTTCATCGCCCGGAGGCGCTGATATCCCATAGTGAGTATGTTACTCCGAATTCTAAAGAAACCGGGGTTACATCCATAACCTCGAGTTATGTCTGTTTTAAACCCCAGCCAATAGGAACACGGAGGGGGTGGAGCCTCAGCAAATTACAGCCCGTCCCTATTGGCCGTCTAAGACCACCCACCCAAAAATGTACTTGTTACAAAGTTCAATGCCGAAAAAACTAACTACGGTAAATCATTTATCGTCAGCGAAAGTTTTATGTTTGTTCACAGCCCTGCTCTGACAGTGCTGAGGCTGCTGTAGCATTTAACCTCCTATGATGGATCTATCCATTTTCAGTACGTGACATGCTTTCATAGAAGACATGCTGGCTTCTATGGACTCCAAATGACTGAAATCAGTCGTGACAGAACTTTAATCCATGCAGTCTCTGCTGACACTGTAAAGGCTAAACAGCACTTCCCTACCCCAAATTCCACTGATCAGATAAGCAACCTGTAAGTGTTTTTTATCATCCGCAACAATCATTTATTTTTGCATAGAAGATCACCTAGTCTCTATAATTCCAAAGAACTTTCATGTGACCTCCTTGAAGTAGCTTGCACACACACACACAAACACACACACGCACACTTCAATTGTTCAGTTGTTGGTTTTCTTGCTCTGTCTTCTCTTTTAATTGAACTGAATAGAAGTCTGTATTTAATATGCTGAAGAGCTTTGATGACACAGACAACAAGTTCACCACCTCTCATCTGTTTTTAGAGTGAATGCCACCAAATTGACTTTGACAGAGCCAACCAGGCCTGTATTTAATCTACTGTGAGTCAAACATAACCCTAACTGATAAAGTCACTGTATCTAGGCAACTAGCATCACACTATAATACAGTATGTATCTAAGTACCGTAAGTAAGTGTTCAAGCCAATGGGAGACCAAGATATCCACCCACTGAAAAAGTTATATTAATATATTGACTAATTACTTGTTTATGAATTTCCAGCCCTTTCCTGACCAGACTTAATTTCTTGAACTCCATTGGGCAGAATAGGGGTTGTCCTCCGAATAGGCCAGTGACACTTTTTGCTGAATTATCATAATTTTGGCGGGTGGACGGACCACTGACGTCACCGACTCATCATAACCATATAAGGAGATCCCAATGCTACTATGCCCAAATATGGAGTGTGTTGTCTAACCTCAATGTGTAGTCCTGGCATCAGCCGCAAACAAATCAGTCAGCTCCATATATGGGCACAGAAGGGGGCATGCCCATATATGGGCATATACTGATGACATCGGTTATCTCCACATATGGGCATAAAAAGGGACAAGGACTGACAGATACAGAGATCAGGTTGTCCAGAGCCACAGATCCGACCGCTATGCCTATTGTCATGTGCATATATGGGACAGACCGACTTCAAACTCGGCACGTGCAGCGGCAAGGACTCCAGGGAGTGCGGTGCCTGCCATAGAGTAGTTTGGATATCCAGTTGTCCAGAACCACTGATCCAACCAACATGCCCATATATGGGCATTCCAATATATGGGTATATACTGATGACATCAGAGATCTCCATATATGGGCATGAAAGGGACAAGGACTGACAGATACAGATATGGGCAGCCCCCAACACTATGACTCAGACGTATTGGTCGGATCGGCAGTGCAACGTAGGTGTGAGGGACGCGGCTGTGTAGCGGCCCGAACCTCTAGTTCTCCAAATGTCCTTGATGACACAATTCTAAATATTTCAGCCAACCGCACATGTTTATTTAATGAATTCAGACTTTTGAACCGGGAGCGGGTAAGCAATTATTTCCCCCTTGCACGCAATGAAAATACAACTAGAGCCGTGTTTTCCCTACTGTGTCAGTATATTACCGGCAAAAAAGAAATTGCATAACTTGCTGGATTGGCAATGGGAGAGACCGTTTTCACATGCCCTCCTTGGCAGTAAACGTGCTGGTAATGCCTGACATGCGACCGTTTTAATTTGTCTATCAGCACACAAGACTTCCATCTGCTGGCTGGCACTACATGCTGAGAAAACAGGATTAAAGTTTCATTAGCCAAAGTTTTTTCTCTCTCTCTCTCAATCATTCATTATCACGGGGACGCAGGGGTTAACGGATGGAGTTGGTAGTTCTGCTTTTAGCCTAAAATCTCATGTCCAAGATGACATCTTGAAATGTCAGCTTCGATCGATCGTTCTTTTTTTCCATTTGTCCTCATCATAACGTGTCACACTGTGCATGAACTGACTCATTGCAGATACTTGTGTTGCAACCATAGCAGAACAGAGTCCCAACAGGGTACAAAAACTCCACACTGGGTCGGGGAGACATTCATCACATTAACCCTGGCGTGTCATTATAGGCCAACATCGATTCTGCAACACTGAAAAGAGAGAACGCCACAGAGATCATTTGTCCTGCTTGTATAGTTCCAAATTTCTATGCTCATTTATTTGTTCCGTCACTTAGACTAAATGTGTGTATCGAGTTCTTTCTCCTGGGTGGATGAAATTCGTATCCCGACTGGAAAATCTGAATTTCTGTTTACTAAAGGGCTGGCGAGACGGGGAGACCCCCTGTTTACTGAACAAACACTCTGTAGAAAATAAATAAAAACACAACATACAGTAGAACTATTTAACACTTATTTTAACAAATAAAGAACACTTACAGGATCTTTAAGTGGTTTTAATCATCCAAAACAACACAAAATTACGTAGATCACCTGATCTCTACAATACCAAAGAACTTTCTTGTACCAACCTCCTGCCTCCGAAGTTGCGCACACACACACACACACACACACACACACACATCAATTGTCTGTTTTTCTTGAGCTCTTTTAATTGAACTGAATTAGAAGTCTGCACTGTATTTAATGTGCTGATTAGCTTTGAACAAGTTCACCACAAGTATCCACCCACTGAAAACGTTATGTTAGTATATTGACTAATGTAATTACTTTGTGAATACTGAACAATCAAAATCAGGTAATAGATCTTTTCAAAAGTAGAATTCGAAAGTGACACTAAGTTAGCAAGTTCTCTCGAACGCTCTGCCAGGCGCGGTGCTATTCCCATAGACCAGCGGTTCTCAACATGTGGGTCGGGACCCCCAGGGGGGTCCCCATATGACAGTGAAGTGACAATTTGAGGGCTTGCAAGACCTTTTTTAATACCTAAAAAAAAGAATAGAAAGAAAGAAAAGAAAAAAAGACCATTACTGCATCAGAAGTAATCAACAAACTATACGATAAAAACTGGTCAAAGATTGGCCAAATTGTCAAATAATACAAGCTCACAACGCCTCACAAAGCGAAGCGTTGTGAGATCGGCTATTTTCACAATATTTATCTGTGGAACTGAGTCAAACTAAATGTAATTCCTCAACTCCTACAATTCCAATTGTTTGTCAGGGTGGGGGGTCCCCAGTTCAAATATGATTATTTTGGGGGGGTCGCGGGCTGAAAAGGTTGAGAACCACTGCCATAGACAGAAACCGTCCGTCTGGCGGATATATGTTATTTTCTGGACAAAAGGTGGATTTTACACAAAAGGTGTAAAGTCCTGAGACGGTTCCCCATGGCGGAGAATAGTATCGGTGAGTAGCTAAATCTCTTTCTTTATTTTTGCTACAGTTGGAGACGTCGCACGGTAGTGGAAGTTTCGTCTATGGGAATAGCACCGCGCCTTGCAGAGCGCTAGAGAGAACTTGCTAACGCTCTGGACCAGAGATAACATGTTAGTTACGAAAGCAGACATATAAAATCAATATAACAAAAGCTATATCTGTGTTAACATTTACATTTAGCTCTCACGCTAGACAAGGGGCTCATAACAGACATATATGAAATTAATTTGGCCAAATTTCTACCAGGCATGATCACAGAAATTAAACCAAGTGAACAGACTACTCTACACCAGGGGTTCCCACACTTTTCAGCTTGAGACACACAAAAGAGAAATAAGCCGTCTTCCTGTCAGCCAAACGTACCAACAGACATGAATGTCCATAACATCTACTACATGTATAAACTAGTGGCGGTGTTCTACCTGGAAAATAGTGTTTCTATGAGATTTCTTCTTTTTACAATCCAGATGTTATTGAAAATATTGTCTTTAGTTTTTCCTACTCTTAGGAACACACACACACACACACACACACACACACACACACACACACACACACACACACACACACACACACACACACACACACACACACACACACACACACACACACACACACACACACACGGTTGTTAAAACACAGCATCTGATCTGAATAGACCAGTGTAGCGAAGAAACACTCTTCTTCTAATTTAATGAGGAGAATACCGTTTAACCTCCAGTGACTCTAATGAAATGGAACGTTCGCCCTGCGTGGACAGACAGTCTCTAAAAAGGCTAAGCAGCACTTCTGTACCTGGAATTCCACTGATGTTGCAGCAGTGACGTAGCCCTGTGGCACTCCCTACCCAGGCTTTGATTCCACTGGGCAGGATCGGGGTTGTCCCGTTTCCTGATAGGCCAGTGTGGCTCTCACAATATTTATGGACCTAATGTCAATATTCCATATGATCTCTGTTGGGTGGAAACCTCATTATGTCCAAAACTGTTACTTTGCAGGATTATATTTCGAAACTTGCAGATCCACAAGCTTGCAGATCTGCTACTTTTGATGCGTTTGTGTGATGCTGTAGTGTGATCAAGTAGGGCATTCATTTATGGAAAAAAAACACCAAAGGTTAGAATATGGAGATTTGTAGGTTTGGAGAATTTGGAGTTGTTGTCGCGCAGTTTCTGCATGACAACAACGGGCATCCAGTGTTTTTTCTACTTAATCTTAAACATGCGCACACTACAAGATTTTAAAATAATGAACACTACAGCAAGGGTTCCCAAACTTTTCAGGCCGCAACCCACCAAAATAATCATATTTGAACTGGGGACCCCCCACCCTGACAAGCACTTGGAATTGTAGGCATTACATTTAGTTTGACTTGGCTCCACAGATAAATATTGTGAAAATAGCCGAACTACAAGGTCACAACGCCTCGCTGTGAGCTTGTAGATTGGCTATTTTCACAATGTTTGCCTCTTTCTTACGTAATATTTGACAATTTGGCCAATTTGATATTAAAAAGTCATGAAATTGTCACTATAGAAATGTGCTGTACCCTGTGCTGTATGTTGGTTTGTTTACTGTTGAGTGAGAAAACAATGTAGCACATTAAGCTAATCATCTGGGCTTAATGTTAATCTAATCATCTAATCAACGGTTGTGATATGTCTGGGAAACATTGTAGACAGTCGTGTTCTTTCCACATATCAACAAACCACAGCTGTCCATCACACCCATAACAGCCTGAAATTCCACCTTTCAGGAGACGACAAATGTTTTTTTTTGCTTTGTTCTGCTTTGTACATATAGTGTTTTATATTTGTTGATGATATTGTATTTTGGTGTTATTTTTATGCTATGTTGATGAATTGAATACATGGAAACAAGCCCCCAGGACCTTTTTGTGTTATCCTTTTAGCCCAAATGTCTGACTGTACCGCGTGATCCCACAACCTGTACCTCTTGTTCAATGACGCGCTGTGATTGGCCAGTAAGCTTGTGCAAGGTATAGGCTTTAGTATGTGGCAACTGTACCACGTGCTGTTTACATTTCTGTCTAATAAAGTATTCAATCAATCAAAAGGTTGTGTACACTGGTCGCCATGTAAAAAGCCCTCTCATTCACTTCATGTCTGCCTCCTTGTTGACTTGTCTCGCTCGGTTGCAAGCCACTCCCATCGTCGAACTCGGACGACGTAATCATCCATATAAATATCAAACATGACTACTGTATATCTGTGAGCAGAGCGGATTGGGAGGTTTAATATTGGATCTTTGAACGTCCTCACGCTACTGGATATCTGGGCAGATGGTAATCGCTTCCGATCAGCCACCAACCAGGAATACCCTCGCTTAATGTCAGCAGCCAAGAGGGTGGTTTGCGACCGGTGTTGCCAGATTTTGCGACAGAACTAAGCAACCTGGTTGAGGAAATCAAGCTCAAAAGAAGGGACCTAGGCCAAGAGCACTTTAAACCTATATACATCGGCTATTTGAAAATAGCAGATCTACAAGCTCACAACACGTCGCAAATAATCTTTAGAAGAGAAATTGCTAAATGTATGGAATAGGTTATAAACATTTTAACAACACAAATATGGGACAAATTATAATTTCAGATGGGGGTCCGTGGACAAATACACATGAATTAATTTTGGGGGACATGAAACCGTTTGAGAACCACTGGTTTAAACAATGAAAAAGAAAACATTTAAACAAGCAACTTCACATTAAAAACAAGCCCAAAAAAAAACCAATCCCAGCCTCATCTCTCTCTCTCTGCTAAGGGCCCCTTGGCCTGAAAAACATTGAAGACCCCTGATTTATAGCATATAGCCTACATAATGATGCTTGCGGTGTGTATACAGGTTCCAGTGGGGAAATGTTGACTGGTAGGTAGTGTGTGTGAGTGACCATGTTTAGTGCATGGTGGAAAGAACACTGGCCTAATTCACACACACAGGAAGACCAAACAGAATGACATCATTTCCAACCCTGTGTCAACTGCCATAACATTCTCCTCTTTGATTCCAAGCAACTGAGGCGTGCACTGTTTGCACCACACACACACACACACACACACACACACACACACACACACACACACACACACAAACACACACACACAGAGACTGAGTGAGAGAGAGGCGTCATGGAGTGGAAACATGTCGGCGAGTCCGTATCTAAGCAAATCATTCACAGCATCAAACGAAAAGCTTACACATTATTGCCATTCATGATTCATTCTAAACGACTTTTGACCTTTGACCAGCCTGCCGGAATTAACCAGACAATATCAACAAACAATGCTCTGAACCTTTTAAACAGTTTGGTCAAGATGTTTGATTGACTGCAACCAAGAAACCTGCAATAGATAATGATCTGTGCAAAGTCGAGCATAGAGCCCAACCGATACAGTACATCAGCCAGGCCGATATATTGGTAATTCGTTTTTTGATGGTCAGTATCTGCAACGCGTTGCTTTTGAGCTTGTAGCTATTTTTTTCTGATTTTTTTAAATAGGATGTGTTAAGTGTTTAAATGAAATCAATTCTAGCTAAAATGTTTTTATATAGAAACTTTAAATCAAATCTAAGTTTTTAGAATTTATTGGAAAATGTTGCACTTTTTTTGACAAAATCGGTAATCAGTGGTCTAATTGTCAGCATTGGACTCTGCCATCGGTCGGACTCTATTTGATTAGAAGAAGCTATTGACAACATCTCACAGGCTGACAGACACACAGCACCACATTGGCCATCAATACACCTGACCTGACATTAACATGCAGTCTTGGAGATTGCATGACGATCACACTGGAATCGATTACACTGGAATTGGACAACTCAACTCTGGACAACTCTCAACCTCTCAACCTCCTCTGGATTGCGGGGGAAGCCATAGCGCTAAATGGGCAGAGAGACCGCCTGGGAAACAGAAGGTCCCAGGTTCGATTCCTGGCCCCGGCTAGTGTTGAGGTGTCCATGAGCAAAACACTTAACTTAACCCCCGTAACTGCTACCCCCCGAGCACTCAATGTGACCACCTGCGATTTTAAAAATGTAGGGTGGCATTTCTTCCATGGTCTAGTGGGAATATGCATGGAAAGTTTCATGGCAATCATCATGATTTGAGCCAATTTGTCTCAAATCATGAAAGCTTGTGGTGGACATTTTAGACAAAATTCGATTTTTCCCACAGACATACAGAATAAGTTGTCACTAATATTAGCAGAAACCATAGGCAGAGTATGGGGGGAAAAAATTGTTTAGGAATTTGTGAATTGATTTTGAAATTGATTTTTTCCAACACCCTTAATACAGATATCGCCATATATAGGCATACAAGGGACACAGGTAGACAGACCAAAAAAAGAAAAGGGACACAGACAGACGTATAGCCATACTCTGACAAAGCCCAACACCATGACTCGGACATATTGGTCGGATCGGCAGTGGGACCCGAACTCTAGATGTGAGTGCCGCATAACGGCCCAAACCTCTAGTAGATTTAAATTGTCAGTGTTAATTATCCCAGAGAGTGGACACATTCGCCCTTAGGCTTAAAATTAACAGTGAGTGAAGAAAATACCCTTTTTCGATGTGGGTAGACACAGTCAAACACACACACACACACACACACACACACACACACACCTCCTGATGTGTCAACTGTCAATCTTATGAATGATCTGCTGTCAGCTACAACAGTGGTGTCACTGTCAACATAGCGTTCGGAGACACCCGGGGGTCCTTGAGGGGATTCCAGGAGGGGGGTCCCCTGTTTTAGCCCATCGTGAAGATCTTCACCTCACCAGTAGGGCTATGTAGCCTACAGTACAAGTAAATACAACTACAGAACATAGGCTACAGCAAGAAGGTCCATTTCCATCAGAGTTTCACTATACCACAGCAGGTTAACTGTACATAAACTGTAAATGAACCCTGGATCAAATGCCTGACCATATCAGACCAAATCATGTCTAACAAGAAATATGTGATATTAGTTATTATTTAAGATAAATAATGATCAAGTATAGCCTATAAATAATTAGGTCCGTGGTGGCCTGATCTAATGCATAACACATTTTGGGGGATAGCCTACTTGAGAATCACAGTTCCTGTAGAATACATCTCTGCATAGGACCTACATTTAATATCACGTTTTTATTGTTAAGACATGATTTGGACAACAATTTCTGGGGGATAGCCTACTTGAGAATGTCAAAGGAACTGAGGGAAGCAGCCTATTTATTCTAATATCCACTCTAAAAGAATTCCATGTATTTACTCTTTTCTCTGTACATTTTCTCTAATTGGAAAATAGGCGACACAACATGAGTAAACCTACCCTAAAATACCAGTCTTTTAACTTTGGAGCTCTTTTAAAAAAAAACTGATTTATAATAATTGCCTACTTGGTTTTGCGCGTCGTGTTTGTCTGAGTGTCTTCGCGCGAGGGAAAATTAGCCGATCTACAAGCTCACAACGCGTTGTGAGCTTGTAGATCGGCTAATTTTCGCTCGAGCGCAACTTGTGTTACAAAATCCCAGCGCCGTGACAACTTGTTTTCTGCAGGAGTTTGGATTCCAGAACATGAAGAACAGAAAGCTACGCAAAAGGAGACAAAACCGGGCTCCGTGGAACTTCTTTCTTTCTTTAACATTCCTACACATTATTAGAAAGACTATTAAAATGTTTTTTTCGTCTCCTTACCTGCAGGACACGGTTATCTCCACCTTGGTGGCGGGCACCGAGGCGCTGAGCGGGTCGAAGTCTCCTATCGACGCCATGTTCAGGAAACACGACGAAGAGTTGTTCATTATTGTTATTATGCGTGAAAGAAGGAGGAGGGGAAAACAAAACAAACAATAATGTGTGTGTTTTTTTTTGTCCAGCCTCCTGGAGCGGAGACACGGAGAGGAGACGAGGAGGAGGAGTGGAAAGTAGTGCTGCTGCACCTCCCCTCCACCATGGAGAGTGTGAGAGAGGTAGGTACACAGTGATGTCACACCTCTCTCTCTCTCTCTCTCTCTCTGAGTCTGGACATATCTCTCTCTCTTTTTTTTACTCTCTCTCTCTCTCTCTCTCTCTCTCTCTCTCTCTCTCTCTCTCTCTCTCTCTCTTTCTCTCTCTCACCCCCCCTCTCTCTCTCCATCTCTCTCTCCACCTAGCGCTCTCTCTCTCTCTCTCTCTCTCTCTCTCTCTCTCTCTCTCTCTCTCTCTCTCTCTCTCAATTCAAAGGGGGCTGTGTTGGCATGAGAAAACATACCGTTTACATGCCAAAAGCAAAAGTGGAACAAAACAGTAAAAAATTAATAATGTATGTAGCTACAATTAAAGGTTAATCGGGTAAACACATAGAGGTATGGGTAAACAGAGCTGTGTAAACGTTAACAGAATATGTTAACGTTTACAATGTCGTTACAATGTCGCTTGTTAGGAAAGCTAGCTTAGAAAACCATTAGAAAATGAATTGTGCATTTTGCTGTCAGAAATAGTTATACAGCTACACATAGGAAAGGTTAGCTTTAGAAACCAATTGGCAGAAATAATTTAATGTTTTGCATTCTCTCACTCTCTCTCAATCCAATTCAATTCAAAGGACCTTTATTGGAATGAGAAAACATACGTGTCCAAAAGTGGAACAAAACAATCAAAACAAAACAATGTATGTACAATTAAATATGAAATATGAAATGGGAATAATATAAAAGTGTAAACAGAGCTGTGTTACATCGCAACTTTGAGGGAAGACTATCATATAAACTATTAACATTTTTTTTATATTTTATGTCAGAAATAGTTATACATCCATATAGGGGAGGTAATAGCTTGGTATAAACTTTGGAAAGTTGACAGCAGTATTTAAATGTTTTGCATTCACTT